>NC_065591.1:94783155-95093333 GCF_024542745.1 Macaca thibetana thibetana | reverse complement strand
CCTTTCATCATTGTGTAAATTACTGAGTTCCAGTTTTTTTTTTTTAATCTGTAGAGCATTTTCCAGTACTGCAAATAGCATCAAAATTCACTGAAGCTAAAGAGTGAGAATCCACCTCTCAGTGCATGGCAACAGAGACACCTTCTCTGCTAACAACCATAAAGCTTCCAGAGTTTCAACTTTTCCTTTGCTGGTATACCTGCTCTAGCCCAGTTGCTAAAATTTAAGCTCTGTCTCTCTGTGTACATCCAACAAAACTACGAGAGGAAAAATAACAAAACCCTTAACCAAATATGGTTAGCAAATCTCCCAGGTTTTCAATCCACTGATTTATGTACTCAATATCCAATAAAATGTTGAAGCCTAACCAGGAATAAACATTTTGCTAGGCTGTATGGACATACACATGACAAGGCATGGGCCCTGGCTTCCAGTTGGAAGATAATTTGAAACTGAAAAATTACAATTCCATGTGATGCAATCTATTGCTAGTTAGTTTTAGCTGTATGCCTATAATAGGTCTTTGATCAGTTTACTTCCAGTCCTGCAGGACCAGTTAATCGATAGTTGTTTGCTTACTTGTTCACCCAAATTATCTTATACAAATTCATATTTTAAAGAGTAAAGACATCTAAAATTTATTGAGTGCCATGTTCCAAGCACTAAATAGTGTACTTAGAGCCAATTATCTCATTTAATTTTTAATTGAAAATCTTTGTAACAGTTACAGGTTGAACATCCCTAATCTAAAAATCCAAAATTCAAAATCCTCCAAAATCTAAAACTTTTTGAGTTTGACATGATGCTCAAAGAAAACGCTTATTGGAGCATTTTGGATTTTCACATTAGGGATGCTGAACTGGCATAATGCAAATATTCCAAAATCCAACAAAATCTGAAATCTGAAATACTTCTGGTCCCAAATACTTTGGATAAGAGATACTCCAACTGTACTGAGATTACCATTTTACTGATTAGAAAACCAACACTCTAAGTCACATAGCTATTAAGTTATGGAGCTAAGATTAATATCTAAGTTTTTTTACTTCAAGGCCAAGGTTCAAAATTACATGCTGCCTTCCAAAGACTAAAAAATCCATATTCTTTTTAATATCAAAACACTCTGAAACTAACAAAACAAATCATTTTTTAAGATATGAGCTGAGTTCCCTAAAATACCTAAATTAACCAACTTTACCCTCTAAATTGACTAAATTATTTTAGAAACGAAGTTCATATATAGTTACTTCTTTTTGTTTTCATATTTGAAAAAGAATTGCTTACCTCTACATTATTTGATAGAAGAACTTTATTTTTAAAAGGTACAACTTCTCCCTCTAAAGATTTCATTGCAGTTATATGTTTTGATTCCTCATCAAAGCAAACACTGTTAATACCTGAAATATAAAAGCAACAATTGAAATGCAAAAGGATTAAAGACATAATTATTAGATACAATATGTGCGTCAAATAGTGTTAATATATACCCTAAAACATATATAATAATTGAATTATAATGTATACCACATAATATATAGTGCTCCTAGTGTTTAAATGTCCTATTGAGGGAAAAAAAATCACTTTCTGGATCAATATTCTTATCACTCATCTGAAATATTTCTTATCAATATCTAACTATACATGGCATGATTCGCTGGTCAAATTTGTGAATGTTTATTTAGCTATTTCTATATATGTTTGTTTATTCATTCCTACCATTTTCCAGAAAAAAAAATTTAGGCAACCTACTCAACTAGTACGTACCAATCAGTAAGAACTGTCCTAACTCACATTCTTGGGGGAGTGAAAAATGTTACAACCTCTCTGGAAAATGATTTGGCAGTTTCTGAAAAAGTTAAACATATACTTACTATATGACGTAGCAGTTCCAAAACTAGGTGTTTATCCAATACAAATAAAAATGTATGTCTACAAAAAGACTTGTATGATTGTTTAACAGCTTTATTCATAATAGCCAAAAACTGGAAATAACCCAGATGCCCATGAACAGGTAAATGTGTTGACGGCAAATAAGACTTCCCCCTCCCCCAAATTTGCGTATCACTTTATAGTATATAAAAAACTTGAACATACTATGTAATTTCGATCTTCACAAAAAAACTATATTATTATTTGTAATATAAAGAAGAAAACTAAATTTCAGAGAAGTAATTTGATGACCAATTAATAAACAGTAGAGAGATTGGTTGAATGAAAGGCTTCTGATTGCAAGTGTTTGTTTTCTACTACCTCCCACTGCCCAAATCATATTTACAAATATAAGCATCCTAAAGCTTCAGATACACAGGAATTGATAAATATTTCTGTACAGGACCAGAGAGTAAATATTTTAAGTCTAATGAACCATATGGTCAGTGTCAACTACTCAACACTGCATTCATAGCATGAAAGCAGCTATAGACAACAATACATAAATTACTGTGCAGGATTATGTTTCAACAAAACTTTATTAAAAAAACAACAAGTAGTGATCCAGATTTGGTCCATGGGTTATATTTTGCTGATCCTTGATTATTAGTTAAAATGATGAAAATTATTTTACTTCATAAATTTAATTTGAAAAATAGAGCTCTTTTCTATAGAGCTGTTTGCTCTATAGAAGCATTCATTTGCTTGCTCTTTCCAAGCAAATTAAGTATTTTAAGAAAATAATAGTCATTATTTTGGTAATAAGCCTATTCCATTTGCCACTAATAAGTATCCCATTAAAGTGACTCTACAACATCAAAGCATTTGACATTACACTTTTCCCCCATGTAATCTCACCTGTTCCCATAGCTTAACTATTATTTCTATATGGATGACGCCTACATTCTCACCTAGGTCTCTTCACTGACAATAACTGCCTATGGAGTATCTCCACCTGGATGTCATTCAGGAGACCTTAAACTCAATAAGGAAGGGGCATATTCTCCTTCACTCCAGGCCTTAGAACAGCCTATTCCCACTGCCTGCCTACCTTTTTCTAACTAAGGCCTATACATTCTTCAGTATCACCCTAGATGTCACTTATTCATGATGCCCTAAAACTGAGCTAAAGGCCCTCACAGATGGAGCTATAGCACCACATACTTATGTCACTCACCAGAATTGTCACACTGTATTATATTTGTCAACTTACAACCTTGTCTCCCCTATTAAACTGTACGTTCTTTGGGTATAGGAACTGTATTTGGATCTATGAACTGACTACTGTATTCAGTAGTCTACTTAAGAGCATAACATTAGGCCTGGCAGACAGTTGAAACTCAATAAATATCTGTTAAATAAATGTTGACTCCTACCAGCAAAAAGTTTCTTAAGGTGAGACTGAATCACTGATGGGTTAGTAGACTGGCCCAGTATTTCTAATAAGTCATCATCACCAATAAAATAAAATCTTGGGAATGCTGAGCGTTTTTCCTAATAAAAATAGAAACAAAAAAATAGCTTTTGTTTTTCAAATAATTAAGATATCAAGTACTTTACAATTTATGATATATTTTTCTTAAAAAACATGCCTCCAAAAATTCATTTAATGATTTCTGACATCTTTGAAGCTGATCAAGTATTGTTAGTAGAGAATTTCTGATTCCAGCATGAGTAGTTAATGTTGTGACTCTATTGTCTTTCTTGATATCAGTCATTATTGATCTACAAAAGAAAAAAAAAGTATCTTCACATCTATTTTAACAATTTGGGGGGTAAAAAAAGGAGATTAAGACTTTTTTTTACCTGCTTAAAACAAACTAAAGGTAACACTATTATTACAGTAGTATACCTCTAGGAATGTTAAAAATTAATATCACACTACCATTTTTAACTTCCCATATTATAAATTATCTTATATATTTCATTTGCTAAGCTAATTTTAAGCCCTAACTAATAGAGAGCTTCTAGTGACGGCAAAAGACATCGAATAATTTCTAGAAATATTTAAATAAAATTGTGATAAATGTTAAAAAGGAAAAGTAAAGTATTGTTAAAATAAGGTAGATAAAGTAAAAAGTTAAATAAATAAAGTAAAAAGTTAAAATACTTTTTAGGTATTTTAGCCACTAAAATGGCTAATAGGGCAACCCATAACCTAGGACTTCTTTAAGGAAGTAATTTAAATTGATATATGGATGAAGAATAAAAAGAAAAAGTGAGTGAGTAGAAGAAGCTTCTGGCAAAGATTCTGGGAAAAAGATAGGTATGTCCGAGAAACTAAACGCCAGAGTCACTAAAGCAAAATGGAGAGCAGCACAAGAAAAGTATACAGAAATGAACAAGGAGCAGATCATGCTTTATCCCTAGCATGATGGGAAACTATTTTAAAGTTTTATTTACTTTAAAATAGTTAAAGTAAATAGTAAAGAAAGTGCTGAACCTGCATTTTTAAACAATTACTCCGGCTGTTGTGTGAAAAACTTATATAAGAGCAAGTCAGAAGGTTAATGTGCGTAATCCAAGTGAGAGACACAGAATATTAGAATAGAAGTACAGATATACTTCTGTACTGGTGCTTGGTTCCAGATACACTAAGTAGGTTAGAATCAACAAAATTTGGCAACTTAATGTATGTAAAAGTGGAGAAAGAGGGAGATATCAAAGTCATACATCATGTCTCTGCTTTCAACAATTAGGTTGGGCCATTTATTGAAATAGGAATCAAAAAGAAAAAAGATTTGTTGGAAAGGAACTGGTAAATTAAGCTCATGAATTCAGTTTTAGCCTACTGTTTGAGCATGTTTGCTAGATTTGGGGCTCAGAGGAGAAATATGGGCTGTACATGTAAGTTGAGGAGACCTAAGCACATAAAAGAGAACTGATGCTGGCAGTGGTTAAGATTACCTGAGAATACAGTGAGAACAAAATCAAAGGCTGAAGACTGGAGAATGACTATATCTAAAGGTTCGGAGACAGCTAAGGACTAGGAACTATGTGTAGAACTAGAGAGACAGCCAGAAAACCAAGAGAGGACAATATCACAAAAGCCAATGGAAGAGACTTTCTAAGAAAGAAGAAATGCTCAACTCTATTAAATCCTAATGAGAGATAAAGTAAAATAAAAAATGAAAAATGCCCTTTGAATTTAAAACAGGAAAGTAATTGGTGATTTTAGGAACTATGTATTATTAAGTAGAGTAGTAATAACAGAGACCACACCATAATGGTTCAAGAAGTAAATGCTTGAATGAGAGGATCCACTAGAGAAAGCTTCTCAAAAGGATCCTCTAGAGAAAGAGTTTGAATACACAGAGGATACCAATAATGTAAAAGTAATTTGCCTTTATTAAGCACTTCACGATATGAATTAATTAAAAAAAAAACTACCATATGTGTTTATGTCTTACATCATTGTACTGACCTAAAATCTTCATCAACTCTGTTGAAGCGTGTCTGTTCTTTTGGCAATGCTCCACGACCGAAAATGGGTTCCAAATACACCCACTTTCTCTGAATATGATTTAAATTCTGCAGGTATTCATCTAACTCTGCAAGTTTTCTTTCCCAAATTGATACTTTATCTTCAAATCCTTTATAATAAGGAGAATCCTTCAAGGATTGAAGAAGGCATCTATTATCTCCAACCTGATTTACTATATCTTTCCAGTCTTTAATCAGCTTCATAGTTCGACTTTGGCTGTCTTCATAATCAATTAATGTAAACACTGCTCCAACTCCCCAAAGATCAAGTTCACGTAAAGCTTCTCTGATTGTAACTTCACCTTGTGCCCGACTATTTAAATCCTATTTAACACAAAATATCCATGTTTATTCGTTCAACATTAATTATCACATAAGTAAATAACAGAAAAGTATTTTATGAAAAATATATTTTATCTGGCTTTTCAGCATAAGGCAAAAAAAAAAAAAAAAAAAGTTAAGCGGCTCTATTTTACATGCAACCATAAGAAAATTACTGGCTATTTTATCAAATCATGTAAGATAGTAAGTATCCTGGTTCACATGGTCAAAATACATACAAAGTTCTGCCTTATGCTTTTTACTTCTCTAAAAGAAAAGTAAAAAATTAAAGCATCCATCACAAAAGACAAAACTAGTTTGGCTTATTTGAAGTCTTACAGACTAAAAGGCCCATATTTGGAACAAAAGAAATTCTGGAATTATACTGTAATCTTATTGCAGATTCTGATACATCTAAAATGATTAACAATCAACTAGAGTCATCTTCTGCAAGAGTCATGCTTCATAACTTCTCAAGATTATTTAAAAATATTCCAAGGTTATTAACAAACACAAAGGTTTATTTTTTGGATAGGAAATAAAACAATTTGACATCAAGAGTCCTTACATTTTTGAATGGCCAGAACGAAACACTAAAAGTCTGTCACTTGTAATAGAATTGTGGCAACTTTTACTTTTACCTGAGACCTTTTCTAAATCTGATTAGCAAACTGATTCTTGGTTTAGCTCTCTAGATTTGTGTATCCTCTAGCTTCTATGTGTAACATATCACATAATTTTTTAATTTCTTTTATGTAAAATGATTTGTGTTTACTTTTTGATTAAAGCTGATTCCCTTAAAGGACTAGCTTTTTTGTATTTAAGCAAAATATGAAGCAATATTGTATATTTAAAAAGGCCAGACTTATGGGATATTTATAAAAGTGAGTCATACTTTAAGGTCCGCAGCTTTGGCTACAATTGTATCAGCTACTCTGAGCAAATCACCAAACAGTAGTTTCTCTAGACTAGTCCCCCTAGGAAGTCCAAGGAGACGAAAAAGGTCAAGCCAGTGATCTGGAGAAAGATGCTCCCCTCTCACATATTTCAAGATAGGAATTACGATCTGTTAAAAAAAAAAAAAAGGAAAAAGAAAAAAGAAAAAGTCATACGTATACACATATACATATATTAGCAAAATGCAAATTAGTATTTACTTTTATGCTTATTAGTTACCAAAATTTTAATTACTCCATCTTCTTGTTTAATAATCTTAAAATCATATTCTTAAACAGAATTGTATAAAGCTTTTGATTAAATGTTGCTATGGATACACACAAATTACCCTTTGTAGTTTAATATATTTTAAAACATGACATAGACTATCTCTATTTTTTAATTATTATAGGATAGGACCCATGATGGACTGGAATGTATAAACACTCTGTTTTTTAACTTTAACATAAATTTCTTGTAACTTCTTTCTCATTGGTAGTAGAAATATCAATAATTTCTTTCTTTTTTTTTCTTTTTGAGATGGAGTCTTGGTCTGTCGCCCAGGCTGGAGTGTAGTGGTGCCATCTTGGCTCACTGCAAGCTCCGCCTCCCAGGTTCATGCCATTCTCCTGCCTCAGCCTCCCAAGTAGCTCGGACTACAGGTGCCCACCACCACACCTGGCTAATTGTTTGTATTTTTAGTAGAGACGGGGTTTCACCATTCACAGGATGGTCTCGATCTCCTGACCTCAGGATCCGCCCTCCTCAGCCTCCCAAAGTGCTGGGATTACAGGCATGAGCCACCGCACCCACCCGCAATATCAATAATTTTTGTGGTTTACTCTGTATTTCCTATTTTCTTCATGAAATGGAATAATTTAATTGAAAAACATATAAACTAAAATTATATAGTTCAGTCACTACATAAGAAAAAGACAAAAGCTCCAAACATTGTTTTTAACTAGCAAAATAAGTAAAAAATCTTACTTTATATTTGTCAACCTCTGATTGTAATTTCACCGTCATCACTGAATGTTCTTCAACCTTCCTTAACCTGTCATGCCAGTTCATCAAAAATTCCTCAAACAAGTATGTCTTAGTCCTATAAAATACCAAAAACACATTGCAAAGTTTACATCCAAAAATAAAACAACCAAATTATTAGTCTAAATATTGTTTTTGAATCAAACCGAAAAGTGATCCAGTCTTCATTGGCCATTTCCTGAAATCCTTGTTGAAACTCTTCATAAAAGGCCCAAATTTGTGCACAGCTCTCAATATCTTTAGAGATGCTACTTGCCAGGGAGAAATTAGGCTCTTCTAGTCTAAAATGATGGCAATCATCACTATAGAAACAAATATTGGAATATTAAATTTTAAAAACAGAAATATTGATACTGTTAAGTATTATTAAGTTATTAATTCCAATCCTTGTATGTGTGTACATACCCACATGTGTATGTTTAATAGACATACAATAAGAAACTACAATAAAGCACATGAAGAAACTACCTATCTGAGAATTATACTTTACCTACTCACATATGAACTCTATAAATTCATTAATATACATTTTATCCAAAGAAGTCAAAATTGAGTTGGTAATATAGAGAGATTTATATGTACATAATACATATTTTATATATGTAAATATTCAAGATTGTATAAATCTACAGATTAATTTGGGTAAAAAATACTCTTCTCAGTTTAAAGGGCAAGCTTCTAGAGTATAAGATATCCTTCATCTAGTCAGTATAATGCCATTTAGTAATTATGGTAACAAAACTGACTCACTTCACTCACTTATGAAAGCATCTACTTAAATAGAACCTAAAGCAGTGCTCAAATTTAATACTTTATATTATTATAAGCCAACAACTCATTTTTTTCTTTGAAGACTTTTATTATTACTTATTATGCTAGATTTATTTTTCTCTCAGAGGCACTAAAAGTAATTTTTCTGAAAATTACATATATTTCATTTTTAAATAGGATAAGTTCAAAGAAAGTGACAATTCCAACCCCCTGATATAACTTCTAGGTAAATTTATCTTCTAGGCCTTTCTTGAAATTTGCTTTCTCTTAATATCCTTATGTAACACAACTATGACTCCTAAGACAACAGTACATGAATGCTTATTATTTGTATTTTAAAAACTGATGAAGTTTATGAGGAAAGGTATTAAGATAACAGACACAAGAAAATTACTAGCTTGATATATAAATTGTTTTTCCAAAACGAGCAGTATCAATTTTAAAGAAAAAACATACACCAGCTTTTTTCTTGTGACTTCAAGCTCGTCAAACTCAATTTTTTTCTCTTTTATTAACTTTGCACTTTTATCAAGAGTATTATGTTGGCCAGTTTCAATAACATCATCACCAGGCTTTAGCTGGTCCCAACGAGCTTTAAATTTTTCCAGTTCTTGATAATAGATCTGAAGACATGATTTCACATTTCCTTTCATCACTTCAATCTATAAGCCAATAAAGTTTAAATAATTTAATTCAGAGTAAAATCTCATTTTGGGTTCACATTATTTTCTATTTAAAAGTGAAAAAGTATCAATGACCAATGTCAACTTTTCAAAGGATGGTATTTTAATTATTAATTCCAAGTTCAATAAAATAATTCAAAGATATAAATTAGACCATAAATTTATAATAACAAGAGATAACATTCAAATAACATCATTTAAAAATCATTCATGTGATTAACCACACCTAGTACAACTAACGACAAAGGTAAGATAATTTACAAATGTTTGTTTAATGACTGCTGATTGTTCTGCCCGAGTATATAGCTGCTAAATTAAGGAAGGCATTGCCCAGTCTCCCATGCAGCTAAGGACTGGGCCCTAAGGCTAACTTCTGGTCAATAAAATATGAGTGCAGTAGATATGTGCAACTTGCAGGTTGTGTCCTTAAAAGACAGATGGTGCCCTTTTCTCTTTCCCTCTCTCCTGACCCTAGTAGGTATCAACTGAATGTGGTAATAACCCATCCTGGACAATACGCTGGAGATAATAGACAAATAAAATTGACAAAACCTGGGACTCGGACAAAGTTACAGAGCAGAGGCACCATAGCAGCTTATAATGTGAGAGAGAAACATAAGCTAGAATTTTTGGGGTCTCCATTAGAGTAGTTAAACTGATATCCTAATAAATTTAGTAATTAAAGAAAACATGAGTTTCAGAAATAAACTTAAGTCATACATAGTAGGTAAGCAATAAATTCATCCATAAGACTACAAATAATGCTACATTTCAAAGACACTGGTTTCTTCTTGGTATGATAGGAAGTAAAGAAAAATCATGTGAAACAATCATCATTTATATAAAGCATTTTACTTTAAAAGTAGTCAGGGAGGTCAATTTCAACAGCCACATTAAATTATTATAAAGCTGGGCTATAAAGGAATAAAAGATAAGCAAGAAATCTTAAGTGAGAAAAAAGTTCCCATTTTAATAAATAACTAAAAGTTCTAACCTGGTCTTTAATCATAAGTTGGTGACTTTCCATCATTAACTCAAATTTATCCCACTTAGCTTTCAAATTACTAATTGTTTCTAAACCTCCACCAGCCACAGTTCGTAGAAGTCTGTTTTTGTCTTCCGCTTCTTGAAATAAGGGCAAAATCTAAAGGTTAAAAAAAAAAGTGAATAACAACCTATTTTATCAAATCTCTTAAGATTTCATTTATTTTAATTTTTGTTTCATGACTTTATTTTTCAAATTAAGATTTTTGCATTTAAACAATTTGTTAAATTCCTATATATTCTGATTTGGTGGAAAATTCCTGGATATAAACTCTGATGGTTATTTTTTACTATATACAAATTCTACCAAGGCACTCTAACCTCAGAGGTTAAAAAAGATAAAGTAGTAATATGAGACTAAATGAAATCCATAAAGATAATACTATAGTTTATCAAAGTAAAGTTCTTATTATAAATGTTTCATTCACAAGAAAATGCAAAAGAGGTTTCTAAAGGAGCTAAAATTAGTGATTATCTAAAAGCATAAGTTAACTAAATTATCCTACTTAATAGAGAAAGAAAGTCATGCAAAAAGGTACTTAAGAAACAGACAACTAAGGAAGTGAAATTAAGCTCCTACGTTCAGGGTTTTTAACTGAAGTGTCCTAAGTTGTATATAGCTAACAGTTTGTTAAACAATTTGGGTGTAGGTCAATGGGTGCTAAACTGCTGGAACTGCCTCTAAGGCTTTTAAAACTCTGTAAAACAACAGTATCCGATAATTAATATCTGTATTTTTACTATTCAATAAAGCAATAAAATCCATTTAAACATTTTTAAATATCACTATGCATACATAATAAAACAGACAACAAAGTAAATTCAAAGATAACTCAATTGGGCAGGCCTGGCGGCTCACACCTGTAATCCTAGCACTTTGGGAGGCCGAGGTGAGGGGATTAAGATTAACCTAGTCAACATGGTGAGAACGCATCTCTAAAGAAATATATTTAAAAATTAACTGGGCATGGTGGTGCACATCTGTACTCCTAGCTACTGAGGAATCTGAAGAGGGAAGACCGCTTGAACCCAGGAGTTTGAGGCTGCAGTGAACTATGATTGGACCACCTCAGGATTTTAAGTTTCTACACGTGAACGGAACTCCAGTTAGCCTGTAAAACATATCACAATAGTTTCCTAGTCTACCTACCTCCAGTCCTACCCCTCAAATGCACATACCAACAAACAGACATACCAAAAGAGAATTACATAATACCTTGCTATATAAAACCTAGCAACAGCTCCCCAATGACCACAGAATATGAGATTCTAAGGTCCTTGATATGGCTCACATGAATATTCTGCCTAGTTCTTTTATTAGCTCATGCCACTTCCCACCTCTTATAGGTACTTTTATTATCTTTTATTATTTCATGCCACGTACTACCTCTTATAATACCTAATTGCTTGCTGTTCCCGGCAAACAACATCAATTTCTCCTCTTAGCTTTTGTGACACTACAATCTCTTGTCTTTCCTCCCACTCCATTCATCTCCTTTGCTCCTCCTCTTATGCCTGAAGTCTAAATTTTGCAAAGTTCAAGCCTGGTCTTACACACTGTGTTTGTTATCTACCAGTTGGTCTAAGCCAATCCCCAGGCTTAAATCTCATGTATCTAAAAAACACTTCAAAATTTGTATTTGTAGTCCTTACTTTTACTCTAAATTCCACATTCCTCATTCAATTTCTACCAGACAACTTAATCTCTACCACTTCCAAACTCCAGTTGCTCCTCTAGTCATCCTTATTTCAGGAAATGGCACCAATACGTTCCCAGCTGCTCAAGCCAAAACCCTAGGAGATATTTTGATTTGTCTTTCTCTAACCACACCCACCCCCACACATCATCAATCTCTCCAATTCTATCTCCACTACTACTACATGATACAAGTTTCCATCATTTCTTGTCTATCATATTGTAATATCCTACTAACTGGCCTGGCCACCGCTATTGTCTCCCTCCAATTCATTTTCCACAGAACAGCTAAAGCCATCACTTCAAAATGTCAGAGACATTCTGTCACTCCCCCACTTAAAGCCGTCTAAAGACTTTCTTATTACACTCAGAATAAAATACAAACTTCTTATGATTGTCTAAAAGTATCTTCGTAATCTGGACTTGCCTCTTTCCAATTGCACCTCATACGATTCATTCTCTTCCTTGAATACTATGCTCTCTTAATAATTAACTCTCTTGATGTTTACATGTCTCTGTTCCTTAAGCATACCAAGCTCCTTCTCTACCTTAAGATCTTTGTGCATGCTATTCATCCTTTTTTGGAATGATCTGTCCCCAAATCTCAGAATGCTTGGCTCTTTCTTATCTGTCAGGTCTCAGCTCAAATGTCATCTCTCTGAGAAGATATCCCATGATCACCAACCCTAAGTAATATGCCCTAGTTGAGCATACTCATCCTCACTTCTCTCCTCTCTCTCTCTCAAAATCCTCTCTTTTGCTCTCTCTCTCTCACACACACACACAAACACACACATACACATACACATACACATACACATACACATATGATCCATGAGAATAGAATATTTTCACAGCTGCATCCCCAACTCCTAGTACACCTAGTACACCTAGTATGGTGATCCATACATAACAGTCAAATGCCTCTGCTAACTGCCACAGCTCATAACCATTCCTATTTTAGCTAATTCCTTCTACAAGACAGATACATTATTTTATTCACCTGTAAATCCTCTTTAATACCCTTAAGTCTATCACACAAAAGTCTGTAATTCTTTCCATTGGGGTGGTATTTTATTCACCTTGAAACTCTCTTTATAATTTTAAGTCTATCACACGGTGGGGGCAAATAAGTTTGTATACTAATTTGAATTATTTCTCCTTCTTGCTCCAAATATAACCAAAATCATCTATAATGTTATAAAACTTTGGCTTGTCTATTCTGGGCTCTAGCCTTCTGGATAGTTTTCTATGAATCTTTACCATTCTCCTTTGTATTTAATTATGAACTCTTCCATTATATATGCATGTGTGTATGTGTACTCCTAGTTTAGCTCTTAACTTCACACTTTTGCAACCTACAGTTATAACTCTAAAGGTAATAGTGTGAATTAAGTTTACTCTTACTCTAACATGCCACGTCATAAAACAGACTGCAAATATATCTAAAAATAATACGAAGTATTACTGTTACTGTTTCATTACACCAATAGTGCATCAAAGTCTACTTATTTATTTACTTACATATTTATTTTGAGACCGAGTCTTGCTCTGTCACCCAGGCTGGAGGGCAGTGGCGCGGTCTCAGCTCACTGCAACCTCTGCCTCCCTGGTTCAAGAGATTCTCCTGTCTCAGCCTCCTGAGTAGCTGGGATTACAGGCAACCACCACCACACCCAGCAAATTTTTGTATTTTTAATAGATACGGGATTTGACCATGTTCGTCAGGCTGGTCTTGAACTCCTGACCCCGTGATCTGCCTTCCTCGGCCTCCCAAAGTGCTGGGATTACAGGCGTGAGCTACCATGCCCAGCCAAAAGTCTAATCGTGAGCTAACCAGTTGAGCCAGATTATTGTGGACCTCCTTATAATGTTGAGATTATATATTTGTAAATAATAACATATAATTACCTAATTTAAACATATTCCATGCAGTAAAAAGTAATAATAAGGCCAGGCGTGGTGGCTCACACCTGTAATCCCAGCACTTTGGGAGGCCGAGGCAGTTGTATCACGAGGTCTCAGGAGTTCGAGACCAGCCTGGCCAACATAGTGAAACCTCGCCTCTACTAAAAATACAAAAATTAGCCGGGCATGTTGGCATGTACCTGTAGTCCCAGCTACTTGGGAGGCTGAGGCAAGAGAATCGCTTGAACCCAGGAGGTGGAGGTTGCAGTGAGCCGAGATCGCGCCACTGCCCTCCAGCCTGGGTGACAGAGCAAGACTGCATCTCAAAATAAATATTTAAGTAAATAAATAAATAGACTTTTGATGCACTATTGGTGTAATGAAGCAGTAACCGTAACACTTAGTATTATTTTTAGATATATTTGCAGTCTGTTTTATGATGTGGCATGTTAGAGTAAGACTAAACTTAAATAATTCACACTATTACCTTTAGAGTTATAACTGTAGGTTGCAACTCAAAAATAAAGAAAGTAATAATAATAATAATATTACTTTGTGATTCTCACCTCTGGCTTCCGTTCTTGTAACTTACTATATCGTAGATTTGCATCACCAATTTCTTCCACAGACTGGGGCATAATTGTTAAGACTTCCATAGCCTCAGTAACAAATGTATCAATTTCATGTAAATGAGCTGAGTGGTAACATTGAAATACAAGAAATGTAATTATTACCATCCAAAATACTAAATTACATAATTTCTAAATCAAGGGTGGTAGAAGTAATCAGTATATGGAATACAATAAGTTCTAAATTATCATTTGCTTTCATAAAACAAAATTTCAAGACGTGGAATAAGCAAAGAAATTTCTTCCCATGAAAGTTTAGTTGCTTTGCGTTGTATTTAAAAATGTTAAGAAAAGCTTAAAATGCACTCATGTTTAGTAAATTTTACTGAACATTTTTCATCTTTTATATAACATACTAAAACATCTCAGTTTAAAGGAAAAAGAAGAAACTGTGGTATTTTGAAAAATACTTTGTCATTTGAGGAGATAAGCAGAAATACATTATACCAGAATTACCTACCTTTCTCAATTACATAATGCAACAATCTGATACTAGCTCAGGCTGCAAATAATAAAGATGTCTTCATTTTAGACTTCTTGAAGATTGAATATGGACTTTTCCCGCTTTTTTAAAATTAGTTCAGTTTTAGTTTTTAATGATCATTGAAATTCACATTTTATAACTCTCAAAGTACATGCTTCTACATATCAAATTAAGTAAAAATTAAAATTAAAATGTGTCTTTACCCTGTATGGACTTCTTCAAAGAAAGAACAAGCAGATCAAATAACTTCTGGATGAGATCATCAATCACAGTCTTCACAGGGTTGCAGTTAATATTTAAACAATCTACCTTGACAGCACTGAAAAATGTCAATGGACATATTTTGACATAGAAAAGACTAATTAGAGGAAAAGAGTCTCATATAATAACGATTTCATGTAATACACTTAAAAATGTATATCAACAGTAACATAGTGATCTTTTAAGCACATTTAGATTCAATTTAGCAAAAATGCCTTACACATACTATTTTGAAGTTTTTCATTGAACAATGATTTTGTTATAATACTACAAGTTTAATCATCCAGCATATATCAGCTTCAAAAAAAGGTGGTACATTATGAATTACTAAAGTATCAAAAGAATATATTTAAATATTAATGAGTTATCTTGTCACAGCATGTAATACACCTATTTAAATATTTATAAAATAAATTTACTATCCTGCAGCCAAAATGCAAATAATAAAAATAAGACAAAATTAAATATAGATAGAAAGTAAATTTAGACTGTTAAAGTACTAAAACAATAAAACGATGAGACACCATTGTACACTTAACAAACTGAAAAAAATGTAATGAATGGTTACTTTGAATCTTCAATTGTGTGGGCAAACAGAATTCCCAGAACTGTTAGAATATAAAACAATGCAATCTTTGTAAAGAGCAATGTATATATCAAATAATTTTAAATTGGCATATCCTTTGTCTTAACAACTCTACATTTAGAATTTATCCTAAGAAAAATTGCAAGGCAGACTCCAAGATTTATACACAAGCATTTTCATGAAAGCACTAACTATAATAGTGAAAAGTTTGAAACAAGGTAAACATAGAAACAGAAAAATAAATTTTTAAATATACATATAATTCACATTTTTGACATGCAGATAATAACATTGCAAACTATCAATGAAATAATATTCCATAAAAATAGCAGGATAGGCCAGGCGTGGTGGCCTGTAATCCTAGCACTTTGGGAGGCCGAAGCAGGCGGATCACCTGAGGTCAGGAGTTCAACACCAGCCTGGCCCACCTGGTGAGACTCCTGTCTCTACTAAAAATATAAAAATTAGTCAGGCATGGTGGTGCACGCCTGTAGTCCCAGCTACTCAGGAGGCTGAGGCAGGAGAATCGCTTGAACCCAGGAGGCAGAGGTTGTAGTAAGCCGAGATCACACCACTGCGCTCCAGCATGGGCAACAGAGCGGGACTCAGTCTCAAAAAAAACAAACAGCAGGATATAATATAATCTACATTTTATAAATGTATATACTAATATGTCCAAAACATCAAATATTAACAGGAATTGTCTCTGTACTTTACTATATTTAAAACAAACTATAAAACAAATGTACTATTTTAATAATCAGAAAACAAGGATAAAGTTTTAAACAAGTAATTATTTCCATTGCACCTCAATGCAAATTGTAACGTTCTAAGCAAAGAGAAGCTGAACCAGACTCACTCATCTGAGGAAAGTCTCATATTTATCTTCAATTATACAGAGTTAAAACAAATCTGAAAACTTTGGTCAAAAAGATTATTCGGAAAGCTACTTGCCTTTCTTAAAGCATAGAGCCAAGTGAGATTCTTAAGAGGTAAATTACATGTTTTAATTATGTACCATTTTATTTTAAAATATAATTTTCTTTTAAAGTTTTACTTATTTATTCTCAACCACCTACTAGCTGGAGAAATTTAAACTATAATTCTTAACAACCAAAAGCTATATATAACAGCCAATTTTCTTGACACATGAAATTATAAAATTTCTGAAATCCTGACACATAAAGAGTCATGATTTCCGATATTTGATACATGAAGATACGTGATTTTGGAAAACCTAAAAGATTATACTATACTGTATTTTGCTAATGAATTAACATAAAGTGATACAATTGCAGCAAAGAAGTTTTACTCACTACAGAATGCTGTGGACAAGGCTAACATTCATCTTTCATTTGAAAATATTCACAATATGAAACTGAGATTCTGTTCAGCCATAGATAGCAATGGAAGATGACTCATATATCAAAGATGCATATTCAAAAATTATTTTCTTATGAAACTATCTAAAACATATCATAATAATACAGCTTTTCTAACCTTACAGCATATTTCCAAAAAGTACCAATAAAATGTGTGTGTTTGTATGTGCATATGTGTGTATTCACTTAGATGAATACATGTTAATTTGTTAGCAAGAAATGGCAAAATGAAAAATACAGTGTGGGATAGGCGTTGTTTTTTGTTTTTGTTTTTCTTTTGGTAAGGATCATAAATACGAAATTTATCTAAAGCAAGGGACAAAAAAATAGTAGAGGTAGCAGTAGAGGTTCTTATGCAGTCAGGTGACAGCATTAAGTTAAAGAAGATGGTCAAGATTGGGATCAAAAGCAAGGTCCAATAGAGAAGAAAAACCCCATGTGCAAGCACTACAAAAGCACTATCTTTTCCTTACTTTAAACTAATGTTAATGGTACTACCGGTATCTGAATCACCCACGCTCAAACCCTCAAGTCATTTGTCTCTTCCTATTCCTACTCCCTCATCTTCCTCCAATAAATAAGACTTCTTAATTCCTCATACTATTTCCTCCTCCTCATTTTGAGATCCAATAAGGTAATTCAATTAATTATTATGGCCGGTTGTGGTGGTTCATGCCTGTAAGCCCAGCACTTTGGGAGGCCAAGGTGGGCAGATCACCTGAGGTCAAGAGTTGGAGACCAGCCTGGCCAACATAATGAAACCCTGCCTCTACTAAAAATACAAAAATTAGCAGGGCATGGTGGTGTGCGCCTGTAGTCCCAGCTACTCGGGAGGCTGAGGCAGGGGAATCACTTAAACCCAAGAGGCGTAGGTTGCAGTGAGCAAGTATCATGCCACTACACTCCAGCCTGGGTGACACAGCAAGACTCTGTCTCAAATAATAATTATTATTATCATTATTATTACTGCTCTTCTGGAAGACTGACAGACTAGCTGGTCTGCCTCCAGGATCTCTTTATCCCACCATGTATCTGTGTTTCCAGATTAAATTTCCTAATGAACAGCTTTGGTACTGACACACTCCTGTTTAGAACCCTTTAAAAGCTAATCATCCCAAAATGAATAAAATCCAAATTCTCTTTTTTGTGTACCTTATCTATACCTTTCCAGGATCATCTCCCTCTAGTCCCTAATAAAACATTAACTCTAATACAATTTTCAATTAACCAACTTCATATTTTCAGCACACAATTCCTTTTGCTAAGAGGTTCTTTTTTACCCTCCCATTTTCATTTGCACCTGTCAAAATCCTAGTTCAAGTGTTACTATCCTAACAAAGATTTTCCTTGATTTTGCCCCAGACAGAGGGGACGTCATCATCCTCTGAATCCCCATAATTTTAGTTCAGTCTTAATATGGAATATAGACTATTCCATCTGATATTAATAACAATTAAAAGTAACTCATATTTATTGAAAACATACCCTGTGCCAGTTACTTATATGGAAATTACTCAATCCTCAAAACACTCTGAGATTAATAACTATTGTTGCTAATATTTTAAAGCTAAAGAAATTTAGGTTCACAATTTCAATGACCGTCAGTTACGCAGCAGGTAACAGCTACCTAACTCCAGAGCCCACTTACTTAACCCCTGTGTGTACTTGAATTAATCATCAAATATATTTGTCTTATTGCACTACCAGAGAATAAGCAATTCATCTCAGGTCCTCTGTCTTCTTCCTCTTTGTACTCCTAAAGCACAAAGTTTTGCATTTTATAAACACTAAGTATTTATTGAAAGAATGAAAATATAAATTAATAAAAGTGATATTATCCTTTATAGGTGATATATGCATGATTACACAAGGCCTTTCATGGAACTTATTGCTAAGAGTGGTTCTGGTGGTGAGTATTTTAGATCCAAGGAGGCTATATTCTCAAGTAGCTGAGTTGCCCCTTAGAGGCTTTTATCCACATTTAGGGCAATATCTAAATGCAGCACTATGTTGTACATCTTGAAAGGAAGCAGAGCAGTACAAAAGCAGAGTGAAATGTCACTAGCTTTATATTCTCTAGTATGCTCTCACCAGTAGCTTCTAACCGTACTGAGATTGTGCCAATGCATATCAAACATAGCTCCTCATACCAGATCAAGATCAAAGACTCTTTCTTCAGTCTATTCTACCTAATAGGTCTCAGCCAGCAGAGCTTCTATTTTATTTTATTTATTTTTTTTTTTTTTTTTGAGACTGAGTCTGGCTCTGTCGCCCAGGCTGGAGTGCAGTGGCCGGATCTCAGCTCACTGCAAGCTCCGCCTCCCGGGTTCACGCCATTCTCCTGCCTCAGCCTCCCGAGTAGCTGGGACCACAGGCGCCCGCCACTTCGCCCGGCTAGTTTTTTGTATTTTTTAGTAGAGACAGAGTTTCACCGTGTTAGCCAGGATGGTCTCGATCTCCTGACCTCGTGATCCGCCCGTCTCGGCCTCCCAAAGTGCTGGGATTACAGGCTTGAGCCACCGCGCCCGGCCCAGCAGAGCTTCTAGAAGGAAAACTTGTTTTATTCTCTGTAACACCCTACCTAGATGATACCCAAGTGTCATAGCTGAGATCTACAGGAGGCAAGAAGCTGATCTGCCTTCAATACCACTAAGTAGAGAGCTCCCTTACTGTCCATGTCAAAAAATTATTATGGTACGTAAGTACTACATTAACCTCCAATACCTTGGAAGTCGTTCTACTTCTTTCCCTTTTATTTTTAATGCTTTAAAATTTTTCTCCCAATCATGTACAGTAAAAAGATGCTTTTCCACCAGAGCTTCCATATCAACTTGTCCAATTACAATCCATTCCTGTTTAAAGGAAGAAAAATGTATTATTAAAGATATAGAACCAGTACGTTAACATATAATAGAATCGATCCAACTATTAAAACCAACAAAAAGAGGCAAATATGAGGTATTCAAGTGTCAATTTAAGTAATATAATCATTACCACACAGCCTAAAGAATAAAGAGAAAAAAAGAGATTTAATACGCAAATGCAGTAATCATAAACTTTTTAAAAGAAAATTATATAAACCCTCTGTTTAGATTCTCTTCTCAAATTAAATATATACAAAACTTCAAAGGTGGAATCACTTCTGCAAAACCAAGAGTCACTATAGGCTACAAATCTGAAAGTGTCCAGATTCATCCTAGAAATCTAAGACACAGAAGTATTGCAGTGGCAGTTAAGACACTGGTCAAATTCTCGTCATATGTCTAGGATCAATACAAATGAGAAATACAATTAGTTTATACTTAAAGTTAGTTGGGATGATATACTTAAACAGACATAAGCTGTTAAATCGCTCTGATTTCAGTAACATTTGAGGGCTTCAGAGGAAGAATTAAAATTGACACAACAGAACCATATCACATTCTAAATTGACACAATTTTTTTTCTTTTTTCTTGAGATGGAGTCTCGCTCTGTCACCCATCCTGGAGTGCAGTGGCGCAATTTAAGCTCACTGAAACCTCCACCTCCCTGGTTTAAGTGATTCTCCTACTTCAGCCTCCAGGGTAGTTGGGTTTACAGATGCCCGCCACCACGCCCAGATAATTTTTGTATTTTAATAAAGATGATGTTTCGCCATGTTGGCCAGGCTGTTCTCAAACTCCTGAACTCAAGTGACCCACTAGCCTTGGCCACCCAAAGTGCTGGAATTACAGGTATGAGCCACCATGCCCAAACCGCCAAGTTGACACAACAATTCTAAAAAATAAAAAGCAAATAAAAACAAGTTTCTCAATTGTCACAAAATAGTCAAAGACAAAAAAAAAAAAGTTCCCATAACTTTTTTCTCTTCTGCAGTGTAAATCTAGGTTGTATAAGTATCTACGGATCCAGCTCTCTGGTTTGCCATATTTTAATGTTATGCCACACAAGATAAACTACTAATGTATACATTTAATGTAAATTCAATCAATCAGAAATAATTTTAGGATGCAAGGATGGAACATTACATGTTCTATACCTTATGTTGGTGTAAAACAGCTGACAATCTTCTAAACAGATCTTCTGCTTTGCTGAAAATCGTCAAAAATCCACTTGCATTTCTATCAATCATAATAGAAAAAATAGATTCGTCTCCTGCCTCACCCACTCCCTTAAACTGATTCGGAATGCCGATGAATCTCTTCATTTCTCTATAATATTTAGCCCGGATTTCTTCAAAAGGGGGCCTGAATTGTAATCGTCCCTGTCTAAAAGTAAATAAATAACTTTAAAACATAAATTATTAGAAAATTACACATTGAACATTAAATTGGGGTTTAAAAAACATCTTACTTGTAAGTTAAGTCTATATTTATTTCTGGCAAATTCTCATTAAGTGCTTCTAAGCCCATCTGGTACTGATGCTCCAGAGCTTTGTAGAGTTGATGATTCCAGTGTTGTTTCCATGCATGCATGTCACTTGCTTGGAATCCCTAATATGTTACATTCACATTTTTAATTTAGAAATTAGGCAGCAGAATGGATTTTTCATTTAATACTTTCATGTCACATAATGTACATTTATAATCACAAAAATAAAACCAACTCATTTCAAATATGTGAAAACAGGTATATCTTTTGTCACTCTCTGCATAAGCTTATTTAGAGACAAATATGAAAATCTAATCTTCATACTTATAAATAGTATTTTAAAAGATCAGCAAAATTTAAAAAGCAAGCAAATATTAAATGACTTTTATATTTGGACTTTATTTTATGATGTAGTACCACAAATACTGGTTTATTTTATGAATGTCTTAGTCCTTTTTCAAAAATTCCCATCAAGTATAGCTCTTCTCTTCCCTTCCCGCTTCTTACATAATGTAAATCTACTACATATTTTAAAACATAAGAGATTTAAAATATTAGATTGCTCATAAGAATGTACATACATTTTTGCTTCTATACAACCATAAATATATCAATTCTAGTACTTTTGCTTTTTCTTGAAGTTATAAAAACTGAAAAATATTAAATATATGTAAATGTGTGAGACACTTAACTCATACTCCGCTAAGATTCCATCACCATCTACTATGTAGGAGGCTTTGTGCTAGCCACCTTTATATGCATCAACTATTATATCAAAATATGAATAAAACTCAAATTTTACCTCCAAAAAGGAAAAAAAAATCTGAAATAAAATTATTTCAATCATTAGGATTCTACCTAAACTTAACTTTGTTTTTTATGGATGTCACAATCACCTAAAAGAGAACTAACAAGTGATAGATATTTAAATACCAAGACAAAAATCTACAAATTCTGAATTGAGAAATTTGGCATTCCATAAGACACTACAGGAACTTATTTTTATATTTTTACATGTAAATTGATCATTCATATATGGTCTTTATATATAATTCAGTCAAAAATTATAAATCTATTAGGAATTTATTAGCAAGATTTAAAGGTAACTTTTATGAACTTCTCGGCAATTCATATATTGTATTTGCATTCTGAAAAGGTCATATTTCGAAGTATACACACAAAATGAAACATACTCTACCTGTGCTTCTACAGTTGCTAAGCCAGTTCTCAATTCTTGTAATCCGTCTTTCCAACGCTGCTGCTGCCGAAGCAGATCAATGTTCATAAGAACAACCACCTGTGAAAAATTAGAGCATACTAGTCTCAAAATATTGCTGGAAAAATAGTAACTTTTCAGTGGAGAAACCTGACAGATACCACCTTAAACAAGTGATCAAGCTTAACTTAATCTATACAAGATATATCAATACTTGACCAATCTATTGAGAAGGGCAAAACATCACTTCTGTGCTATTCCTGCCAAAATAGGACAGCCCCAATCTAATATGGGAAAACATCATCCGAACCCAAATCAAGAGAGATTCTACAAAATAACTGACCAGTACTCATCAAAGTCATGAAAAATAAGGAAAAGACTGAGGAGGGGGAGGCTACAGAGACTCAACAACTAAATGCAGAATTGGATTCTAGATTGTATCCTAGAAAAAAAAAAAAAAAGAAAAGAATGTTAGTGGAAAATTGTAAAATTGAAAACAGTCTGTTTCCTGGTTTTGATAACTACTCTGGTTATATAAGTTGTTAACAACAGGGAATTTGGGCAAAGGGGAATTGTGATTTCTCTGTACTATTTTTGCAACTTTAAGTCTCCAATTATTCCAAAATAAGTTTTTAAAAATTGTATCTTAATGACTTTTTAAATAATATCATTCATAGTTTATTCAAATTTATAAACAAAATATACCTTTTCACAAAATGTAGTGTGCCATTTTCTCAGTTTTCTATTTTCAGTGGCAAGCCGTTCAGCAGCGTTTTGGAGTTTTTGGATATAGCCTTCTAATTCTTTAGGATTATCCCAAGTAATCTGTGATTTCCCTCCACTTCCTGTTTTTGAATTCTATGGTACAATAAATAACCTTTAGTATGCATATGTATTTCTTTTTTCCAAAAGTTTCAATATTCTATGTCAAAAGTTCAATTATCCCCAACTCTGACCTGCAATAAAGAAAGCACATAATAATTTTCCATTTTATAAATGATAAGACAGTGGCAAAGATTGAGTAGCCCATTTCTTCCAGCTTCTCCCTTTTACAACTGAAAAGCCCTAGACATAACACAACAAACACGCATAGGGTGACGGAAAGGAAGAATGAAGAAGGCAGACAACCTAGAAACCTCAGGAATTAAGGCACGACAAACCTGGGTTTCCTTATTATCTCCTATACATCCAGGACAGGGCACTGGAGAAGCTTCCAATCTTGAACCACTGACAGGCACAGACTAAAAAAAGCTCCAGGAGAAGCCTATACAGGGGTAGGAAAACAGAAGCCTAACAACACAAAATGTTTTTAGCAATACACATCCTATTGCAGTTTAACACCAAAGAGAAAATCACCCCTTTCTACCATTTCAGTAGGACTAAGTAGAAAGTTGATCTTCCATCACCTACTTGGCAAAAGCAGGCAGTGCTCCAATCCCTTGCCAAGGTAATATTCATGAGGCTGAACAAGGAGTTGAGCTCCCACCCCCACTCACAGCAACAGAAAGGTGTGAATCTGCCCTCCACTCCTCGACTCCTCCTCCCTAAAGTCAACAGGGCCCAGAAGGGAGCTGAGCTTAAACCCCAGCTTGGAGGCAATAAGGTGCCTCCAAGTTGGTGCCTTGTAAAGTAAAATGGAGCACTAAACTTCCATTCCACTCATCTGCAATGAATCAGTGTACAAATGCTCCACTTTGATACTGTAGGGCCCAGCAGGAAACTCAACACACGCACACACCCAAGCCTCTCAGCAAAGAGACTGCTTTCTAAAATATAAAAATTAAATATTATACAGTGCATCATAATATCCAAAATGACCAGAATATAAGGGAAAATCACCTGTGTTACCAAGAGCTAAAAAAAATCAGAACTTGAATGAGAAAACATAACAGATGTGAACCCTGAAATGAATCTGATATAAGAATTATCTGACAAGGATTTTAAGGCAGCCATCATAAAAATGCTTCAACAGGCAGTTACAAATTCTCTTGAAACTACTGAAAAACAGAAAATCTCAAGAAAAAAATAGAATTATAAAAAAAACTAGATGGAATATATAGAACTGAAAAATACAATAACAGAAATGTAAAACTGGCTGGATGGGCTCAATAGCAGTGTGGAGATGTCAGAGGATATAATCAGTACATTTGAGAACAAATCAATAGAATTTACCTAATTTGAACAACAAAGAGAAAATAAAGGGAAAAATGAACAGAGGCTCTGAGAAAAAAGAGCTAATATATATATTAGCTTCCAAGGATTTTATATATATACATACATGCTTTCTAAGCAGTATATGTGTATATATATACATGCTTCCTAAAAGGAAGAAGAGAGAAAAACTGAGAAAAACAATACATTCAAAAGACAGTAACTGAAAACCTAACAAATTTGGCAAAAGACGTAAACCTACAGATTCAAGAAGCTGAGTAAACTCCAAATAGGATAAACTTAAAAAAGGATTCTATGCTTTCCTAGACAATAATTAAACTTCTGAAAACTAAAGACAAAGGTTCTTTGAAAACTTGAAAGGAGCCAAAGAGAAACAATGCATTAGTCAGAAAGGAATACAGATTCGAATGACAATAGTTTGTCAGCTGAAATCACAGATGCCAGCAGGAAGTGGAAAATGTTTAAAGTGCTAAAAAAAAAAAAAAAGTCAAATATGCATTTTATATCTAGTTAAAATACCCTTCAGGAATGGGTGAAAAGGAAAACAGGAAAACATTATCAGACAAAGGAAAGATAAGCAAATTTGTCACTAGCACACCTAATCCTAAACCATGGCTAAAGGAAGTTAGTTCTTTAAAGAAAGAAAAAATACCAAAAGGAGCACAGAACTTCAGAAAAAAAAAAGAATATTGGGATAAGTAAAAAATATAACTATACAATAAGCTATCCTTTTTGTCATGAGTTTCTTAAATCATATTTTTTTGTGTTTTTTTTTTGATTTTTTTTTTTAGACGGAGTCACTCTGTCTCCCAGGCTGGAGTGTAGTCGTGCGATCTCGACCCACTGCAACCTCTACCTCCTGGGTTCAAGCAATTCTCCTGCCTCAGCCTCCTGAATAGCTGGGATTACAGGCACCCACCACCATGCCTGGCTAATTTTTTATCTTTTTAGTTGAGACGGGTTTCACCATGTTGGCCAGGCTGGTCTCAAACCCCTGACCTCAGGTGATCCACCCGCCTCAGCCTCCCGAATAGCTGGGATTACAGGCACCCACCACCACGCCTGGCTAATTTTTTTATATTTTTAGTTGAGATGGGTTTTACCATGTTGGCCAGGCTGGTCTCAAACCCCTGACCTCAGGTGATCCGCCCACCTCAGCCTCCCAAATAGCTGGGTTACAGGCACCCACCACCACGCCTTGCTAATTTTTTTGTATTTTTAGTTGAGATGGGGTTTCACCATGTTGTTTTTACTCAAACCCCTAACCTCAGGTGATCCACCCACCTTGGCCTCCCAAAGTTCTTGGATCACAGGTGTCAGTCACTGCGCCCAGCCTCCTAATTTCTTATATATAGACATTTAAATAACCACAAATAAAAAGCAAGTAAGTCTTACATTACAAAATTGGGAGATGGTAGAAAAGGTCTAAGGAACCTTGTGTATAAGGACCTCAAACTTCAGAGAATAAATGAATATAACATCATGCAAATAATATTCTATCTATATCAATGCAATTGATCAAAATCAGTACCAAAATATATTAAATATTCTAACCGCTTCAATGTACAGTTGGAGAAAAAGTTTTACTTGTTAAGAGTGAAGGAAGTCCCTGGAAGCAAAACAAAATCTAGATCATTTGCTATGTTACGCTGAAGGGAACACCAGAAAATTAAGAATTAAACACTTCACATGTAAAATCTAATTATAATAAAATCAAAATTTCATTTACCTTAATTATCTGTTCAAATGCTAAGGCAGATTGTAACATCATCGGCCTCTGACTTTGAATCATTTGTTGATCAATAGAATTATAAAAATGTGCCACCTATAAAGTAAAAGTTCAATTCGTAATAATTAATAACTTCATTTTTAATTTTTCTTGATTTTTAATTGTTTGAATGAAAATATTAACTTTTCTCAATCCTAAAATTTAAACAGAAAATAGGTTTTTCATTTACAATAGGGCATTTGTTCATATATTAATATACACAATCAACAAGTAAGTGTTGAGTTCCTACAATCTGCCAATCATGTCCTGAGGTCTGATTAAACATAGATTACAAAATGTTATCCCTGGAATCAACAAGTTCATAATCTCATAGGAAAGAAGGAACTCAGTGAAGCATGTTAAGTGCTAAAAAACTAAATTCTTAATTCCTGCACTTCTCCAAATCCGCTCCTTCTTTTTTCAGTATATGCCACAATAATTTATTCACGTCTCAGACCAAAAATTCTTCGAGATGTCCTTAATGCTTCTCTCATATTCCACATCAGCAAAAGCCTATTGCCTATACTCTCAAAATATATCTTGAATCCAACCACTTTCCCCAACCCCCATCAATTGCATCCCAATCCACACACTCCCATCTCTCGGCAAGATCAGCGCAACAGACTTCCTAACTGGTCTCTCTGCTTCCAATCATGGCCTCTTACAGTCTATTTAAAGCAGCCAGAGTGGTCTTTTTTAAACATATATCATACCTCTTGCCTACACAAAACCTAATGACTTCCCAATACGCTTGAGAATAAAACCCCAAAATCCCAAAACTATCACCTAAAAACTTTCCAATTGTCTCCCAATATACTAAAGAATGAGCCAAACTGGCCTCTTTACTATTATTCTCACCTAACAAGTGAGGCTTCCTTCTAGAATTCTACATCTGCCATTCCCTCTCCCTGGAATAGTCTTCCTCTAGACATTTGCATGGTTCTTTTGCCTACTTTATGTCATGTCTCTTCTCAAACATTCTCTCTCCATCAAGGCATACCTAACCTGACCAGTCAGTATAAAATAGCAGTCTTTGTCACAATATCTTCATTGTTTTATTCTTCTTCAAAGCATTTATCACTATCACTGCCTAACATTGCATTATATATTTAGGTGTTTGTTATCTGTCTATCCTACTGGAATGACAGCTCTAAGAACAGAGCCAAGCAAACAGCAAGCACTCAATAAACGCTTGTTGAATTAATCAATAAATAGAGATCCTACAAAGAACAGTGGTGGACAAAGAAGGACACTGTCAACTGCGTTGGTGGAAAAAGGAGAGGTTCAGGGAATAAGATCAAGTGGACACCCTGGGCATTTAAGTCTAAGGCGTTCAAGGAGACTGTTAATTTTTATGTCCCCAGCACCTCACAAAATTCTTGGCACATAGTAGATGCTTAAAAAATATGTCTTAACTAATTTTATAGAGATCCTCTTCTTTCCACTAATACATATAAAAATATACTTTATTTGGTGGGGAAAACCCACTCTACTTATTCTGTACCACAAAAATAGGCCCAGAAAAAGTACAATCAGGAAAACAAGAAGCAATAGAATAGTATATATTCTATTACAATCTGGCCATACTGCTATCTATCCAACATTCTACTTTATACACCCTATTCCAGCTAAATATCTGCTCAGAAATAAAGGAATATATAAATAGATTTTCCCAGGTGTTCTTCCAGGGTAAGTACAAATACCTATTACCATTCATTTTTTGAGCTCGTATTGTGTAAGACTAAATACTTACCGTATTAAAGTAAGTAAGCCTCTCTGCTTTTAAGGAGTCGCTCCGACTGAAATGATCACCCAATCCTCTGTGTACTTGAGAAAAATGTATGTACACTCTTCCAGACTCACATCAATCATTCCTCTGAAAAGACTTACCTGCTACTACTTCTATCCCTACATAGGAAAAGAATTGAAACTCCCTGCCTCTATGCTTTCACAAGACTTCCTGAACATCTGTAATATAGTACTTATAATACATTAAATATTGATCTACTTGTCCATCACTATATTGAAATGAAACAAATATGGGCTCTAGAGTCAGAGAAACTTGATATCAAATCCCAGCTTCATAACTTACTCTCTATGTGGCACTGGGAAAACTTTGTTAAACATCTGATCCCCAATTAGATCAGTGGTACAATGGGGAATTAACTAAAAATAACATAATTAAAGCATCTACCACAAGGCCTGATATTTAATGAGCACTCGATGTTTAGTTTGCTCTCTCCCACTAGACCAGTGATTCTCAACCAAAGCAGAGTATACCTCAGGGGAACATTTGGCAATGTTAAGAGATATTTTTGATTGGCAGCACTAAGCAGATGCTATTGGATATACTAGGTACAGGACAAGAATGCCAATAAAAAGCATACAAAGCAAAGCACAGCCCCCTAAAAAAAGAATTGATCCAAACTATCAAAAGTAAAGAGGCTAAGAAATTCCGTGCCTGACTATGACAGTAATGTATTCATTTTTGTATCCTCACTACACTATGCATGACAGGGTAGATCCTCAATGAATCTTTGTTGAGTAAAAGAATAAATGAAAGACCAAATATACAAGATACTGTTCCTGCCATCTAAAATACAATAATAAAGTCAAAGAAAAGATGAAAAAAAATCAGATACAATATGAGAAGTATTATAATAGTAATTTTCACACTGCCCAAAGAATAAAAATCAACTAAAGAAAGACACAACAGAGAAAGTGACTTGTGAATTGGAAATTAAACAATCACACTGAGTTTTCCAATCAGAGAACAGATTTAAATGCATGGAGATATGTTCAGATAAAAGCAAAGGTTTATATTACTGAAGCATAGGGTACAGTATGACAGGGAAGTGCATAGGTAGTGAAGGCCAAAACCAGTCAGTTTAGTAGGGTCATGATTAAGAAGGGCCTTGTATGCCATGTTATGGAGATACACCGTGAGCCGATAATAGTTGATTTTTAGGCAAGTGACATGATGGCGATGTCACTGAGAAAATGACTAGAAACAGAAACCATTCATCAACCTGATAATTCTTTATGACTCTGCCCCTAGAAGGCAGGCAGAGGACTCCTTAATTAGAAGGTCCTTTAAAACCTATGCAAGTAACATGAAACAAAAGAAGGAAGACTAACATACTATTTTTCAAATGCTTTTTAGAGTGAAAAGCAATAAACAATAACAATTTAATAAATTCCTTATAGGTTACAAAGCAAGTTTTGTAACAGACTCATTTAGTAAACCATAATTTCACAGCTGGCAGTGCTATTCTATTAGCCTTTAAAAAAAGAAAAAGACTTTAGCATATTCCAGTCTAATGTAATGAACTCCAAATAGGTAGGTATTCAAAAAATATAATTTCATACTTGTTTAAGAATAATTGCTTGCTTGCAGAATTTCTGCGCAATGTTTGCAACTTGCTGTATTTTGGCAGGAATAACAAAGCCAAGTGCAGAGAGCTGACGAACTTCTCTCAGAAGAATCACCAGACGATCTGAATAATGCACTTTTAGTGATCCATCATTAGAATCCAATTCCATAATTCGACTACTAGCCTCAATACTACAAAACAAAATAAATAACCTGTTAAGTTTCATGTTCTCACTGTTTTGACTAATAAACACAATAGTTTTTACAACTTTTCTGTACATCTAATATTAGCTCAAAGTTAAAAAAAAATTTTATTATAGCTTTTAAGATGTGGGTTTTTTCTATACATTATTTCACAAGTCAGATTTTGGAAACAACTGCAATATCCAAAATATATCATCACATTAATATTTCAACCAAGCAGTTTTAAAGTAAGAAAAATCGATTTCTTAATGTTTCAGCTAAAACTCAAAATTGACATCATACCCATGATAAAGAAAAAATTTTGATTCATTTTCTAAAGATACCTTCGATTGTTTTAAAAAATCAGCATAACTTGTGTCTTTAGTACTTTTATTAAAAGATAAATAATATCAAAATTGTAGGAGTAGAGATATTAAAATGTTTCATTCTTCTACCCTTTGTTTCACTCTCTAGTAATTGTCCTTTTTGTGTGTTTCTTGTAAAGGCTATAATAGCAAATGTTACTTTGGGGAGCTCAAATCAGAATGGATTGCAAAAATGCTGAACTAAGTCCAGCAACAGGTATTATGCTTTCATCACCTTCCTTTAGGATTAGGTTTATATAATGCCTCTTTCTTTTTTTCTTTTCTTTTTTTTTTTTTTTTTTTTTTGAGACAGGGTCTTGCTCCAACACCCAGTCTGGAATGCAGTAAAGCAATCATGGCTCACCACAGCCTTGAACTCCCTGAGCTCAAAGATTCCTCCCATCTCAGTCTCTTAAGTAACTGGGACAACAGGCAAGTCACCATGTTCAGCTAATTTTTTTTGTCTTTTGTAGAGACAGGATTTCGCCATGTTGCTCAGGCTGGCCTCAAACTGCTGGGTTTAAGTGATCCTCCCACCTCGGCCTCCCAAAGTACTGGGATTACAGGCATGAGCCATCACACCCAGCCTCATTATTTCAAAACACCCCCACAATTAAGAAAAATTGCAGGTATTAGAAGGTAACCTACTCAAAAACAAAGAACAAAAGTATTCAGCTTATTTAATAGCATATAAAACAAAATATAATAAAAAGTAGAATACTTTAAAATGGCTTAAAATGATGATTTAGCCCAAATTTTCCTATATACACATAAAGCATGCCAGTAAACTATTATGGTGACTCTTTTTGCCTTTATTCAGGATTGATCTTCAAAGTTAGTTTGTATATACCAGCATTTCCCAAAATATTTCCAAAAACAGATTGATGATTCTATGGGACAACAAATAGGTCTAAAAAAGAAAAAACAAAGGCAGGAGGAGGGGGGTTTCAAAACCAAATGAGAAACGCTGTGTGGAAGGAACAAAGTTAAACAAACTTATTAACAGCAGATCTCAGACCATTGGTATGCTACCATGCTAGTGGACCTCCGCTGAAGCTCTAATGATGAAGTATGCAAATTTTCCAAAATTAGCTGACTAAAGCACTGTGGTTTTTGTTTGTTTGTTTTTTGTTTTTCTTGTTTGGAGTATCTCTCATGTTTTAGGCTCAAAGTAGAAGGAGAAAGAACTAAATGGCATAAAATTATAATCATTATGCCCTAACACCCTTCAGTTTCCTCTATTTTCTCTCCAGAGCCAGAATTCTAGACTTTAAAAGAATTATTCAATTTAAGAGGTACTATTTTTGGCCTAATTATCCTTTGTAGCAGTATAGGGAAAATGAAAACTTCATTTATGGACAAAGTTACTTTTAAAAAGACATGACGAGTTTCTAAAAATAACCACAATAATATGCTGGAGACAGTGGACCTGAGGTACAAAGAAACTGACTTTTTTAAACTATCCATTTTAAATCCCCATTAGAATTAATAAGGTTAACTCATTAATACATTCAATATAGCTCAATAAATATTTACCAAAGCCTTATTATGTGGGGGCACCATGAAGAAATACTCCCTGTCTCAAGGAGTTTAAAAATAATACAATTTTACAAAACTGCAACATTGTTTAAAGTGTATGTGTGTGTGTATAATATTAATGTAAAAAGGTAGAAAAACATATATAAATACCAATAACAAAAAAGCATGAGGGAAGGGCTAATTCTAAAATGGGAATCCCTAATTCTGGGGAACAGACAAGAGAAACAAGAGGGAGGCAGTTAACTAAATTATCAAAGTTTCCAGCCTTAATGAATTAAAAGTTGATGATCCAAAACAAAAAAAAAAGATTAGAAGAGGAGTAGCAAGTTTGGAAAAAGGAAAAAGATAATTAATTCCATCTGGGTATTTGAATTAATAACATATGGTTTTGGATTTTACAGTTTAATACATCTATACTTACCACAAACCAGATCTGGAATCAGATAAACCTGATTGAATATCCCTGGACCAATCATCAAACTGTTCTTGTTCATATAGTTTAAGCTGGTCTAAGAGATCTTCAGCATTTCGATGGAAACATCGAAATCCTGACAAGTCAGATAAAAGAGCCTCTGCAATCTTGATAGTATCATCGACCTTAAAAAGTCAGATTACAAAGATGTGTGCATTATTTAAATTCCAAAAAATTAGCATAAAGTAAGGAGTCCCCTTCTCTGATTTGTGATTCAGAAATTATTTCCCTTTTCATCTACAAATAGTGAAACAGAAGATTTACCAAAGAATATAAAAATATCAACCCTACTTTGCTTCTGAATTACACAGCCGCAGAACAGCAAACACAACAGGATAACCCATACAAAGCATAACTCCAAGAATAAAATGGAGGGTAAAGGGAAAGTCAGCCCTCAAAATATCTGTGCCCCAGTGATTTTTCAGAGGAAACTCTGGGAACTTCAGCATTACTCCTAAACATGTTCAGTAATAATTTCAGCCCTTAGCAACATGCTCCGATTAACAGCTCAAATGGTAATTAGGCCAATGGGAATGTCAATTAAGAGACATAAATGCCTTTCTTCCACAACTGTTCGGAGAACATTACAGCACCCTGGAAAACTGACTGACAGAATCATTAGGCAGAATATATCAGAAAATAAAACATCAAAAATACAAACCTGAATAAGCAGAAATGTCGAATATGCTGGCTTTTGTAATATTCCATGAGGTCTTGCTCTTACTCACAGACTATAATCAATTAACATTTATTGCACCAGTCTAATGCAAGACACTGGACCACATACTAGTTAGTAAGTCCATAAGAGTCTTAGGTCAATTTTAATAGTATTAAAATAATAATCGTTTAAATCTATAAATTGCTGTCACTACCTTAGACCATACCTTTTACCTTTCCTTTAACTTCCTTTCAACCTAAAGTGATTTAGTTACATAAACATACTTGCAGGTAAGACTTTGCAACTACTAAAATTTTACAATAATTTTTTTTTTGAGATAGCATCTCTTTCTGTCATCCACCATGGAGTGCTGTGGCACAATTATGGCTCACTGCAGCCTCAATAGCCCAGGCTCAGGTGATCCTCCCACCTCAGTCTCCTGAGTAGCTGGGACTACAGACGGGCACCACCACATCCAGCTCATTTTTGTAAACAATGATTTTTCTTTTTTTTACTCAGTGTAAAGGATGCTTTCCTCCTGAATACAGGTATTTCTTTGGAACAACTGCAATTGGAATAAATGATGTACTATCTCTATGGAAAAAAGGAATAGAACCATTAAAACTTCTCCGCATACTTCTTCAGTGTTCGGCATTTTGTATGAAAATTAGATGGCTGTGCCGAGGAAAACAGAGAATAGATTTACTACAACTCTAGAGTACCTTCTACATGCCTTAATTTAGCAGATTTTATAATTAGTACTCTTCATCTTTTTATTAAAATAAATACCTTCAATTCCAACTGGCGAACCCAAACTATGTTGTTGACAACTTCTGAAAGATTTTTGCCAGAAAGTGGTCCAGATGCATCACCAGGAATTCCTCGGCACCGAGTCTCAAAGTCTGATCGAAAATCTATAAAATTTAAATCAAATAAATGATTACAAAGAATTATCAAAGATTTCCTAAATAACTTCCATGTACCAAGCACTATGTCAAATGCTATAGATAGAAAAATAATGAGTTGGTCCTTACCCCCCAAGGACTGCACCACGTATCAAATGAAACAGAGAAAGATAATAACTTGTTAATGCAAAAAAACTGTCATTTATAACAGAATAAGTAAATTAATCTTCCACATGAAAATGTCAGAAAAATGTATCTTTAATCCTAAATGGTATGCAACAAAGAAAAAAGTAATACACAAAATTATTCTCTCAAGCAAACACTATAATCTTACAAACTTTTACCTTTAATTGAGTCCACAAGTCTTGCCAGTAAAGTTTCTCTTTCTAATATCAATTCTTTGCTTATAGTTGGACGCTTTACCAACTCTTTATATTTCAAGAATGCTTGAAGAAGCTAATATAAAATAAAATAAGTATACATTCAACCTAACAGATCAACTCAGTAAATATATATATATATCCTAAATAGCTTAAGAGAAATATTAAAAGTGAAATATCTCAATGTTTTACCTGCTGTGGACTGTCTTGAATTTCTGAAATATAACTTTTCAATTTTCCTGCTATTTTTTGTTCCGCAGGTGCAATAATCTTTTCATATTGAGACACTGCAGCTTTCCACAAGGGCTACACACATTAACAACATTGTTAGACTTTAGTATTTTTTAAATCTGTCTTTAAAAAGAACAACATATTCAGTAAACTATATAGACATAAACAAATATATATACAACCTCAGTATATGGATTATATTGCACAGGATTTAGGCCAGTAAAAGGTTCAAATACTCGAGTGAGGCATATGATTTTCTCTTCACTGGCAGGTAAAAAATAGAGAAGCTTCTCATGAATTGTTCTAACAGCCAAGACCTAAAACAAAGTATTAAAAAAACAGAATTCATTTAAATCAAACCATTTGCATAAATAGGTCTAAAATCTAGATATATTGGGCAAGAATTTCTCTAAATTAGGTTCACTAAAAAAAATAAATAAAATAAAACTGAAACTCTAATCCAGAGAACTGACAGGTGACAACAACAAAGTGATGCTCAAAAACATAACTGTTTCATCACACTAACATTAATAAGTGTGCTCAAATCTCATGAATATATATAAGACCTAAATATTTTAAACTATGTTTAAAGTTTAACACAGTTTAAAAAACTGTTTAAACTATATTTACAGCTCATTTAAGTAAATTTTTAGAGCCTACCCTTAATATAGTAATAACTTCTGATTTTCATTATTCTGCATTAAATTGCACTTCTAATAATGAAATGAGATGTTAACAGCCCTATTTTTTATTATTTACAAACAGCTGGGAAACACATACTGTATTTTGAGCTAAAAATTTCCACCAACAATCAAAAGGTAATCAAAAAGGTTAAGTGAAAACAATTCCTTCTATTTGAGTTGTAAATCTCAGTATAAACTCATGATTTATTTTTCTCTTGCTAAAAATTTACCTATTAGCAGTTTTGTCTACTGAGAATGCCTAACAGCATTGATAAGTAAGTAACAGCACTTCCCCTACAGATTGTTGTTAAATATCCCCAAAAAAGAATCAGGCTCCTTGAAAAAAATTACTAATTCCAGGTATGAGATATAAAATGTACAACATGGGCTGGACTGGAACACTTTTGGGGGCTTGAAAGCTATCAGAGAAATACTGAAGTTGGCCAGGTGTGGTGGCTCACGCCTGTAATCACAGCACTTGAGAGGCCGAGGTGGGCGGATGACCTGAGGTCAGGAGTTCAAGACCAGCCTGGCCAACATGGCGAAACTCCATCTCTACTAAAAATACAAAAATTAGCCAGGTGTGGTGGCATGCACCTGTAGTCCCAGCTACTCAGGAGGCTGAGACAGGAGAACTGCTTGATCCTGGGAGGCAGAGATTGCAGTGAGCCAAGATCACCTCATTGTACTCTAACCTGGGCAACATAGCAAGACTCCATCTCAAAAAAAATGGAAAGAAAGAAACACTGAAGTCATATCAAAATGGCATAAGAGGCAACTTGAAGGGACACTCTCTGCCCAAAAACTGAACAATTTGAGTATAATAATAATAATAATCAGCAGAATGGACTGAAACACATAAAATAAAAAAATTCATGGGTTCATAATGACACTATCAAAAAACATTTCATTGGTTACCAATGGAACTTACTATGACACTAATCTACTTAATGTTCATTGTTCTAAAAAGTGATCAAAAGAAATAAGCAATTATCTATACTGCCATTTCTATGCAAACGATATTTCAAAGTAACTAAAAAGTTGAAGAAAAAATTCTTCTTATAGAAAAGTCATGACTAATAAAAGCAGAAAGAACACCAGAATGAGAAAATCACCATTTTGTAACTCTTCATGATTAATGACTGCTAAAAGCATTTTTTTAAAAGTTGGAAAGCATTATAATGAATTCATCAGACTGATCATACCCGAACCCTCACAGATCAAACTTCATGTCACTAAAAATGGGAAAACCTGATACCACATACATCCTGATATAGCAAGGTGAGAAACGCTATATGGCATAAAAGGGGGGAAACTATTAAATTAAAAATGTCTCAGGAGACCTATCAACCAAATACAATGGGTGCACCTTGTTTGCAACCTCATTCAAGTAAACCAACTATTTACAAATTTCTGAGAAAATCAGGATAAATACATGCTGGCTAGATATAAAAACATACTAAGAAATTATTGTCATTTTGTTGGCTGTGATAATGGCATTGTGGTTATGTTTTAAGGGTGGAAGTATATAATATCTTTGCTTTAAAAATATTCCCAGTAAAAAAAAAAGGTTAGGGGAAAGGCAGGGAAAAACAAAGATGAGACAAGAACTGAATAATGTCAATGACTATTAAAATTGAATGGTGGATACATGGACAGTCATTATACTGTTTCACTTTTTAATACGTTTGAAATATTTCATCTTTAAAAAGTTGGGTTTTTTTTTAAAAAAAAGTCTCCAATAAAGAACTATAGTTGTTCTAAGCAAGGCAGGAATGGTCAGTTTTGCAATCTTTAAGTAATCTCATTTTGCCTTTCCCTGTAAGCTAAATATATGTTCTTTACTGAAAGTCATAACTTGTGTAAATTAAGCAATTGTTTCAAATATTTCCACTGAATACCACTTAAAAAGTTGTCCCAACTTAAAAACAATTGCAATAGCCAAAAGATGCCCTGAAAGCTTCCATACATGGTCAAGTGGGCTGATTATCTTTTTACAATAAAGAACAAAATATAAGCTCACAACTATCAAGTTGACCAGTCTCATACCAAATAAAAAGAAAGGATGTGGAAATTGGCCCCAACAAGAACTTTAATTCCTATTCTTTCACAAGACTAATTTCCAGCAGATGTATAGGGCTTATTGATTATAAAATACATGTACAAATAAGTACAGACATACTTTACATTTAAAGACAAAGATCTAGATAATCAAAGTGATACCTCTTCAAGGCGTTTGCCAAGTTTGTCAAGTGTTTCTGGAAAATATTTTTCATTTTTCCACGGATGAGGAACATAGCGCTGCCACACCTGACCTGTTAGATGATTACAGACTATCACCCACTGTTCACAAATTGAAATACCAGCTTTCAGACTTTCTTTCACAAGATAATAAGGATCTTCCCATAGGTTCAAAGTTCCCAACTTTTTCTGAACAAACCTTCCAAATGAACCACCTAATAAAACAGAAAGCAAAGAGTTTAATGGAAATAAATGTATTTTTACAGAATAATTATAAAATACATGCTTATGACAATATTTTAAAAATATACAAATTAACAAACTAAGGATCTATGAAATATCACACGCACACCCTTAGACTACCACTCTCAGTCACAAATATTTTTAAAATCACACACACATATTGCTTTGCATTTTTGCATCTTTCAATTTTCAATATACCATTATACCTTTTAGGTATAGAAATATATATACAATTTCCTCGAGGCTGCAGAGCCTACTGTATGGATACTGCATTTTGTAAATAATCCTTAATTGCTATTTACTTCTGCTTACCACAAACAATGCTGCAATAAATATATCTGTACATATAACTTTATGTACTTATCTGATATTTCCTTATGAAAATAATGGCAAGGGTATTTTCAAGGTCAAAATATTTAATATTAACAAATAAGCCTATATACTTTATTTTTCAGTTTATTTCAAAGTAGCCTAAATATATGCATAGATACTAAAAATCTATATAAATTTGGTTATATTAATGGTTCAAAGAATTTGACACATGATTTATACTACCCAACTATATACAAATAGCTATTTAAATAATTCTACATTATTTGCTTTAAGACTTACTCTCAATTACAGTATTACATAAAGGAGCATTTTAAGTAAGGACTTAAATGACAAAGAGAAAACAAAATAAGACAGGTTTTCGAAATTCCAAAAGTTCGTTTTTTTACTAGTACCTATGATGTCTAAGAGATGCAACATTCGTGACTCAGGATAATGATCATGTTCTGTTTGTCTCCACACATCATCTACAACATCCTGAGTAGTCTCCACCAAGTCGACAACTTCTAGTAAGGATAGACTGTCCAAGTTATAAAACTCCTAGAATAAAAATGCACTAATTTTTAAACATAATTATATTTGTACCTTGGGTAATATAATCAAAATGTTCCCAGGCCTTTTCAACTGCCACAAGTCTAACATTTGCCATATTATTTTCTCCTCCTTTTTCTAACAGCTGATAACTACTTCTATATGCAAATACCCTATAATTCCCCCCAAACATAAATGTCATGAAAAGACAAAATATAAAAATTGTAAAAAGTCTACTCATTCATGTACATAATTGGCCTAATTTTCTTTAAATTTTGATTTTTTAAAAGTTACCCAATAAAGGTGATCTCAACTCCACATATGCACTACCCACTGTAGTTCACATGTCTTTATTCATTCATTATTAATTCACAATATTATGTTTAATCACACAACCACAGTCAAGATTTATCATGCTATTTTCATCACTGTTATCCAAAAAAGCTTAAAACCATTTAAAACACTCTATTAAAATATTATTGAAATAACAGTGGAAAGGAGAGGAAATTAATATATATTTGTTTTGATAAGGATAGACTTTTTATGTTCATACTTAAAATGGTTACTCAATTTCAATGTAGACACATAAAGGAATAATCAATTAAATAAGCATAAAACTAAGATTTTTTTATATTTCAGATTACTTCAAAATGCTAATTTGAACAAAGTGAACACCCATTCAAAAGAACATGTTACCTGTACATGGATAAACCTGTTATATTTGTTTTTCACTATGTACCTGCAGAAAAGTAATTTTGGGGTTTTTTTGCTTTTTGGGTTTTTTTGAGATGGAGTCTCACACTGTCGTCCAGGCTGGAGTGCAATGGCACAATCTCCGCTCACTGCAACCTCTACCTCCCAGGTTCAGGCGATTATCCTGCCTCAGCCTCCCGAGTAGCTGGGATTACAGGCGCTCACCACCACTCCCGGCTAATTTTTGTATTTTTAGTAGAGACGGGATTTCACTGTGTTGGCCAGGCTGGTCTCGAACTCCTGACCTCAAGTGATCCACCCACCTCAGCTTCCCAAAGTGCTGGGATTACAGGTGGGAGCTACCATACCCAGGCATAATTTCGTTATTGAGAAAAAGATTTTATAGAGATTAGAATTTAACTAAGTTTTGGATTTCTCAATTCATTTTACATATACAACTTAAACTTTTCTACATATAATCTATTTTGTTCACAATCATCAAGTAGATTTTAAAACAGAGGAGAGGCTGTAAAAATTGAATCCTAAAGTACTTTTATAAGAAGCCCAATATATAACCATGTATGAATCACATACTCTTGCAATTGTTTCAAATAATTCTTTAAAATAATTGGCTCTTTCTTTACTAATCTGTTTATTTCCACGGTGAGCTTGTTCTATCCAAAACTGGAATTCATCACTTGGTGTAAGGATACCTGTAAAAGTCAAGAGGGGGAAAAAAAATGGTATAGAATATCAGAGAAAAAAAAATGAATACAAAACAGCACAGCAGCAAAATATTTGAGTCATCTAACACATATGCTCCTAGCTGAGGTCAAACAGGTGACACTTCCTTATTGTTTCCTATTTCATACTATAAACAAGTGTCCTTCCTGCAGTCTACTTAGTGCCATATTTTTCAGATCTGTGTTCTTTTTGTTAGTGATTCAGTTTAAAATGGCCCCCAAAAAAAGTGCTAAATTGCTGTCTAGTGTTCCAAATCACAAGAAGATTGTAATGTGCCTTACAGAAAAAATATATGTTAGTTAAGCTTCATTCAGGCGTGAGTTACAGTGCTGTTAGCCATGAAGTCAATGTTAATGAATCAACAATATATATGAATTAAAGTGTCTTTAAAGAGAAAAAAAAAAAATAAGGTTATGTATTGATCAGTTGATGAGATGTTGTGACCAGGGGCTCAAAGGAATCTCACCCTGTACTGCTCCTAGAAACAAAGGTTCAATATTCACTAACTCAGTGTTTACAGTGACTTTATAGAACATAACTACTGCCTTGGCACTTTGGGAGGCCTAGTAGTGAGGATCCCTTGAGGCCAGCAGTTTGACACCAGCCTGGGCAACAGACCAAGACCCCATCTCTACAAGAACTAAAATAAAATTAGCCAGTGGATAGTGGTATGCACGTGTAATTCTAGCTACTCTGGAGGCTCAAGCTAGATTGCACATTATTAACAATTATATTTTCCTCTTCTCCACATCCACATAAATCTACTCTTTTTTTTTTAAACCAATGCTTAGAGAAATTCCAAAAGTATTTGAAGAAATCTATAAAGAAATATGTTCATTTACTAATGTACTAATGAGACAATCATTTTGTACTTTCTTTTATTAAGCTATGGTGAATACCTCGTGTGTCATCTTCCTTAAATTTCAATTTTGTTAAGTTAGTGTCTGATCTTCGTAGAACTATACCCAACCCAGCTTCTAGTTCACTCAAAAGATTCTGAAGTTTGGGATCAAAATTTCTGCTCCATTCCTGATCCTAAATAAAAACAGACAAGAGCAACCAAGATTGATCAAAATTTTGCTAATCAAATTGGCTTCCCAAAACACTGTCCAAAAACCCATTTTTCTTAAAGCCTGCCACTACCTCCACTTCATAAGAAGAATAAAAAGTCCTCTCAACAGTTAAAACTATGAAAAGCATCTAATGTAGAAATGTTAAGAGTTGATGTGGATTGCATTTTATACCTTTCTCCAATTTCTCTATTTTTTACCACAACTTACATTAAAATTTAAGTTTAAAAAAAGTTAGGAAATTTTAATTAAAATTGAAACACTAATAACATTAACAGTAAAAATAGATATTTATGTTTATATGAAAACATTTCTCCAAATACCTCAGTTAAAAAAAAAATGACAGCTACTTTTCTCACCTTTAACAACATTGGTGCGAATACTTGCCGTACTGCTTGGTAAAGAGAACTAATAGGGGACTCTAACATAGATGAAACAAGAATGTTATCATGTAGATTCTCATCGGTAATTACTTCAGGTCGCAGCTTGAAAAACACCAGCACTTTATCTTTGGTGTCACCAAACTCAATCTAAAGTGACAAATGATTTTTAATGTTATTGGCATAAAATTTAATATTTGAAAAAAATGTATACAAAGTTGTATCACTATAATTATACCTCTTGGAAAAAAATAGTTACTTTAAAAATAAATACATTAAAACCAATTTTATCTCTTCTCTCCTTAAGAATACTTCAGTTTAAAAACCTATTCCCACTTACGTTCGATCATAAATTATTTATAAACATAAAACAATATATACATTATTGACAGCTAACTATTCCATTCCAGTCAGATTCCATTCCAGCAAGATTCCATTCCAGCCAGATTCCATTCCAGCCAGAATCAGTAATAGTACAGATGAAAGCTGTATGCTCCAGGTACACAATGAATAGTGTACTTCTCTAGTAACCCAGAAAGTCTATAACAAAATGTTAATTACCCCCTTACCTAGAAAAAGCATTTTAAAAGGTGCTTTTAAAAGTATACAGGCACTCAAAACCACCAAAATGAATTTAAGTTGTCTATCTCCTAAAATTAACTTTATCTTAACTGAAAATTTTTCCTTAAAGAATTAAGAGCATAAAACTTTTTTGTTAAATTGTCATATAGCTAGATTATTTTAAATCAGAACCAGGTGAACTCAATTGGAATTCATTACAGCAACCTTGTTTAAAATAGGTCAGTTCACAGTAATTAGTTCATTAGCTGAGAAGTATACTAGTCAAAGGAAGTTTTTGCATTTTACACACATTTTCAGTTATTCTCATTTCTTTTTGCAGGAAAAGAAGTCTACGAATTAAAAAGCTTTCAAACAAGGTCACTGCTGTGTATGAAGAACAGCTATGGGTCTCACGCCACTTTTTTCTATCCAAAAAATTACATTTTTGACTGCTGGAAAGGAGCTGAAACTTTCTGTTACTGCTCAAACGCTTATAATATTTCATGACACACGGAAAGTATATGAAAATCCACGTCGGTGTCCATAAAGTTTTGTTAGAACACAGCCATTCCCATTCAATTACATGTATTATTACAAAGTTGATTACATGTCTGCTTTCACACTCAAAGGCCAAGTTGTAGCTGCAATGGAGCCCTTGTTGCCTGCAATATTATCTGACCCATTACAGAAAAAGTTTGCGAACCTCTGTCCTAAAGCATAAACCAGATCACAGCTCTCTCTTGCTTAAGATTACCAATAACTCCCTATTTCAATTTAAATGGTGTACAAGGTCCGAAATGATCAGCCTATGCCTTATTCTCCATTCTCATCTACCACAATGTTCCTTCATACCATAAACTTCAGCCACCACTCTGGATTTTTTTTTCTTGCCCCTCGAAACTAAGTTAAAACCCAGCTCAGGGCCTTGGTACTTACAGTTTCTTTAGCTTAGAACACTCTTCCCCCAGATTATGTCTGCCTGCAACTCATCATTCAAATCTCACTTCAAAGATAACTAATCCAGAGACGTATTATCTCCCACCCTATATATATCTGTAGTTCCCCACCCCACCCCATCACTACTATAACATTATTTTTATCTTAACGGCACTTATCGATACCCAAAATGATGTTACATATATCTGTAGCATGTGTTTAGCCTACCTTTGTCCATTCCAATGTTACTCCTTTAAGATACGGACTCTGTGTTCATGGTTTTGTCCCCAGTACTAGTAGGTAGTCAATAAATATTTGCTGACTTATTAACTTATTGAACCATGCTAACTATCAGGCATCTAAAGTACAACTGAAGACATAACAAAATATTTTCAAATATGACTAAACACCTGTAGCGATGTGTACAACTAAAAATAACAGATACATCGTTGGGCTGTACTAGTAATAGCTTTAACTTAAAAAAAAAAAAAGTTCTAACTTCAACTTTCAAATACCCAAGCTAAGATACAGTTTCACAAATCCAAACCCCTTTCCGTCTTTCCTACTGCATTCTATCTGAACTTTCAGTGGCATTTATAACAGTGTGTCCTGATTTTATCATTTGCTGAGTATATGTCATCCTAAGCCACTAGAGTGAGTCTGGCAAAGGCAGAAAGCAGGGGGCTCTACCCTGAATTACACTACCTATTGGAGCAAAAGAAAAGTTAACATTTAGGTTGTAACTTTTGTCCCTTACTTTCCTCAGCCATAAAATAAGAATAAGAATAGTTCCTATCTTACAGTGTTGTTATGGATATTAAATGAACCAATACATATAAAGTACTTAGAACAGTGCTTGACAGAGTCTAAAGTGAAAATAAATGTTAGCTATGATTATCCATCCTTTTTATATCTTTGTAAACTCATCAAGCCTAGCAAAGTGCCTTGCATGTATTGAGTTCAAAGTAAATGTTTATTAAATACAATCGAATTAAACCTAAGAATAAAGATAGTGAATGGGCTGAATGATTCAATCATCGTATAAAAATGCCCTGAAGCCAGGCGCGGTGGCACACGCCTGTAATCCCAGCACTTTGGGAGGCCAAAGTGGGTGGATCACCTGAGGTCAGGAGTTCAAGACCAGCCTGACCTACATGGTGAAACCCAGTTTCTACTAAATACAAAAAATTAGCCGGGTGTGGTGGTGCATGCCCTGTAATCCCAGCTACTTGGGAGGCTGAGGCAGGAGAATCGCTTGAACCCGGGAGGCAGAGGTTGCAGTGAGCCGAGATTGCACCATTGCACTCCAGTCTGGGCAATAAGAGTGAAACTTCATCTTAAAAAAAAAAAAAAAAAAAAAAAAAAAGGGCACCGAATGCTTTTGCTGAGTGTCGAAAACTCTGCTAGACCTAGGGATAAGGGTGAACGCAAGAGGAAGAGGTTGAAAATATGTCTTTGTTTTATTAACTTAAATGTATTTACTGAGTCCCCTTTACTGTGCCAGGCAATTTTCTCCTGTATTTTTCTTTTAGGTTTATATATATAAGCCCTGATTGCAAATGCAACCCATTTTTTAAGCAATCCTGCCAGTGGAGGGGGTTTTTAATAAATGTAATTAATAAATCAGTATATCACATGTTGTACACCAATAAAAAAAATTCAAACTTTATTTTGAAATATATCATTTCGCAAAAATTTAAATTCCTAACTAATCTTTCCCTTGGGCAATGTTAAAAGCAGAGCCTGATCCAAAAAAGATAGACTAGAATTTGCCTCAAAAAAAACCTCAAAAGGGGGAGAGAGATAAAATAAAAATAACTAAGTAAATGTTTTCCTTTTAGTTATAACGTATCTGTAGTCTTTCTTAAAAAGTAGAATATAGGCCGGGCGCGGTGGCTCCTGCTTGTAATCCCAGCACTTTGGGAGGCCGAGGAGGGCGGATCACTTGAGGTCAGGAAATGGAGACCAGCCTGGCCAACGTGGTGAAACCCCCGTCTCTACTGAAAACACAAAAATTAGCCAGGCGTGGTGGCGCGCGCCTGCTACTTGGGAGGCTGAGGCACAAGAATCGCTTGAACCCAGGAGGCGGAGGATGCAGTGAGCAGAGATCGCGCCACTACACTCCAGCCTAAGCGACAGAGTAAGACTCCGTATAAAAATTTAAAATAAAATACAATCTAATTGCTTCTATTCAGATGTGTGGAAGGGAAACCTGCTTTGGTCAGGTAGGATGCAAAGCTTGGAAACTATATGCTTAAGCACGAGGCCAAAGCAGCTAAGCCAATAATGCAGGAGAAGTGGAGACAGCCTTGCGTTCCTGAAAAGGATCCGGTTGGTAAAGCTAGAGTGTGACCCGACATCCCTCTGGCTGGGCCTGGGGACTTGAAGAGCGGTCAGGGGTCAGGCAGGAGTGCAAGGAACCGTACCGTGTTGGAAAAGGAGATTCCGGCGTCGGATCGCTGCACCCTGAGGAGCATCTGGTTACCGTCATCCAAGAAGTTGTTGATTTCAAGACAGTTGCACAACAGTGGCTGATCCCAGAGTTCAGACATCAGCCCGAAGTAATTCTGGGTAGTAGTGAAGATGAAGAGCTTCCGAACGTCCGCAGTCCCGTTCGCCATGATTGGAAGGGGTGGAGGGAAGTTGGCGGTAGGGGGAAGGAAGAAGAAACCAGTCCGGAGGGAAGTGAAGGGAAGAGAGGAGCTTGGCTCAAACCCCTAGCCCGACCACGGGACCGCAGAGCTTCGCTGTTGCCAAGGGTAGTCGCTATGGCGACGGAGCGCTGCGGCGGCGTAGCTGGCGGCGCGCGGTGGACGTTGCCTTCCCGGGGCACGCGCACGCAAAGCTCGCGGAGGCGATCGACCGCCTCGGAGCTCCTCAGGGGCTCCCTGCGGTCATCGATTGTAAAGGGTTCGGACAAGTTTGTGTTGGCTCTCAAACATGTCTTTTCTTCTTCTTACTGATTTCTTATCACGCATAACCAGAAGAGAGACATCTAGCCTTCAAGTACAGCAGGGTGATCTACATTTAGGAGAGCTGGATTCCAGTACTCCGTCTCCACGTGCACCTGGTAGCAAACCACACTGCCAGCGTCAAGGTACACATCTGTAAGAGGGGTAAATACTTTCTCACAACCAGGAGTGTAGTGCGGATTGTAAGAGATCAGTATTTAAAAATCGCTTTTTAGAGAGGCTTATAAAGAATATGAATTCAATACAATGTTAATTTACTTTCTCAATTGCCCTGTGTTCCTTTCTGTGCTGCTGCATTTCCCAACATTGTTTTTTCTCCTATTATTAATTTTAGAAAAATTTAACCAGCGATTTTTTCATTGCAATCATTACCCGAACACAACCATATTTGTAAAATAGCTAAAATGTACAATGATACTTTTATTTTATAACATAACAACCGCAACTAAATTCTGTGAAAATACGGGCATGAAAACAGTCTTTGTCATTTTCTACCCCATGGCATAAATATAAACTATTAAATTGCTGGTCATTCATCTGAACATTCGTCAAACACTCTCAATTCAGTAATTCTCTTCTAAAAATATTTACTACATGCTATTAGGTTGGTGCAAAAGTAATTGCGGTTTTTTGGCAAGAACTGTAATTACTTTTGCACCAGTCTAACACAATTTGCCAAGTACCGAACTAGGCCCTGGGGACACAGTTCCTGCCCTCAGGAAGTGTTTGCTGTAGTCATTCATCACCTCAGCACTGGTTTGGCCTAAGATCCTAGGGTACATAAACATATACAGATTTTTTGTTTCACTTAATAATCATAACCTCCCCTTAAAACTATATTGTTTGAGAATTAGAAGGAGCGTCCTTTCATCTGCTGAGCAACTTAAGATTTTGGAGTGGGAACTTAAAAAAAGCTGAACTGCTCTAAATTATAAAAGGAAATGAATGTAAATTCTCATGAAATATCCAAACGGTGGGAGATGGGAGTCTGGCCACTGGATGGGAAAACATCCCAACAGTGATATGGAATGCTGACCACTGGGTGGGGAAAAAAATCCTAACAGGAACCCAAGATGACTGTGTAGCTAATAAAAAGATTTTGAAAGCCAAAGTGACCACAATGGTTACAGAGTTTCTTGCTCTGCAATGGGCATTATCACTCTTACCAAGGTCTTCAGGAAAGTCTCCATTACCCACAAGCACTCGGTCTGGTGAGTTGTTTCGGTGGAAATGTATGAAATGGCTGAATCAAGCTTCCATAACAATATGGTGAATAAAAAGGCAACACATGTAAGAAGAAGAGTCTAGAAAGCAGATGAGATCATGAGTATGTCATCCTCCTAAGAATTTTTAGAACTCTTGAGGAAACTTCAGGCTTCCACAAACTATGAAATTCAAGTTTAACAACGATTTCAAACACGGAAGCTCCCGTTGACATGTAAACCCCATGAAAAAGAGGTTTTGTGTTTCCTTTTCACTACTATATACGAAAAATGAAGAATAGAGTGGGAAGAAAAGACAGATATGGACTTTATTTATTGTATCAAGCATACAATAAAGAAGAAAGAACCTCACAGATTAAATAACTTACACAAAACCACAGAGATGGTAAGTGGTAGAACCAAGATTCATACCAAAATCCAATTCTGAGCCAATCTCTATATACCGTATCACAGTGATAGCCAGATATCCACCAAAATCTATTTTTCCCTTCCATAGCTACCATCCAGGTGTGCCCGTGTGACTAATTCTCACCAATAAAATGTGAGAAGAAGTAATGTGTGTGTCTTCAGGGCAAAGTTTTAAAGAAGTGAGAGTACCTTTACCTTTTGCCAGCTGGATGCAGATAACAACAAAGCAACAGGGATGGCAAAACTTTCAAAGACTGGGACCCTAAGACCCTGAATCACAGTGTGGAATAATGTCTGCAGTTGTTAAATAAGCAAGAAATAAACTTTGTTGTGTTTGAGGCATTATACATTAAACTGTGTGAGGCTATTTTTATGGCAATTTAGGCTACTCTAACCAAAAGAGTAATTGATATCCATATTGTAGTAACAATATTTTTTTTTTTAATGTGGGGCATTGGTTTAGCAGTTGGCAGGCAGGTGGCATAAAAACAGGAAGGGAAGGCCCAAAACTTTCTGAGCCAAGGTTTCCTAATTTTGTCCTATATCCCATTTCCCAAGCTTTTTGGTGACCTTTTTATACTTTATACTTTAAAAAATTATTTTTATACTTAAAATATTACTGACAGGCAGAGTGGCTCACGCCTGTAATCCCAGCACTTTGGGAAGCTGAGGCAGGCAGATCACGAGGTCTAGAGTTCGAGACCAGCATGGCCAATATGGTGAAACCCCGTCTCTACTAAAAATACAAAAATTAGCTGGGCACAGTGGTGCATGCCTGTAATTCCAGCTACTCGGGAGGCTGAGGCAGAAGAATAGCTTGAACCCGGGAAGCAGAAGTTGCAGTGAGCCTAGATTGCGCCACTGGACTCCAACTTGGAGTTGGACTCTGTATCAAAAAAAAAAAAAAAAAAAAGTTACTGAAGGCTCCAAAAGAATTTTGTTTCTGTAGGTTATTTCTATCAACATTTACTGTAATCAAAATTAAAACTGAGAAATTTTTGAAATATGTATTAACTTATCTATTTTAAAATAATCATAAGACCATTCTTGTTAAAATAAATAACATATATTTATGAAAATAATTGTGTTTCTAAAAGGTGAAAAAAATCAACGAGAAGAATGGCATTGGTTTACATTTTTGTTAAGTCCCTTTCCTGCCTGCCTCAGCAGAAGACAACTGGATCCTCTATATGCTTCTGTATTCCATCTCTTGCAATACATTGTTTGGACTGAAGTATATAAAGAATATCCAGCCTCACACAGATAGGTAGTTTAAAAATTGAGAAGCTAAAAAATGAAGAATATTTTAAGAGATACTTGTGAATATTCTTTTATAGTAAACTAACACTCCACAAGTAGTAGTTTCTTAAAGAACAGTTAGAAGTTAGAATTTGGGACCATATCAATGAATATTTCATACTCAGTTACATTAAAATCCACTGGTTTTCTAGCAATTTGAATGTATCTTTTACTCTCACATAATTTCATAACATCATACATTGGTCATTTAGAAAATATTGGTTCACTAAGCTATGAAGATCTTCCAAATATTGATACATTTCCTTATACAATATTTTTAAAAATCACATTTATTAATACACCACTGATCTCATAAGGAAAAGTCTTTTTAGAGACAGGGTCTTTCTCTGTCACCCAAGCTGGAGTGCAGTGGCTTGATCATATGTCGCTGTAGTCTCAAACTCCTGTACTCAAGTGATCCTCCCACCTCAGCCTCCTAAAGTGCTGGGATTACAGGAATGAGCCACCTCACCCGGCCAAGAAAAAGTCTTCATGTATGGAGAGGTTGTCAAACTTACAGTAGACAATTTAAGTTATCCAAGAATCTGATTTTCGCAGGAATGCTTGAATTTTATCATTGGCCAGTTAGGTCAAATAAGGTCAGCTGTTTCCCTGGAAGTGATAAGCTCATGTCATTCATTTTTAAGAAAAATTTCTGCCAAATATCAAAGTCTGATTAACATTAGTTGTTATTCTTTCAAGTAAAATTGGTCTTCCATGAAAAAAGAACAGCTAGTTTAGATCATAACTCAAACAATCACAAAATTATTTTCCTTGAAACAACCATTATTAATACTTCAATGCAACAGAGTGTTTTATGGTGTATTATTTCATTGTTCAAAATATTGAAATGACTAGTACTGAAGGTTTAAGATTTAATAAAAGGAATACATTTTACTCCTTTATCCAGGAGATTCTTAAATGAAACTGAAATCTTTTCCAGTGAATGCATGCATGTGGAGAATAGATGATTACTAAAGCAGTTTGGTGCCCCACCCTTGATTTGTGTCAACTTGCCAGCTGTTTTAGCCACTGCATTGTGTTTCATTGTTGTGTAACAAACTACTACAAATTTAGTGGCTTAAAATAACACCCATGTATTAGCTGAAAGTCTGATAGGTCAGGAGGCTGGCTGCTGTATGCTAAGGGTCTCGTAGGCATAAATCAAGATGTCAGCCAGGCTGCATTCTCATTTGGAGCTTAGAGTCCTCTTATAGTTGATGCAGAATGCATTTTCTTGCAGTTGTAAGACTGAGGTCCTCATGTCTTTGCTGGATGTCAGCTGGGGCCACTCAGCAATTAGATATTGCCCACATTCTTATCCTCCATCTTTAAAGCCAACAGTAGAGAACTTCCTAACACATCTAAGCTCCCTTGTGCTTCAAATCTCTTTTGTACCAGGAAGAAGCCAGTTCCTTTTAAGGGTTCACTTGATTAGATCAGGCCCAACGAATAATCTCCTTTCTCATTAGCTCAAAGTCAACTGATGAGTAAACTAGGCATGGGAGTGATATACCATCATATTCACAGATTTCCTCCACATTCAAGGTTAGGGGGCTCTTCCAAGTGTGCACACCAGAGAGCAGGGGCCTTGGGGCCTTCCTACAATTCTGACTACCATAGCTGCCGTTGCTACTGCACCATCAATGAAAATGTCAAGCACAGCAGCAGAGATACATAATGTTTCACTACTATTGTGAAAAAAGTTCTGACCTCACAAGGTCCCCTGAAAACATTTCAAGTTCCTCCAGAAATCTAGCCTTCTAGATGATTTCTAAGGTATTGGCATCTATTCCATGAAAGTGAATATAGGATAAAGATTTTTTTCCATTTTACCCATTATGTTTGATAAACATTGGCAAATACGTTAAATATATAGTGTTGGTTATAAAATATTGCCCTACTTATTAAATAGATACCTTGTAATTTAGTAAATTTAAGGGAAAAAATACTAGTCAAGTTGGTAGAGTAAATGATACCCAGATAGCTGGTAAAACATTGTTTCTGGTTGTATTTGTGAGGATGTTTCAGGAAAAGATTAGCATTTGAATCAATAGACTGAATAAGAAGATAGCCCTCACCAATGTGGACAGGCATCATCCAATCCTTTAAGGACTCAAATAGAACAAAAAGGCAAGGAAGGGTGAACTTGCTGTCTTCTCATGGTGGGCCATCCATTTTCTGCTCTAGAAAATCAGAACTCCTAGCTTTTGGACCTTTTGACCAGAATTTACACCAGCAGCACACCATGTTCCAAGGTCCTGAGACTCAGGCTGAATTACACCACCAACTTTCCTGGTTTTCCAACTTGCAGACAGCATAACATGGGACTTCTTGGCCTCCATAATTGGGGGAGGAAATTCCCATAATAAATATCCTCTTAAATATCTATTTTTGCCCTGTTGATTCTGTTTCCCTGGAGAACCCTGAGTAATGCAGATCATTTAATGTTCCTTCAAATTCATATGTTGAAACTTAATCCCTAGTGTGATATTATTAAGAGATAGGGCTTTGGAAGGTGATTAGGTCTTGAGAATGGAGCCCTCATGAATCAGATTAGTTCCCCTATAAAGGAGGCCCAGTAGAGCTTGTTCACCCCTTCCATTATATGAGGACATATAGAAGGCACCACCTAGGAGGAACAGGCTCCCACCAGATACCAAATCTGCTGTTGCTTTCATCTTGGATTTCCCAGCCTCCATAACTGTGAGCAATAAACTTATATTATTTACAAATTACCCAGTCCAAGATATTTTGTTATAGCAGCCCACAAACGAAGATGATACTCTACACTGAAATCTGATATTTACCTCAAATACTTAAATATATTTACCTTTACACATTTTTATGACTCTTTGTGGAATAAAAGGAATTCTATTTCTTCTGACTTTCTAAATCAGTGAATAGTTGCTAACCATTACTTCTGGGTCTAGCAGGGAGCCAATTCTTCCTGCAGTCAATTGCACTGAAAATATACAGGGATGTCGAGTTGATGGGTGCTGACGAGTTGATTGGTGCAACACACCAACATGGCACAAGTATACATATGTAACAAACCTGCACGTTATGCACATGTACCCTAGAACTTAACGTATAATAATAATAATTTAAAAAAAGAGAAAATATACAGGGAAAGAGGAAGGAGATACTGGTTTGTAACACGTAGTTGAAGATATTTCTTATATCTGTACTCTTGCCACCCCCTCCCCCAATGATGTCCTATGATGTTATCATTGAAGAGGGGAAGAATACCCAGAAATGTGATAATGTGGGGATGATTTTCACCTATCTCCTCTAACAAGAGAACCAGAAACAGTCATTAGAAGATAACAAAATCAAGGGGTAGCATTCCTTCTTGCGAATAATATTTCTGTGTTTCATTATAAGAACATCCAGACAGTATATTTAAATAATTTAAATCTTAACTTTTCTATCAGATAATAAATATCATTTATTTGAATGTTAGTGCTTCATGTTTTAAAAATTACATATCAAAGTCACTTTTAAATACATTTAAATATTAATAGCAAGGATTGCAGGAAATACAGCAGACTATTCTAAAACTGTTATCTTTTAAAATAAAATGAATACCAGTCTTGGGATGAAAATACATATATATATATACACACATATATATATATATTCTTAAAAGTATAGCTTTTTGATGCTATACAAGTACTTCTTAGTAAAAACTGTTTCTAGTTCTTGAGCTGTGATTATAATTACCTTATATAAAAATTCTCTTAAGTAGTCACATTGCTTTTTGACAATACATCTTACTGGGATTGAGGGAAAAGAGAACATGTGAAAAAGTAGATACTGGCTCCCAAAGTTTCTGCACATCACTTCCATTTACATTTTATTGGCCAAGCAAACTACACAGTCACATCTAGCTGCAAGTGGGCAGGTAAGTGAAACCATACCTTGTACACAAAAGGAGAATTATAGAATATTTGAGAGCAACCCTAATGACTACCATGCTTTCTAATGTTTTTTCCTTTTTCTTTCTTTTTTTTTTTTTTTTTTTTTTTTTTTTTTTTGAGACAGAGTCTCACTCTGTCCCCCAGGCTGGAGTGCAGTGGCACGATCTTGGATCACTGCAACCTGCGCCTCCCGGGTTCAAGCGATTCTCCTGCCTCAGCCTCCTGAGTAGCTGGGATCACAGGCTCCTGCCACCACACTCGGCTAACTTTTTTGTTTTTTGTATTTTTAGTAGAGAATACACCAGTTTCACCATGTTGGCCAGGCTGGTCTTAAACTCCTGACCTCAAGTGATCTGCCTGCCTTGGCCTCCCAAAATGAAGAGATTATAGGCATTAGCCACCGCGCCTAGCCTACTGTTTTTCAAATTAACAAAAACAAATCCTGCTTCACTAAGCCAAAGAAGCTGTGCTCTTTCTTTTTACTCTGCCACAATAACCAGTAGTGTTCTAGACAGTGGCTGCGCTCATGACAAAGAACAGAGTCTCCAGCTGACCTTTAACAGGTAGTATGAACAAGCAAGAAAATTGTGCTGTCCTAAACAACTGAGCTTCTTTGGCTTCTTTGTTGCTCTGGCCTAATCTAACCCATCCAGACTTCTGCAGATAGGGTAAGAACTTGGCTTCAGCCATGGTACCCACCTACCCCATTGTCTTACACCCAGGCCATTTCACTAATTTACATGGTCTACCAGGCCCAGAAGGCTTGCAGGTTTGTAAAGCTGCTTTATGTAATGCTGTCTTAATGAAATTTGTTGCACTTACACTAGATTATGTGATAATCACTTGTCTGGTAAAGATATTGCTTTTAATTTTGCCATTCAGGATAATAAAGTATGCTAGTAAAACTGTGTTAAGGCCCTTAATATAAACAATTTCAAAACACATTACTAGTTAATCTTTTCCTCTATGAGGATGCTAATTTTACTTTTACATGGTTTGAAGTTGCTTTCTTTACTGTGTGCATTATCTAGCTTATCTGTTATTTGCAGGAAATAGTCTTGCCTGAATGTCCTTTAATGTCATTTAAAAAGAAATACATACCCACTGATGTAAATGCTGAAGGGAAAGCTTTTTACACCATGTTAACTAATAATAAAGATGTTCACATAAATTGTTATTTTGAGTCTTTTTTTCTATCTCCATTTTTATTTACATAAAATGATTGTTAAATAACATGCAATTAAATCAGAGCTTTCTGCTTCACAGCCTGGCATCTTTTTGGATAGATTCTGTGATAAAATAACTCTCTGACATCACAGCTTGTTGCTATGAGAATAGAACATCAAAAATTTGGCAGTGTCAACCTACTCAGCAGGGTAGCTCAGGATAAATTTAAAGTAAAAGAGATCAAATTACAATTCTCATTTTTCAAGCATTGGTTGGCACCTTTAATCCCTAAAGATATCTAATCAAATGTGAAATTTGAGATTTTACACCTTTAAGGAACACATTCACTGAAACTACTGGAAATTATTCCTATCTTGTGTCTAGTGTTCTTGTCAGGAATGGGGCTGTGAAGTCCATGAGGACACATTTGGGGAAGTCCTTTGTTAGAGAAAAGAGAGGGATCTCTAAGGTATCCATGTGATGCAGTTGTTTCCATCGGGTTGAAACGTAGCTCCTGATGGTTCAGCAACCTACAAACTAAAAAGATAAGTTATTTGAGCTTCCTTCTGGGGAAACTCTGGGAGCTTGATAGTTGTTTTAAGGCTCAAAAAATCAGTGTCTTTTGGTCCAGGCACATGGTTTATTTAACAATGTAATTCTTTTCCAAACTTAGTAGGCTTTCTGATGTATTTGCTCTTAGTTCCATATTCTAAATTCCATATTCTAGTTATTTCCTATATATGATTCCAAAGAATGATCTTTTTGCTTACTCATACCCATGTCTTCCTCTCTCAACTTGATGGTTATCCTGAGGCTATATGAAACAAGGTTTAAATAGCAAGGTTAAAACCCTTAGTCTGAGCTTTGCCCAAAGATTCTATCACTTTTCTTAACTGAGAGATCTTTTAGTGCCTTTACCACTTACAACTTTGTCTTTTTCAGTCTTATCTCTTATTAGAAATTAGGAGCAGTCAGCCCCTCTAAACCTGAGAGACCCCTGATCTCTAGGATTCCTTAGTATCCTTCTATTCTTTCTAGAAGATTAACCAGTTCTCATCTGAGCTCATATTTTTCTTGTAAATCTTGCGAAAGGCCAATACACATTATCACTTGCTATAGCCAATACACTTTGTCACTCTGCCTCTAGCTATTTTCCATAGAGTTAGATTCTTACTAGGTTAATGGTCTCCCTTCTACTTCTCATTGGGAAGTATCACTGAATATTTTAACAAGGCATGTTAAAAATCTCTAGATAATCAACCTACTAATCTGTTTCTTTGCTGCCTGTTGCATGACCACTAATTCTATACAATGTATTTTAAGTTTCTGCATGCAGCATCTTCATTCTAAGCACCAACATCTATATCCATGTGGTAGTTGTTACTGTCATCTAACAAATGTTTCTGGCTTTCCTCTTTCTTGGCACTTCTCTGCTCCCTTTAAAGACAGGTATGATCTTATGACTTGCTTTGATCTTTGAATTCTATGTAGAAGTAATATATCACATATACACAAAAATACTAAAAGCCAATATGATTTACCATAGTTCTTTCTCACCATCATGGTAATCATGGAAGTATAAATCAAGACAGTGTTTTTATCAGTTTAGTTCCCGGAGTAGCTTGGATGGGTAGGGTCTTATCAATAACCTACCATGAACAAGAAATAAACGTTTGTTACGATAGCATATTGATATTTTAGTTTTGGTTACTATAACATAGCCTAGTCCTGATAGACAATCAAGGTACGGCAAACGTTATTATAACAACTCCCAAATTTTAGTGGCTTAACCTAAGAATTTTATTTCTCCTTCTTTTGACAATTCAATGTGGTACTTGGCAGGCAGTCTTCCATGTGATGATTCAGGAATCTAGACCGCTTCCATTTTATAACTCCACTATCCCCTAGGACTATGGAATTCTCTCCTGGGTTATTTAAATCTGGTTGATTGACAGGTAAAGAGTGAAGTCTCATGTACATATTGGCACATACATGCAGGAGATGTATATGGCGATTCCTGACTTCAAGGGTGGATAGGAAATGTATTTTTTTTGTCAGAGTCTTGTTCTGTCACCCAGGTTGGAGTGCAATGGTGCAATCTCAGCTCATTGCAACCTCTACCTCCAGGGTTCCAATGAGGGAAATGTAATCTTTATTGTACCCTGAAATAGGATAGAATGACTTCATCAACACATATCATTCTCTGACACAGTGTGCTTTACAAATCTGGTGCTCCATTGAATGAACCTATAGGTCAATCGGGCCTTTACTTGTTTTTAAACTGTATGCAGGGCAGATTTTAAGCGCATGCAACTTGTGCGATGTCACAGGGCATCATGCTTAGAAAGGACTTTCAGTTGGTTTGATGATGTGTTCTCACAGAGCACTACATAATTTTTTAACAAGAGGCTCTGCATTTTCATTATGTTCTGGGTCCCACAAATTATGCACCTGGTCCTAAGTGTAGGTTGCATCAGAAAGATGTGCAGTGGAAGCTTTAACTGCATATGAAATGTGAAAGAGTTCAGTGAAGTTATCTAAGAATCTCTACTTGTTTAGCCTATAGAGAGATAATGTCTTGAAAGAATTGTTATATTTTGTTGTATTTTTGTTTTCTTTATATTCTTGCTCATGATCATTATAGTCAGTGTCATTATCTAAAAGAAAATTATAAGCTGTAGATCAGAAATGGAAAGAAATACAGTTGGTTTACTATTTACTTTAAAAACATAATCTTGAAATACCACAATATTTAAAAAATGCTATTTAAACCAAAAACTGTTGATTTTCATAAGCTATGTTTTCTTTATAAACAAGAAGGCTCTTGCAAATTACAAGTTCAGGCCCTGAAAGAGGAAGATCATAGATGCTATGCCATAACAATTGAAAGTCATCTTAGCTAGAAATAGAGTTCAAAAGTTGGATAGGGCTTGAACTTGGAAGAGGTCTTTGTTGTGAAACTAGAGAAGAGGGAATAGGCCTCTGAGGAACACATATTGAGGAGCAGCATCAGCATCAAGAGACACCAACACTGTCACTGCCAGAGACGAGAGCAAGGTGGGTGCCAAATAAATGTCCAACTCTTTGCAGACCATTAACTGCCTTTCTAAGAATAACTGCCTCTGCTGCAACCATGTGAACTGATCTTCTCTGTGCTGAGTGGTCCTCACCAGTGGCCTTCTATAACTGCTCATGTGTTACCTAGGGATTTTCCAAAGAAGTTATGCATAGCCATGGCCCAAGAATTTGCTGAATCCCATTCAAACTGCCCAGTGTAGATGACCCTATTTTCAATGGCTGAAAACATGGTTATGGTTAATATCTCTGCAACTAAAGATGAAGTCTTCAAAAAGTGGAGTGATATAGATGAGAAAGCTCCATTATCAGAATTTGGGTGGGGATAAAAACCAAGACACCTCACTCCTTTTACATATCTCCTTCATTGCAACTCCTTCCTTTGATTCTGTAAAATACTTAAAAATAAATCCTCTTGCTAAATGTAGAATTTGATTTTTGTTTAATGTACTCTAAAGACCTCAACTGATACATGGTTTTGTACCCTTTAGCAATTTTGATAACATTGTTATCAAAATATTTAACATTTATTTTCTCATGTTTTTCAACAACACAATGCTGTGATGTCTAGATAAGGCAAGTATTATTATTTTATCTTACAAAGAACAAAACAGAGTCACAACATAGTTAAATGTTTATCAAGGTTGCAAAGTTAAAAAGGAAATTCATCAGTCTAATGGTGGTTCTCATTTTAACAAACCCTTTACACTATGCCACTTTGCAATGTTAAGTCTTGGAAGTGTATGGTGCGATAAACGTCTGTTCAGCAAATACCACAATTAGGAAACTACACTTAAGAACATACCCAATGCAAACTGTTTCCATTCAACTTTAGTCTTCTCTACCATCTCATCAAACAAAAAGGGAGTTCTCTGCAGCAAGTCATCAAAACAATACAACCTCTGCCAGTAATTTTGGTTCTATGAACTACTTTTTTTAAAGACAGAGTCTTGCTTTGTCACCCAGACTGGAGTGCAGTGCCATGATCTTAGCTCACTGCAACCTCCACCTCCCAGGTTCAAGAGATTCTCCTGCCTCAGCCTCCACATAGCTGAGATTACAGGCATGTGCCACCACGCCCGGCTAATTTTTGTATTTTTATTAGGGACAGGGTTTTGCCCATGTTGGCCAGACTGGTCTTGAACTCCTGGCCTCAAGTGATCCACTCACCTTGGCCTCCCAAAGTACTGGGATTACAGGCAAGAGTCACAGCGCCTGGCCTGAACTACTTTTCTTCATTTGGGGTACATATTCACATATGGGAAGGTAAATCAGGTGTACTGTTTAATACAGTTTCCCACCTGAACACTTGTTCTTAGTCTTCCTGGTTAGGTTTCAAGCTGAAATTGCTCTGTCCTTGGCCAGCTTATATATAAGACATTGCTTTCTACCTATGATCCCACATCCAGAAGTTTTTAGATTCTTACCTTTCCAAAAGCATCCAACCTAGGCAGCTCTTTTGAATCATTACTCTTTCTTCCTGTACTTCACTATTTTCCAAATATTCTTTATTTTTCCCTATTCACTATGACTTTTTAATAATTTATTTTAGAAGAGTTTTAATTTTGTGGAAAAATTGCAATGATACTACAGAAACTGCTCATATATCCCACACCCAGTTTCCCCTATTACTAATGTCTTACATTGGTATGGTACATTTCCCAAAATGAATGAACCAATGTTTATTTTTTTCAACTAGACTTCACTTTTTGATAGGAAATGGTAAGTTTCTAGAATATGTGGGATGAGACATATTGCTGTGACCACCTTTGAAGAATATAATCTGCCATGTTGAGGTATAAGCAGAAACCAATCTTACGCATTTTCCTACTGCCTCTTTAAAACTGCACTGTGAACTCATTTTTCCCTACGCTTTGAAAAAAATTTCAGTCCAATCTCTTACTGTAGTAGGCTGTATTTACCTTTACTTAATGTTTCTCTGCAGGAGGATTGTACATTCCTGCCCTCATGACCTCAGGTGTAGCCACATGACTTGAACAGGATTAATGTGTCACTTCAGGGCAGAATCCTCGACAGGCAGCATGAGGTTTACCATGTTGTTCTTTCCCTCTGTCATGATGACAAGCAGTGTTCTAGGTAGTGACTATTCCCTCAGTCTAGATCCCAGAATGAACCACAGTCACAGCCAAGCTTTAGGGTGTAGGGGGTAAGTGTCATGAGTTACATAGTTCTGCACTTCTGGGCCTCTCTAAAATACAAGTTCTTGTAGGCTATACTGAAACGCCGAAACAAAAAATCCTGTCTTGACATCTCATTTCTACTAGTCTCTTAGTGTTATCTTTCTGTAGATTTATGTGCATGAAACATTTCACAAAAATTTTAACTACAAAGTTGTTTTAAAAATCAACATTAATACATGGAAGGGAGAGCATCTGCACAGATCCGGGACCACAATAACATGTGGCATCCCATAAATCACTTAATGTCTGTGTTGCTTGTTATTCTTGCAAGTGGGAAAGTCCTATTTTAAAGAGGTGTTAAGAAAAACTAAACTATGTACGGAATATATAAATTAACACATCTTAGAGTACTATTTTTGGATACCTTGACAGAGATATAACTATTTTAAGAGATGTTTTTCATGGCTTTGTTTTATAACTCCCAAAAGCTAAGGGATGTATATATGACCAAGATGCCAAATAGATAATAGAACTGGGTCTCAGTATTCTTGCTTAATTACTTCCCTATTCAGCATAAGTATTATTTTTGTTGTTTTTTTCCTACATCCTTCTGTATAACAACAGGATAAGATGAAAGATAAAGGAAATTATATCCCTTTCCTAAAGTCACTTGAGTGTCTTCTTTGGATCTGAAACCAGAACACACAGGCTTCCGCTTCAGGTAACTACTTCATCCCTCCCTTCCTTGTCATTACCTTCATTTTAAAAATTCTACTGCACGACAGAGAGCCACAGTACTCGTCATAGTTTGTTTCTGTATTAGAGGTATCTTTTTTGATGCAAAATCATGCACTATGTGTGCATCGGTGAGCAGCAGAAAATATTAAAGCCACATAACTAGGCATTTCTATACTTCTCATAGGTAGCAAGGCTATCAGTATGCCCCGTTATGAGAGTAATTAGGGTGATGAAGAGCCAACTTTTGGGAATGGAGGTTTGCCAGTAGCAGTAGGTACTGACCAGACAAGAGAATGAAGAGGTAGATGGATGTGAATGGTCTACATGACCCAGAAATTGCCATCCCTTTGATATCATTGACAAGCATAGATCATGAACCCTAATTCCTATTCATACAATTCTCTTAAATGCAGAGTCATATATTGCTTATTGACAGGAATACATTGTGAGAAATGTGTTGTTAGGCAGTTTCATCATTGTGTGAACATCATAGAGTGTACTTATACAAACCTGGATGATATCGCTTACTACATGCCTAGGCTATATGGTATAGCCTATAGATCCTAGGCTACAAACCTGTACAGCATGGTACTGTACTGAATACTGTAGGCAATTTTAACACAATTGTATTTGTGTATCTCAAAGTACCTAAACATAGAAAAGGCACAGTAAAAATACAGTATTATAATCTTAAGGGACTATCATCGCATATGCACATCTTGATCAAAATGTCCTTATGTGGTGCATGACTATTTCTCCCTCCAGACTGGCAGCTCCATGATTGCAGGAGTCATGTCTGCCTTTTATATTCTTAGGCCCAGTAAAGCTCCTGGTTGAAGTGATGATTAAATATTTTTTGAGTAGATAGACTAAATGAAAACCACACATAGATCCAGCCTTTTGTCTTTTTTTTTCAGAGTATTCTATGGGTGTCAGTAGGCTCCTGTTCAGTTACTGCATTCAGCTCAGTGTCCAGGATTTCCATGTATAGTGCGGTCTTCCTTTGTTCAAAAGTGATTCCTTATGGTCCAATGGCCTATGAACTAAGAGGCAATAATCTATTTCCCACTCTCGCCCAATAAATAATGGTGAAGAAGGGACACAATTATCACAATAAAAAATTCCTATTTAAAAAAGAACAGAAGATGAGATGAGATGTGCAGTGGTCTTTGGTCTATAGCAATGCTGGTAGCCTGCAAGACAGGCATTATGAAATTCCCTACACTTTGATCAGGCCCTGATTCTACTCTCTGGAAGGACACACCTTTAATATCATCCTCTGAGATCTTTCTTTCCATCCTTTAGGTTTTGTTCCATTTCTTTGGTCCTCCTTGGGAAAATGGGCTGTTTAGCTTTTGCAGCTCACTTCTTGAAGAAATAAGCTTGGCTATCTCTAATAGTTTTGGCATTATCATTTATTTTGTGGTTTGTTTTGCACATTTTATATAAATTTTGTTTAGGAAGCATATTCATAAAAATATCCATTTTAAGTGTACAATTCAATGCATTTTGACAAGTATATATACTATTACTTCAATCAAGACATAGAATATGTTCATCACCCAAAAAGTTCCCTTATGTTTCTTTGCAGTCAGTCTTCCCCGACTCACTCCATCTCTGTCCCCAAGTGTCACTGATATGCCATTGCTATAAATAAATTTTACATGTTCTGGAATTTCACCAAATATCCAGCTAGCAGTAACATCTCCAATTGCTACATAGATGTTATAATATTGTTTAAACTGTGTGTGACTCAAATTCAAATAAGAACTGCACACTGAAAATGACTGACATATCCTTTAAGTCTCTTTTAATTTCCTTCTCTCTCCTCTCATCCTAATAATTTGTTGCAGAATTTGGGTCATTTGTCCTGTAGACTTTTCTGACATCTAGATATTGCTGATTGCATTGGGTATTTAACATGTTCCTCTGTCCTGTGCTTTTTGCAGATGGTAGTTGACTTTCTCTGATTCTGTTTTGATTTTTTTTGGCCTCATGCGTTTTTAAATGGGTTGAAGGATCATATACTTTAACATTCTTTCGGTTTTAAGTAACAGAGAATTGAACTAAATATGCAAAATAGTGAAATTCGTTGGTTCACATAACTGAAAATTCCAGGGCATATCATGGATTTGGGGCTCATATCATATAATCATATTCTGGTTTTTCTATTTTTCTGCTTGCTACTGCTCTCTTCCGAGTTTTGGCTTCATTCTCTGTACCTTCTCTGGTTCAAATCCATAGGAAATAAAATTGCTTCCTGGTAGTTTAATTTTGTGTCACTGGCACTCATTGGCCTAGCCTGAGTATGCGTCCATCCTGAACTAATTAATAACACTAAGGAAATATGATATTCGGATTGGCCAGATTAGGGTGCCATGGTGAAGGTAGTTTCACAGGAACCACTTCAACTGTTACTCAGACTTTTAGTCTTCTCCCATGACAGTTGGTTTGCAGAGATAAATTTATTTTACCAACATAATTACTAACGAATTTCTACTATGTCTTTACATACAATAACCATTATTTAAAAACAGTATTTCCACCTAAGTGCAAGTGAATAGATTACAGTGTGTTTTGGTTAGTAAGGTCTAGGGGGAGGCTCCTTAGAACTGTCCCCCAAATTTCTCCCTACTAAGTAGCGGTCATCTACTATCTGTTATCGGAGAGGTGAGCTCTGCGGAAATAATGGTAGAGCTAAGTTTCAATACAGGACAAAGTGATATGCAAAGGTAGGGAAAAGGGAGAAGGGGGAGTGGGAGGCTGATCACAGGCCCATAAAGAAAACACGCAAGACACAGGGTGACAATGTATTTAAGGGGTGGGAACACTTCAGGTGAGGTTATCGTGTGGAAGAGCTCAGAAGTGGAACTTGGTCTACTTTACCAGGTTATTTTTAACGTCAACTGCAAAGTATTAGTAGTTTCATTTTTTGGCGGTGACTGCCAGCATCAGAGCGCGGCAGAAACTCCATGAGAAACGTCAGGATACTCTGGACCGAATACAGAATTCCGCGGGCAGCCGCACTTGCGAGGGTCAGACAGCTTCCCCCTGCCTGGCCTACCTACGAGTGGCAGAGGCAACCGGAATCACGCCCCTTCCCGGGACCGGCTCCGCGATCGCGTCACTTCCGGGCCTCAGCGATTCGCCTCCGGGTTAGGCTGAGCCTTCTGCTTTCTGTGACTGGTGGAGCTGCCGCGCTGTCCGCGTTATCTCCTCCCGGTGAGAACGAACCGCAGTGTTCACCGGCGAGGAGCCAGCCCTGTCCCGGTCAGAGAAAGACGACGAGGATACCTGGGAGCGGGCGTCGGCCGGGCTGGGCCGCGCCGGTGCGGGCTGGCGACTCTGCTCCTCCGCTTGCTGCTGTCTCTGGGAACTGGGTGCCAGCGCTGAGGGGCTTCCAGCGGACAGGGACCCCCTTCCCCGGCTCCCCTGCCCACCCTGCCGGGGAGGGCGGAAGATGCCGGTGAAGAAGAAGAGAAAATCCCCTGGGGTGGCAGCCGCAGTAGCGGAAGACGGAGGCCTCAAAAAGTGTAAAATCTCCAGGTACCATCTCCCCCCACCCTTCAAGCTTCCCTCCTCCCTCCTTTGCTGGACAACTGGAGGAAAAGGAGTCGGGCCCGGCCTGCCGGGCTGGGGCTGGAGACAGGTGAGGCCCCTTTGATCGAGCTAGGCGGTAGGTGCCGAACACCGCGAGTCTCCGCGCCCGACCCGACCTCGTGTTCGAGTGTGTGCACGCTGGCGTTTATGGAGAGACTAGAAGAGCCGCCCACGTTTAGAGTCTACGTGCCCTGCAGGGTGGGGAACAGATGCATATGTAAATTGCGCTGCCCCCCACCCCCACCCCACAACCTACCCTCAATCTCCTACTCCCGTATCGCTCCTCTGCCCTTTTTTTCTAGACTTAGAAGTGAGTGCAGTTCCGCGGAAGGGTCACTTCTAGAATTTCTTTGTAGACTGTGAAGAAAGCAGCACATAAGGAATCTTGTCAACTGTCTTGGGAATGGTAGAAAGGAAAACTTGTATGCTGTAATTGGCCTCCATATTTAGTATTTGGAGTGGCCCAACCCGGAAGGTCCCAGCAGGAGGCCTTTTAAATTGCAGGAGCCCCATTTTCTGGAAGTATAGTGCCTCACCTATGCCAAGTGCCTGTGTGCAGAGTTGGAAAGGCCCTGCATGCTTTTTGTCTTCTAGCATTCAGGACGCTGTTCGCTCTCAGCATAAATTAAATGATTTGTGAACTCTTGTACTCTGTCCTATTGGTAAGAAAGAAGACAAGGCAGAACTGTATAGTAGTAGTTCTTTGATCCCTTTGTAGCATATCCTGGAGGCATCACAGCAAAATTATATGCTACAAAAAAATAACAGCAATTTTGGTGTGAGAAGTGGTTTTTGTTTTTTGTTTTTTTTTCTTTGTGACGGAATCTTCCACTGTCGCCCAGGCTGGAGTGCAATGGCGCGATCTCCGCTCACTGCAACCTCCGCCTCCCGGGTTCAAGCGATTCTCCTGCGTCAGCCTCCTAAGTAGCTGGGATTACAGGTGTCCACCACCACACCCTGCTAATTTTTTGTATTTTTAGTAGAGACGGGGTTTCACTATGTTGGCCAGGCTGGTCTTGAACTCCTGACCTCGCGATCCGCCCGCCTCGGCCTCCCAACGTGCTGGGATTACAGGCGTGAGCCACCTCGCCCGACTGAGAAATGCTTTTTAAAAAAATACCCATATTAGCTGCCTTTTCATCAATGTTTGGCACTTGATATGACAACTTAAGGTGCTACTATTAAGACAGTAGCCAGGATTATAAGAAGGAAGTAATGCTAGAGCTCTCCTTAAACAGAGATCTGCTTAAACTGTGAGGTAGATGACTTATCTAGTCATCTTTTTTGTATATTGGTCGACTTTTTTCCCTCATTACTGTGTTTTGGTAAAGGAGTCTAAGAAGTATTTCTTGGGCTATTAATGTGAAAGATGATACACTTTTCTTATACCTCTTGTTAGCCAACATTAGAATTTGACATGGGTTTCTTTAGTAGCTCATATTTTTATAATATATAGGCAAATTATTCATTTTTGTATTACTCTATCTCATGGCCATCTTAAGTATATAATGTATTAAAATTATTTAAGTACATCAAAATTGCTGAGCAGGCAGTATTATTAGAACTCAGGTGATACTTTGCTCTATCAATTTAAATTTTTAAATATAATACTCTTACTTTACATTACTCAATTACAGAGGTTCTAGCATTTCTATATCCTTGTAGGATAATTATTTGAGTTCCTTGAAAAAAGTTTCTCTGAAAGTCATTAAATTCTAGAGGCCATTTTGAGCTTACCAAATTTTAGTTATTTTATGAAAAAGAGAAATTTTATGAAAAAAATGAAACAGAATGAACAGAAGCTAGGATTAAATACCCTGTCCCAATTATTTGGACTATTATTAACTTTTAGGGTTTTTTTGTTGTGTTTTTTTAAATCTGTGAAATTTAATATACCCTTAGGTCCTAAGTCATCATTTATCTTTAAAAATCTAAGCTTAGGTGATAAAACAACTCTTAATATAACATTTTATTTTGAAATATTGATTCATTAAGTATCAAAATATACTTCGTGTTTTCAATATTTATCTATTACACACAAATAGAATTTGTATACAAATCAATAGAATCACAATAAATATTTATACTTTTCCAACTACTAGGTTGAACTTCTTTGTAGTCTTTTAAAATGTGAGGAAATAACTTACTGATATTTTTGGATTTTGATACTGAGTGAAGAGGTGTTTGGGTTTTGTTAGCCGATAATTCTTACGTATAGACTACTGTTTCAAGTTGCAGTTACTTAACAACTTCAATTTTTTTCCAGTAATGCCAACCGAAGAAAAAGAAATCTTTGTTTAATGTGAATTGAAGTAGTTAATTTTGAACTTAGTTTTTCTCTAAGAGTTGAGATGTGATAAAAATCTTAGGCATCTGTGTGTTTTCTAAGCTATTGCAGATCCCAACCCCCTGCTAGACTAATAAGTGGAGAGGAACATTTTTCAAGCAAGAAGTGCCTGGCTTGGTTTTATGAATATGCAGGTAATGAAATTAATGTAAGAAAATACCAGTCATATGCTTCAAAAGTTTATTTGGCTCATTCATTTAACAAATTATCTGTTACAGGCCTGCTATGTGTTAGTGCTGTGAACTGGGATGAGGGTCGGGACTGACGATTGTGGGTAGGCTAAAAATTTGTTGCCAATTTAGGCTGATATTTCTTTAAATATATATTCAATATATATTTACTGGGAGGGAAGAAACTCATTTACTATTAATAAAATGTGTAAACAAAGATTCACTTATTTACATCCATTGGCTAAAGTAGTATTCTGGAAAATAAAAGGTATATAAGAAAACATTTTTGTACTTGATATTGTGGAAAACACAAAGTACATAATAGAACATTTCTATTCAATATTCTTTTTTTGAAATTTTTCTGAACTAACATTTTCTGAAACTTTTGGGGAGACATAGGAAAAGATTTATACCCCTCAGTTATAATTGTATAACACATTTACCTTTTAATAATTATCATTTAGCCATCCACTTCTACTAGAGATGCAATAGTAAGAAAATAAATAGACTGATATTAATACAGTGTGATAAATACTGTATTCAGAAGATACACTGTTAGAGTTCATAGGAGGAATATATAACCCAGCTTTTAAAGTGTCATGGGAGTTTTCTAGAGGAGCTAACTTAACCTCAGTTAAATCCTGTAACTGGTGGATGAAGAGCCCTAGGCCCAGGTGGGGTTGTGTTTTAGAGGCAAAAGTCAAAGCCAGCCAGAGATGAGGCTGAAGAGTTAAGCAAATATATGCACAAGAACACTTATACTATCTCATAAGCATATATGAAATTTTTTCCCCTTAGAATAATTTTGGTTTTTTTGGAGTTATTGATTTTAAAGCTTTTCTTTTTCTTTTCCTTTTTTTTTTTTTTTTTTTTTTTTTACGTGTTTCACTTTTTTTTTCTCCTTTTAGTCACCATCATTCTCAAAATGTTTGTTTAAAATAAAAGTGTATATGTAGCTATTGCCTTATATTTAGTGCTCATCCACATTAAGGTCTAAAGTGGTATACTTTGAACCTGAGGTATAAGTTTAGGCTAATTGTATGGAATGTGAGACTATTTTGAAAGGGGGGCAGTAACTTCACTGTTGGGATCAGCTGAGTGATCCCAAAGTACAATTTTAAAATTGTTTAGTGACAGAACAGATTCTTTCTAGACCAGAAGTAAATGCTATTACTGGCATCCCAAGACAACCACTAACCCAATTTAAATGAAGGGAATTCATTTCTTACTGACCTCCATTTAAAATGTTGACCCATTATCCCAAATGCCAGTTTTACTGGTATGCATGATATAGAATCAAAAGGTCATTCATCTTATTTCATTTATAAAGGTTACTAGATACAATAGAAATAGAAAATATTTTCCTCAACTAGGAACTTTCTAGGTAACATAAGATTCTAATTAAACATTTGTTTACTGTATTAGCATTTTTAATAGCCAACATAATAATTGCATTATTCAGGAATTGTCCTAGGTATATTATTTTTTTCTTCTGACTGTTCTGTTAAGTAGGTAGTATTATCACCACCTCCCCACTACGACTTTATTTTTTGAGACAGGGTCTCACTCTGTCGCCCACACTGGAGTGCAGTGCTGCCATCATGACTGCAGCCTTGAGCTCCTGGGCTCAGGCCATCCTCCCACCTCAGCCTTCCTAGTAGGTGGGATTATAGGCATGTGCCACCACGCCTGGCTAATTTTTTTAATTTTTTGTAGAAATGGGGTTTCACCATGTGGCCCAGGCTGGTCTCGAACTCCTGGGCGCAAGTGATCTACCTACCTCAGCTTCCCAAAGTGGTGGGATTACAGGCATGAGCTGCTGTGCTTGGCCATACCCTCATTTTATAGATGAGAAAACTGAGACTTAGATTAATTAATTTGCCCAAGATCATACAGTGACAAGAGCCAGGATTCAAACCCCGGTCCTTCTGATTCTAAAGTCCATGCTTTTTTTTTTTGAGATGGAGTCTTGCTCTGTCGCTCAGGCTGGAGTGCAGTGGCCGGATCTCAGCTCACTGCACGGTCCGCCTTCTGGGTTTACGCCATTCTCCTGCCTCAGCCTCCCGAGTAGCTGGGACTACAGGCGCCCGCCACCTCGTCCAGCTAGTTTTTTGTATTTTTTAGTAGAGACGGGGTTTCACCGTCTTAGCCAGGATGGTCTCGATCTCCTGACCTCGTGATCTGCCCGTCTCGGCCTCCCAAAGTGCTGGGATTACAGGCTTGAGCCACCGCACCTGGCCCCAATTCCATGCTTTTAACTACTACGCTTTATGTATTTTGTATTTAAATTTTATAATGTTTATAATTATATATAGTTATAAACATTTTGTTATAATAGACATCATTTTGTGTTTATTTTTTATTTAAGCTAATTTTCACTTTTGCAAAGAAAATTTTGGTACTCTTGGTTAACTTCTGTCATCCATTCAATAAATACTGAGCACTTGTTTTGAATCAGGCACTGTGCTGAGTGCTGGATATATAGTGCTGAGCAAATCAGACAAGATCCCTGCCTTTGGGGGACTTGCCTTCTAGTGAGGAAGACAGTAAACAGGTATGTAGGCAAGATAAGTACAGATTGTGGGGAGTTATAAGGATAATAAATATGGTGAGGTTCAGGAATAGAGAATAAAGAAGGGTTAGATGGACTTTCAGATAGAGTGATTAGGGAAGGCCTCTCTGTGGAGACCACTTTGTGCAGAGACCTGTTTAGGGAGGAACCGTGTGTTTTTGCCAAATAGTAACTGTTCTGTCTTGACATGGGTGTGTTCTTATTAAAATGAAGGCAATAATTTTGCCTACTGAGAATAATACATGTAAAGCCCTTAGCACAATACCTGGTAGTCAGAACTCAAATGTTAGTTGTTATTATTATTAAAACAGTAATAGCATTACACCATCAGATTTACTGGTTGTGTTTTTTACAGTGTTCCAAAATTAACTACTCTTATGTAGCTCATGTTGAAGGTGCTGTGTCACTGAGCTTTTTTTTTCCCCCCCCCCCAAGCATCTGTTATGGCTGGCATGGTATTAGGCCTTGCAGATATAGCTGGGAACATTTCTTTATAGTTATAAAGAAATCAGGAAATTGATGGTGTTTTTCTTTTAGTTTTGAAAATATCACTAAACTTTTTACTATGGTATTATATCATGTGTGATAAGGCCGTTTTGTTCTTTCACAAGACCTCATTCTCGAGTGATAGTTAAATCAATGATTCAGTAATGTACTGACCTATGGTAATTAAAAACATGGAAAGTGAAAGGGCAGTTTTAAGATCTCATAGAGTCAAAAAATAAGTTTGGAATTGCATAGTCCTAATATAGTACCTAGCTGGTAGAGTAGCATGAACTCCTAGTATGAACAAAAACATTTCTATAGCTTCTTCAATTGAGTGGAAACCTAATTGTCCAAAAGAGTTAATTAAATTTAGCTCCAGAGGTTTTACCCATACAGTAGTTTTATTAGAAAGATTGGAAGCAATGTTATTGGAAGGATTAACGTTTTGCAGTCTGGGGAAAGCACATTAGTTATAGACTTTGCTTTCGACTTAGATCTGTTACTATTTACATCACGTTGGCAAAGTTAGTTAACATTTACAGACCTTATCTAAGTTATAAGTTATTATATCTCTATGTAATCTCATTTGACTTGATTCTAACCAAATTTTAATTAGTAATCACCAAGTAATCCTCCAGTTTCTAGGGGGGCTATACTGATATTTCTTCTTTTTTTTTTTTTTGAGACGGAGTCTCGCTCTGTCACCTACGCTGGAGTGCAGTGGCGCAATCTCGGCTCACTGCAATCTCTGCCACCTGGGTTAAGCGATTCTCCTGCCTCAGCCTCCTGAGTAGCTTAGATTACAGACGCCTGCCACCACATCTGGCTAATTTTTGTAGTTTTAGTAGAGACGGGGTTTCACCATCTTGGCCAGGCTGGTCTTGAAATCCTGACCTCGTAATCCATCTGCCTCGGCCTCCCAAAGTGATGAGATTACAGGTGTGAGCCACCGCTCCTGGCTTATACTGGTATTTCTTGACATCCTCTTCAGCTTTCTCTTCGAATCTCTAATGGCAACTTTGAGAGCAAGTATGTTTTCTTGATGCTTTAGAAAAATTTACAATATATTCTCATCATGGCTTTTAAAACAACCATTTGTCTTTTCCCTTAATTTTTTTTTTTTTTTTTTTTTTGAGACAGGGCCTTGCTCTCTCTCAGGCTGGAGTACAATGGTGTGATCATGGCTCACTGCAGCCTCAAACTCCTGGGCTCAAGCAATCCTCCCACCTCAGTCTCCTGGGTAGCTGGGACCACCACACACGGCTATTTTTTTCTTTTCCCTGGAGATAGGGTCTCCCTATGTTGTCCAGGTTTGTCTGGAACTCCTGGGCTCAAGTGATACTCCCACCTCGGCCTCCCAAAGTGCTAAGATTACAGGCATGAGCCACCGCACCTGGGCCTCTTAAATTTTTAAATCTGATTTTTGTTTTCTTTCAATCATATATAAGAATACATACTCAGTTATGCATTTTTAACACCTTTATTGTATATGTATGCCTTTTAAATTATAAAATTAACACATTCTAATTTAAACAGTTCTCCAAATATATAAAGGAAGAAAAAGCACCCTATAATTAATCACCCCCTTCACCTTTTAACACATGAGTGCATTGTTAGTACTTACTTAAACCTAATAACATTTACCATGTTACACCAAAAAATTAAAAAGGGTTTTGGCTTCAGACCATGTATTAATGTCATCTTAGCAGCTTGGATCCCAGGCAGCAAGAATGTATTGACTTTATGTTGTGTTAGTAACCTAAAGATGGTGCTATCAAATCTACCTGAGCAGCCTTGGTCTAGTCCATGGTTTATAAAGCTGGAAGATTTTCATCCTTTAAAAAGGAAAATAGAGGCTTCTCTTGACTATTAAGAATAATACCTCAAGATTATATTTTCAAAATCCCATAGCAGTAAACACATTTCTCATATTATTACAACATTTGTTTTAGTCTTATCCAGTCATAAAAGAGACTAGTGATGATGTAATTACTGTATTTTAGGAATCTTATAACATTTTGAAAAAATGATAATTGATGTATTGATTTATTAGTGTTGCTAAGGGTGTAAAATAAGGAACAAGTTAAATACCAGTAATTAATTTTTGGACAAATGATAGACATTAGCTAATTGAAAGATTAAACTTTTGTTTCTACATTAAGGTGATATTAATGCTTGCTGTCTATTTTAGAACCAAGATGATAAGGAAAATAGCTCTTTCTGGAAATGGAGTGTAGTAATTTCCATAAGTCATTATTTCCAAAATACGTTTGTCTTTTTCAATAATTAAATTATATTTGAGTATATTTCAAAAGGGTAATAAATGGCCTGTTTTATAAGTAAACATTAAACCCTTCTGATTACTGTATTGAACTTTATGTTGGTTCTGATATTCCAGTAGATTAAGAAGCTCCAGCTGCCTTATGTTTTTTCATATTCATACATTGTCAAAAATTTTATTCAGAGTAAGCTCTCAGTAAATTTTTTTTTTTAAATGGATTGGTTTGAGTTTTTGTACTGACTCATGATTGATACTAATGGAGTATTTCTTTGCTGCTTTTTAAAAAACTAGCCTGGCGAGGTGGCGGGCGCCTGTAGTCCCAGCTACTCGGGAGGCTGAGGCAGGAGAATGGCGTAAACCCGGGAGGCGGAGCTTGCAGTGAACTGAGATCCGGCCACTGCACTCCAGACTGGGCGACATAGCGAGACTCCATCTCAAAAAAAAAAAAAAAATTTTCTTACTTTCATATTATAATGTGTTCAAAGAATACTTTACAAATTTTAAATTTTTAATCCTGTAGCAAATATTTATACTTATCAAAGCTATGCCAAAATTCAGATTTAATTATTTGCAAAATATTTTGTGTTCATGGGTACTTTTAGCGTGATGGTTTATGTTTTATGTTGATATTATAACAAAATAATGTAAATTATTTTTGTCTTTGAAGGTCCTGATGAAGTTGTAGGGCCAGAAGGAATGGAAAAATTTTGTGAAGACATTGGTGTTGAACCTGAAAATGTATGTTTTATTTCTAAGTAGAATGGAATATAAGTGGGATATAGCATATTCATAAATTTATAAAAATTGAGACACTTTAATCTTGTATGAAGATTTTATTTCTTCATGTTTAATATTGTAAATTTGCATTTAGGGCACATTTAATCAGTTTAAGTTGGGCAAATGTGTTCTTTCTTGATACAAATGTTACATGTAATAGAATAAGAGATTCTACCTTCAGAAACTGTTAGAACTTTTTACTTTTAAGAAATTGGCACATCTCAATTTCTTTATATATATAATAATTCCAGAGGTTATACTCTTTAATAGTTGAAGGATGGAAGTAGTTGTGTAAAAATGCTCTCCATGATAAATATAGACATGATTATCTCTATGCTGACTTTTCCCCTATCCTTTATGTTCTGTTCTTTCCAGATTATTATGTTAGTTTTAGCGTGGAAATTGGAGGCTGAAAGCATGGGATTTTTTACCAAGGAAGAATGGTTAAAGGGAATGACTTCATTACAGTAAGAAATTTTTTTAAAAAACAAATTTGATGGCCTATTTGAAGATCTTAATTGATATTTTGTGCTTCATAATTTTCAGGAGTAAGGTTGCAGCTTAAATCAAATCTGTTTGATCTATAACAATTAGTTTGGGGATTGAAAAAATTAAATTGTGGTCTTGACAAATGAATAGGTACGCCATGTTTTATATTCTCTAAGAAAGAACCTTAGTACAGTCCTATTAAAATTGCTTGATTCTCTTCGTGAGTCACTTAAAAGTTCATGATCAAAGACCTACTTATTTACAGGTTGTTTAAGTATAAGGTTTTCCCTCTCTGAATACAGAATTCTACTATCTAAGTATGTTTGTTGGGCAGCTCTAAGCTCTAGGGCCTCCTATCCCTTCTTCGTTTTTATATTTGACTTTGAAAATTTGAAGATAGAGTTACATAACAGTTTTATGCCTTCTTTATTGCCAAGTGAATTTCATAAAGGACAAAAGTGGAAATGTCGTAACTGCTCCCATGCACTCTTTACCCATTTTATAGTCCTACACTTTCAGTTTAGGATCCTGCCTTTCAGCATTTTCATAAGTTGCAGAATTGCACCTTGTAAAAATAATTTGGTTTTGGCTTTTCTAAATGAAGTGTGCTTAATTTCAGAATCAGTTAGTAATTTTGTGTTAATTGTGTAGTATCATGTTTGTAGTGTTTCTGCAGAGTATTAGTTATCAACATTCTAAAATAGAAGAAGCATTAATTTATAACATTTTTGAGGCAAAAACTGGGGCTTAATTAACTGTGTGGTTTCCTATTGTGATTATGCTTTCATTAACACATGTAATTATTTTTTGCCTGGCCTTAAATTTTTTTTTTAAAGTATTTGTTTATGAGGCACTAAAATTTTTAAATTTGAATTTTCAGTGCCTAATGGTTTATAATGCTCTTTTTAAACTGACATTAACATGTTGACACGTAGATACTTTATATATTTATTATTGGGTAAAAGCCTTTGCTTATGTGAACCGAATCATAATTTCTTGAATGGAATATAAAATCAACCCTCCTACTTCCATTTTTTTAATAGTCTGAGACCCAGAGAGGTTAAGAAAATATTAGGCTCAGTTCCTTAGTAGTAGTGCTTAGTTAGAACCTAGAATTCAAATTTTCTGATTACCTATCTATAATCCTGTATTCCTATTATATTGTTACTTTCTATGTAAATCAACATTCCTTATAAAATAGAGGACCATTATTTTTAAATTATAGCATTTGCTACCAAGACTGAATTCTGCCATACATTTAGGTGTCATAATATGCCCAGTTAAATACATTGATTCTGAAATTCTTTGGATTATTTCTCACCATTTAATTAGCTTTTTAGAGAAAGATTAAATAAAATATACAAAGGAATATGAAAAGAATATAGGCTTTGTACAACTCAATGTGTTTTATTAAAATGTATGTTGTAATATGGCTTGTTGTAAGACCTTTTTTGTCATTATAAGTGCATTTTGGACTACTCCTCCTCCTCCTCTTTGGATACTGCTTTCTGAAGTATCTCAGCTAACAGGTGGCTGTATATTTTTAAACCTAAAATTTTCTTACTTATGTTTTTGCATAAGTTGATGCAACATAAAAAGTCTTTTTATAACAAAAATGTGTAAGCACAAAGCATTTCTAATATATGCTCCTGAATAATTAACATCATATGGTTTGGGGTACAAGAATAGAAACTGAGTAGCCCATGAGCAAGTTTTTTTTTGAGATGGAGTCTCGCTCTGTCGCCAGGCTGGAGTACAGTGGCGCGATCTCGGCTCACTGCAGCCTCCGCTTCCTGGGTTCAAGCTATTCTCCTGCCTCGTCCTCCCGAGTAGCTGGGACTACAGGCTTGTGCCACCACGCGTGGCTCAGTTTTTGTATTCTAAGTAGAGACAGGGTTTCATTGTGTTAGCCAGGATGTTCTCAATCTCCTGACCTCGTGATCTACCTGCCTCGGCCTCCCAAAGTCCTGGGATTACAGGTGTGAGCCACTGTGCCCAGCCAAGCTTGGTTTTTATTAGCACACCTTTCCTGTAGGAAGGTCACAGGGTATACAAAATAAGAGAATTATTCAGCACTTAAACTTGTCCCAGAAGTTTCTCTTTCACTCATTTATTATTCCTTGCCCATTTGCCTGGAATAATATACTGTAGATCCTTGAAGCTACTGAGGAATGCTTGAAGTGAGCATTCTTGACCTAGAAAATCGTTGGTTTTTTTCCCTCATGATCTGGTTTACCATGTGAAATACAAAGTGTTCTTCCTCAACTGGCTAAGTCTTATTACTCCTTGAATTTTCTTATAAAAAACTTGCTATGAATAAAACAGTTTGAAATTTAAACAAAGGAAGACAAAAAATCTGTCTTTAGAAATTATTCATTGCTTAGTATACTTGATGTTCTATATAATAAACATAATCTTAAAATATAAAACTTTAGTATCAGTTCCCTTTGATATTTTTCATACTTTTATAATTTCACCTGGGCATCTAATGATCTCTTGAATCATCTTAAGATAGTCATGAATTGTTTCAGTTAATTAATATTAACCCATAAAACTCTTTATAACTATGTTGGTCTGTTAAAAAATAGTCTGGTAGTTTAAAAAATACACTATGTTAAAGGATAGTAGACTGCAACAGTCATGATTAGTTATCTATATTGTGTAATGCTTTATAGTTTGCAGACTACTTTGTTAACATTCGTTCATTTTCTATTCATATAGGCTTTCTATAACTGAATTGGCTTTCCTTTTGGGTGAAAGAATTTGTGGGTATATGAACTTGGATTTAACTGGCCTAGACTGGCCATTTTGTAAGTTTCAAGGGATGAAATTGCCATATGCTTTTCACATCCATTCTTCCATGTAGTTTTCATCTTTGTTTAATAATAGCCAAATTTCCTTGCAAATCTAAGGGGTTTTTTTTTTTTTTTTTTTTTTGAAACAGGCTCTGGCTCTGTTACCCAGACTGGAGAGCAGTGGCACAATCATGGCTCATTGCAGCCTAATCTCCTGGGCTCAAGTAATCCTCCCACTTCAGTCTCCCAAGTAATTGGGACCACAGGCACATTCCACCAAACCTGGCTAATTTTTTTTTTTTTTTTTTTTTTTTTAAGAGAGAGGGTCTCACTATGTTGCCCAGACTGGTCTCAAACTCCTGGGCTCAAGTGATCCTCCAGCCTTGGCCTCCCAAAGTGTTGCAATTGCAGGCATATGCCACTGTACCCAGTATCAATTTTAATTTAATTTTGTAGATATTTATATTAGAAACTTATATTATTTAAGGCACAGTATCACTTACTGGTGATCACAGCGAGGCATAAGATGCAGCTTTTGTCCTTTAGTTATATTCTGCCAGGTCAGGGAAAACATTACAATACTATAACCCAGCCAACGTTTTTGGCACCATGGACCAGTTTCGTGGAAGACAGTTTTTCCACGGATGGGGCGGGGGCGAAGGGAGGGATGGCTTCAGGATGAAACTGTTCCACCTCGGATTATCAGGCATTAAATTCTCATAAGGCGCATGCAACCTAGATCCCTTGTGTGCACAGTTGACATTAGAGTTCGCACTCCTATGAGAATCTAATGCTGCTGCTGTTCTGACAGGAGGTGGATATGCTTGCTCTCCCGCCTGCCGCTCCCTCCTGCTGTGCAGCCTAGTTCCTAACAGGCCACAGACTGGTACTTATGCTCAGCCCAGAGATTGGGCACCTCACTGTAACCATAAACCAAGGAGAATGTGACAAGTGCTAGAGTGGAAATACAAGATACTATGAAAGCACAGATGAATAAGGTTAATTTCAGCTAAGTAGGTAGGTAAATCTTTATAGGTGTGACCTATGAACTAGAACGTGAAGAATGATTAGGATTTTGTTCATTGAGGATACAGGAAAACGTTTCAGAAGAGGGAAATTGTGAGCAGAACCTTGAGGAAGGAAAGCATATGTTTGAAGGAAGTAGTTTGATTTCTTAGAATTGTAAAGTACATTAAAAATTGCCAGGATAGGTTTTGAATTCTAGTATTTTGAGTGATGGCTTCACTGTGGAGTGCTTTAGCTAATATGTTGAGAGAGTTTAAATCTATATTACAGATACTGGGAAACCTTCAGAGATTTTAAAGCACAGGAATTGTAAAAGATTTGGGGGATAATTTTCAACGAGCAATTGTGTTTAATATTTTAAAGTCATAGTCTCTTTTGAGAGTCTTATGAGTACTATGGACCTCGTTCCCATTAAGAGGCACATGTACTGCTAGACATAAAAATTTGATATGCTCTCAGGAGGTTATGGAATTTCTCTTCCTTCATCTACAGATACGAGGTTCCAAGGATACTTGGCGAGTTTTTGTTCTGGCATAGTGTACTAGAGTGGAGGTCTTTTCTCATATCTGCTAGCCAAAAGTCTGGTGTTGGAGCAGGGGCGAAATACTATGCCAGTGGAGAAAACTGAACACAGACCTTTGAAGAGGACTGTACTTGATTATGATAATGAAAAAAAGACAAGAGCTTCTGAAAACAGTGGTAGTAATTAAGCTGCCTGCCAGTAGGCTGCAGTTTGTAAATCTAGTCTCTGTTTTGAGCCCTGGACTTTTAAGTTTAAAGGAAATGGCGTGGCTTGACCATCTGAGAGAGAGGGGAATAGGGAACATTTATACGATTTTTTTTGGTCGGGGTGGAAGAGGGGAGTAAATGAAATGCCATCATGTGTGTAGTGTGGCTGTCATTCATTTAGCATTTGGGGCCAAACTACTAATTGCCATTAGCATCCTTCCCCTCTGTTCTCTCTTATAGGTCATTGTGACAATTTCAAAATGCCCCTCTGCACATTTTCAAATACCTGTAGAAGTAGATGGTATTGTTCTGGTTGAGAGAGCTTATTTAGAGGAAGTTCTAAATCCAGAACCTTGTGACACAATTCTTCATGTTACACATCAGTGTGTCACAGCGGTCACTGGGACTTATGGATTAGGAAGAGAGCCTCACTTACATCTAATACATACATGAGACTTTCTTCTCACTTTGAAGGTCTTTAATGAAACACAAGTTCAAAAGCCTCCCTTTGTAATCAGATGCTTCGCAATACCAGGAAATTAATTTCCAAGTCCTAATGTTGAAATTAAAACCCATTTCTTCTCTTTCTAACCACAGTGGCCTTGGTGAATGGTGTACCATATTGTGGCAGTGTTCCCTAAACTCTGTGGTTTTATTTGGTTGTTATTCAGAAAACTATCTCTTGCTTTCGATAGTATGCTAGTTAAGTATGCATTTCTTTTTATTGCAGAGGAAATATACTTTTTTCTAAACTTCCCAATTTCTGAGGTATTGATGTTAGTATTTTGGAGCTAGATTCAATATAAAAATCGTATAGCTGTTAGTAACTGCTTTGGTATGTTGGTTTTGCCAGATATGTTCACAGTCTTTATGATACTGAAAATAAATATGGAGGTTTCTGCTCTTACTCTTTTTTATTTTTTTTGAGGCGGAGTCTTGCTCAGTTGCCCAGGCTGGAGTGCAGTGGTGCAATCTCAGCTCACTGCAAGCTCCGCCTCCCAGGTTCACACCATTCTCCTGCTTCAGCCTCCCTAGTAGCTGGGACTATGGGCACCCAGCACCACGCCCAGCTAATTTTTTTTGTATTTTTGGTAGAGACGGGGTTTCACCATGTTAGCCAAGATGTGATCTGCTGACCTCGTGATCCACCCGCCTCAGCCTCCCAAAGTGCTGGGATTACAGACGTGAGCCACAGCGCCCGGCCTATTCTTTTTTTACTCTTTAAAAAAGTCTGTCGGATTCTTTCTCTGCTCAAGATTTACGGTAGACCTTTAGGAATGGTATGATAGTTTCTGCTAAGGTGTGTAGTGTAGGTGATTTTTAATCCATTTGCCTCAAAAGAAGTATATCAAGGACTGTGCTAAGCATTTAACACATGGATTCTCATTTAATCTTTATGGTTGTCCTATGAAATTATTATTGTTACCATTTTAAAAATAAGATAACTGAGGCTGAAAAAGGTTAAGTAACTTGCCATATAGTTGTCCTATTAAATTATTGTTGTCGTCATTTTAATAACAGGGAAACAGGCTGAAAAAGGTTTAGTAACTTGCTGAAAGCCACATGGCCAGAAATGGAGAAGCTAGAATTTTAACCAATCTGTTTGACTTGAAAATTTGTTTCTCTCTTCACTTTATTTTTAAGCTTATTGAAAAATTACATGAGATTGTAACTTTGTGTACCTGTGAAATATAAAATATTTGGAAAATATTATAATTTGTTGGATTCTGATCTCTTTAGTGACTTCTCAGTCACTATGTGCTTTGTGATTTTGTTTGATCTACCATTTACCACTAAGTTTCTCCCAGATAGGAATTTTGAAACATGATATAATTAAATAAATAAATCACCTACCCTGCGGTTTATTTTTGGTAGTCACACTTTTATCTAACAAATATTTTTGGAGTGCTCTATGTCAGGCCCTGTGTTATGCTATGACAGTGATTTTTAAAATCTGGTGGTAAGGAAAGAAAGAACTTTGAATGTCAGGAGACATCTTTTATCTTCTTTGCCCTCTTAAGACTTAAGTCTAAAGTCTGTTAAGATTCTGCGTGAGATTTTGTATGAAAGATGTGACTCATATTACTTTTTAAAAAATATGTAAAACATTACTTTAGAAAAACCTTGAAGATATAGAAGATGAGGCCCTACTTAAGTCTTGGTGGGAAAGGGAGTACATGTAACTAGATACTTAAAATGTAGGACCCTCTGAACATTTTCAAGTGATGGTTTGGAGGTCTTGAAGACTTCATCTCCATGTTTTCAAACATTATAGTGGCCTGTAATCTGAGAAATTTGTTTTGCATATCCCCATGGTAGAAATCAGCTTTCATTAAAGCATTATTTTTCACATAATGAATAATTTTTGCACTAACAAACCACTTGGTGAAATAGTAGGTAATGGAATTTCTAACAAGTAAGAATAATTTTTTCTTGTTTCCTCATCAGGCACATTGTGCATTCATTCGTATATAAGGAATTCCGGTTAACTTATCCAAATTTTGATTTCCATTTCTGGCAATATGGCTCCTGAATGTGTGGAGAAACCATTTCTCATGTAAAACACTTAAATACTGGATAACATATAAAAACATCTTGGCTGGGCGTGGTGGCTCACACCTGTAATCCTAGCACGTTGGGAGGCTCAGGCGGGCAGATCATGAGGTCAGGAGTTTGAAACCAGCCTTGCTGACATGGTGAAACCCCGTCTCTACTAAAAATACAAAAATTAGCTGGGCATGGTGGCGTGCGCCTATAGTCTCAGCTACTCGGGAGGCTGAGGCAGAAGAATCATTTGAACCCGGAAGGCGTAGGTTGCAGCGAGCCGAGATCATGCCACTGCACTCCAGCCTGGGCGACAGAGTGAGACTCCATCTCAAAACAAAAAAAGTTTTTAAAAGTATACTTGGACTTGCCTATAAGGAAAATAATCAGAAGCCAGAAATGGTGAGTGATGGTGATTACATAGAGATCTATGGAGCTGACATTTACCCTGAAGAAACCTACCTATTCCTAGTCACCTAGGGTCTGGCTGTTGACGTGTCATCCATGTTGAGAACAGGGTACACATTTCAAGCAAGACCTTAATAGGATGGGAATCAGATCAAAAACATTGATGACAAACTTAGGCAATAACTGGAGATTTGATGACCTGGGCTTGGTTTTACATACAATTAGAGGTAAAGGTCTTCTACCAGAGAGAATTCCTAGTCCTCCATCTTCTGTCTTGCAGATTTGGGGCTGGAATTCACTGTATGACCCATGCCAAAAACGTATTTTAGAATAAGACTCCCCTGTTTGTAATGGAATGTAAAGAAATTTGTAAAATTTATTCTGTAGAGAAATTTTACACAAACCTCAATTTTTGCAGAAAAAAGTTCCATGATCACTAAATGTATAATCAGAAATCACTAAACATATTGAGAAATCAATCTTAAAAAATGAACTCGAGAATCAGACCCTTTAAGATAAGTGTATGAATTATCACAATTTCCACATAACTCTATAGTTACAGAAAAGAGAATGGTCTTAGATATCAGACTCCAAATAATTAAATTTCTGAAAGTGAAAAACAGCAGATTAAATACTCGGTGGCTGGGCGCAGTGGCTCACACCTGTAATCCCAGCCCTTTTGGAGGCCAAGACGGGCCAATCACGAGGTCAAGAGATTGAGATCATCCTGGCCAACATGGTGAAACCCTGTCTCTACTAAAAATAGAAAAATTAGTGGTAGTGCATGCCTGTAGTCCTAGCTACTCGGGAGGCTAAGGCAGGAGAATCGCTTGAACCGGGGAGGTGGAGGTTGTGGTGAGCTGAGATCGCACCACTGCACTCCAGCCTGGGGACAGAGCGAGACTCCGTCTTAAAACAAACGAACAAAAACTCAGCAGATGAGATAAAAGATAGATGTAGTTGATGTGTAAGGATGAGTGATCTGCAATATCTAAGGAAATTAGTGCAGAGAGGTAGCAGGGGAATGTGAAAGAGATGCTAGCAGACATGGAAGATAAATTTTTTTACCGTTGAATTTTCAGAGTTCGCTGATATTAGTCTTTTGTTGAATGTGTGTTTTGCAAACATTTTCTTACATTCTATAACTTCTTTCATTCCTGTAACAAGCTCTTTTGCAGAGCAAAAGTTTTTGATGATGTCCAGTTTATTAATTTTTCCTTTTATGGAGTGTACTTTTTTTTGAGAGTCTCACTCTGTTGCACAGGTTGGAATGCAGTGCTGTGATCTTGGCTCACTTCAGCCTTCACCTCCTGGGTTCAAGTGATCTTCCCACATCAGCCTCCCTAATATCCACACATGCATGTGCTATCATACCTGGCTAATTTTTCTATTTTTTAGTAGTGACAGGGTTTCACCATGTTGGCCAGACTTGTCTGGAACTCCTGACCTTAAGTAATCTGCCCGCCTGAGTCTCCAAAAATGTTGGGATTACAGACATGAGCCCCCAGCTCAGTTTTGATGTACTTTTGATTGTACTTTTGATGTCAAGTCTAAGAATTATTTGCCTAGCCTTATATCCTGAGAATTTTCTCATGTATTTTTCTAGAAGGCTTGCATTATTAAATTTTACATTTAAGTCAGTGGTACATTTTGAATTAATTTCTGTAAAAGGTATGTAAAGGTTGTACATATTTGTGTACATTTATTTCTGGGTTTTCTTTTCCACTGATGTGTCTTAACCTTCTGCCAGTACCACACAGTCTGGATTACTGTGGCTAAATAGTAAGTCTTAAAATCAGACAGACTGATGGCATCCTTTTTCAAAATTGTTTTAGGTATTCTAGTGTATTTGCTTTTCCATATAAATTTTAGAATAATCTTCTCTTTACAAAAATATCTTGCTGAGATTTTGGTTAAACAGCATATAAATTTGGGGAGAATTGATGTTTTTACTATTTTGAGTCTTTGAATACTCTGATATTCCTGATATTGGTAATTTTTGTCTTCTCTCTTTTTTTTGTCAGTCTTGCTTTGAATACTGGAAAATAGATAATGTCTCTTCACTTTTTTAGGTATTTGATTATTTTAATCAGTTTTGTGTAGTTTTCAGCATATAAGTCCTATACCTCTTTTGTTAGAATTACACCTATTTTATTTTTACTTCAATCTGTTGTAAATGGTATTTTACATTTTATTGTCCACATGTTCATCACTAATATATAGAAATACAATTGATTTTTGTATGTTATCTTGTATCCTGTGACCTTGCTGAACTCACCTATTAATTCTAAGATGTTTTATGTATAGACCTTGGATTTTCTACATAGTCATGTCATCTGGAAATAGGGACAGTTTCTCTTTTCTGATCTATATATCTTTTCTTTTTTTAAATTATTATACTTTAAGTTTTAGGGTACATGTGCACAACGTGCAGGTTTGTTACATATGTATACATGTGCCATGTTGGTGTGCTGCACCCATTAACTTGTCATTTACATTAGGCATATCTCCTAATGCTATCCCTCCCCGCTTTCCCCACACCACAATAGGCCCCGGTGTGTGATGTTCCCCTTCCTGTGTCCAAGTGATCTCATTGTTCAATTCCCACCTATGAGTGAGAAAATGCGGTGTTTGGTTTTCTGTCCTTATGATAGTTTGCTCAGAATGATGGCTTCTAGCTTCATCCATGTCCCTATAAAGGACATGAACTCATCCTTTTTTATGACTGCATAGTGTTCCATGGTGTATATGTGCCACATTTTCTTAATGCAGTCTATCATTGATGGACATTTGTATATTTTGTGTGTATACAAAGACTTGGTTGATTCCAAGTCTTTGCTATTGTGAATAGTGCCACAGTAAACTTATGTGTGCATGTGTCTTTATAGCAGCATGATTTATAATCCTTTGGGTATACGCCCAGTAATGGGATTGCTCGATCAAATGGTATTTCTAGTTCTAGATCCTTGAGGGATTGCCACACTGTCTTCCACAATGGTTGAACTAGTTTACAGTCCCACCAACAGTGTAAAAGCATTCCTGTTTCTCCACATCCTCTCCTATCTCTTTTTTTTTTGACTTATTGGATGAGCTAGAACTTCTACCACTATGTCGATAAGAGTGGTAAGAGTATGCATCTTTTCCTTGTTCCCCATCTTAGAGAGAAAATGTTGGCTTTCACTGTTATGTTACGTATAAGTTACTTATTTATGCTCTACCAAGTTGAGGACATGTCCCTCTTTTTTTTTTTTTTTTTTTTTCCCTGAGAGTTTTATCATGAATGAATGTTAACTTTTTAAAGTGCTTTCTCTGTATTAAATGATAAAATTATGGGGCTTTTTTTGTGTTTGCCTGGTTTTGGTATCAAGGTAATACTGGCTTTATTAAATAAAGTTTTCTTTATCTTTTAATTTTTCTTTTTAAAAATATTTTAAATTTTCTTAATCTTTTATGTTTTGAGAGAGATTATATGGAATAAGTCTTTAAGGGTTTGGTAAAATTCTGTAGTGAAACCATCTGCTCCTGGAGTTTCTTTTTTGAAAGTTTTAAAATGTTGAATTCAATTTCTTTAATAATAACAGGGCTACTCAGATTATCTACTGTATATTGTATGTGTTGTGGTAGTTTCTGTTTTTCAGGGAACTTATTGGTCCATTTCATACAAGTTTTCATGTAGAAAAATCTTTATATGTGTAAAATTTTTATATCTATATAAAAATCTATATGAAATCTATATATAAAATATCTACATAGATATAGATTATAGATATCTATATAGGTCTATAGATATAAAATATCTATAGATTAGATATAGATCATATAGATATGGATTATATAAAATTATATATAGATTTTATCTGTATAAAAATCTTTATATGTGTAGAAAAATTTATATGTGTAGAGTTGTTCATTGTGATCTCTTACTATCATACATTGTGTATGTTCAATGTGTATCCCTTACTATGCTTTTGATAGCTGTGGGTCTGTAATGATACCCCATTTCATTCCTGATATGAGCAATTTTTGTCTTCTCTCTTTTTTTGTCAGTCTTGTTAGAAAATTGTCAATTTTATTGATCTTTTCAATGTGCTTTGTTGCACTGATTTTTCTGTTTTCAATTTCAGCAGTTTCTGCTCTTATTTACTTTGTCGTGCTTGCTTTATGTTTATTTTGCCTTTCTTTTTCTGAATTCTAGAGATACAAGCTTAGATTGTTGATTAAGGCTTTTTCTTTTTTCTAATGTGTGTATTTAGCACTATAAATTTCCCTCTCAGTACTGCTTTATTTGTGTGTCAACATTTTGATATGTTGTATTTTCATTTAGTTTAATGTATTTTTTGTTTTCCCTTGAGACTTAACTTTCCCATGGATTATTTAGGTGTTTACTGTTTAGTTTCCAAGTGTTTGGAGATTTTGCCTTTAACTTTCTGTTGTTGATTTCTAGTTTGATTCCATTGTTGTCAGAGAATACATTCTTTTTTATTTCAGTTATGTTTACTCTGTTGAGGGGTTTATGTCTCCGGATTGGTCTATCTTGTTTGATGTTTTCTGGGCACTTGAAAATAATGTGTATTCTGTTGTGTTTGAATGAAGTAGTCTGCTACGGTCAACTAGATCCTGTTGGTTGATGATGTTAAGTTCTGTGAGTTTGTTGAATTCTATCTAGTGTTTCTATCAATTGCTGAAAAAAGGGTGGCGAAATATGCAACTCTAATTATGAATTTTTTTCTCTTTCAGTGCTACTTCACACATTCTGCAGCTCTATTGTTTAATGTATATAGGATTGCTTAGAATAGTTTAGGATTGCTATGTCTTCCTGATGGAGTGACCCTTTTGTTATAATATAATTATCCCCTCTATTCTGATCATTTTCTTTACTCTGAAGTTGCTCTATTTTAATATCATCTAATGTAGAAATCCACTTCCTGCTTTCTTTTAATATTTCTATGAGATATTATTTTCCATTGTTTCACTTTCAGTCTGCCTATACTATTTGAAGTTAAAGTTTCTTCTAGACAGCATATGTTTGGTTCATGCTTTTTAAAATCCATTATTGGTGTAGACTACTTACTGTCATGTAATTATGGATATATTAGGGCTTAAGTCTACCTTGTATTTTACAGTTCAAAATTTTCCATTTGGTTCTTTTTTTATATCTTATATTTCTTTGTCCTTGGACTCTTTTTGCTGAGACTTTATATTTTTTCATTTTTCTATTATGTTTTTAATTACTTGTTGAAGCATTTGTATGATAGCTACTTTAAAATGTGTCAGCTAATTCTCAGCATCTCTGTCATTTTGGTGTTTGCGAGTATTGACTGTGTTTTTGCATTCCATTTGAGATCTAGGTTTGACAAGTGATTTTTTAACTTGAAACCTGGATATTTTGGGTAGTATATTATAAAACTCTGCATCTCTGGATCATATTTAAATCTTCAGTTTTAGCTAGCTTACTCTAATGCTATTCTGGCAAGAGAAATAGAGCTGCTACCTTCTTATTGCCAGGTACAGGTAGAAATTGAATTTTCTACTCTGCATCCATTGACATCTAAGGAAGGATATCCCTTGTGACTGCTGGGCAGGGATGAGAGTTCTGGGTTCCCACTACACTTTTACTGATGCTTTCTTGTCTGAAAGGGATAGGAGTGCCTTGTTACCAGTGGGTGATGGTGAAAGCCCGGACTCTTCACTAGGCATCCTCTATATCAACCTAGGGCAGAAGAGGATTGGCTGCTTGTTACTACCTGACGAGAGCAGAAGTTCATGTTACCTGTGTGGTTTCGGTTTCCACCAGCATTGTAGGAGTTGAGAGAGAGGCTTTATTATATCCTGGTAAGGGTGGACATTTTAGGTCTCCATTCAGTCTTTGCTGGCATTGGTGGGAGTTGGGCCATAGTCTTTTCAGTGGTTTTTAACTGGAGTAGAGTGTTTATTTTCTAAGAGTTTTCTGTTTTGTTAGGCTCCTCCTTTCTTCGTCTTTTGGCTAGAGAAAAGGCAGGGTTTTGTTGGGGCTTTTTGTCTGCCCCCATTGTTGTTTCTGGTTACTAGCTTCTTCAGCTCCAAGTTTGGAATATATTAGGCAAAAAGAAACCCAGAGAACTCACCACCATGTAATTCCTCAGGTTTCCACCTTTCAGGGTCTTGTGTTTATTTTCTATATAATGTTCAGGCATTTTAGTTGTACCTAGAAGAGAGTGAGTGTGAAAAGTTCATTGACTGCATCCCACTCAAGTTAATGCCTCTTTTATCTGCACCACTTTAGAATCAAACTCTTTGAAAGTATTCATCTATACTTATTTTCTCCAGTTCCACTCTTCATTCTCTCTTAAACCTATTCCAGTAAAATTTCTATCCCTATCACTCCTTCAAAACAATTCCTGTCAAGGTGTCATTTACAAGTAAATACTAAAAGCAAAAATATACATGTATGTTTGAATTGTAAGATCTTTATTTTTTTAAATTTTTAGGTTTGGGGGTACATGTGAAGGTTTGTTACATAGGTAAAGTAGTGTCACAGGGTTGATTGTGCAGATTATTTCATTACCAGGTATTAAGCCTATTACTCAACAGTTATCTTTTATGCTCCTCTCTCTTCTCCCACCCTCCACCTTCAAGTAGACCCCAGTGTCTGCTGTTTCATTCTTTGTGTTCATAAGTTCACATCATTTAGCTCCCACTTATAAGTGAGAAAATGTGATACTTGGTTTTCCAGCATTAGCTTGCTAAGGATAATAGCCTCTAGCACCATCCATGTTCCCGCAAAAGATATGATCATGTTTTTTTTTTAATGGCTGCATAGTATTCCAGAGTGTACATGTACCATGGTGTATACGTATTTTCTTTGTCCAGTCCATCACTGATGAGCATTTAGGTTGATTCCATGTCTTTGCTATTGTGAATAGTACTGCAATGAACATTCACCTGCATATCTTTATGGTAGAATGATTTATATTCCTCTGGGTATATATCCAGTAATGGGATTGCTCGATCGAATGATAGTTCTGCAGACAATACTTATCAAAACTTGTGGTTGCAGCTAAAGTTGTAGCAAGAGGGAAATCTATAGCCTTAAATACTATATTAAATGAATTAATTCTGGCAAGAAAAACAAAAAAGCGATGAAGATAATGTTAATGCAAATTAGAAAATGTTATAAATTTTAATCATATTTAAATAAACTTATATGTAAAATAATCTAGTTATCAGAAAAGTATGGGACCAAAACATTCAAAAAGAAATAGAAATTCTGAATGGCCCTATGACCATTAAAAATGTTGGTTTATTAGTTAAAAGTCTTCCTTCCCTCAGTACTCACCTGAGTTTGGACAGATGATAATTCCAGGGTTACATAAGCTTTTTCAAAAAACGGGGGAAAAAGTAGCAATTCTCTTTTCATTTTCTGAGTCTTATGTACTACAATCTTGTTAACAAAGCTAGCAAGGAGAGTAAGAATGAAATTTACAAGCTAGTCTCACTTAGGAAGATAGCAAAACAGTCCCAAAATCTAGCAATGTATAAAACAGGTAACATGACCAAATTTGACTTATTCTAGAAATGCAAGGTTTAATTAATATTAGAAAATTGTCCAAAATATTTACACATTAATGAAATTATGTTACTATACATCATAGGCCTTTGCGTTATTGATTTAGTGTAGTCTTAGTTAAATCCGAGAATGCCAGGTGTCTGGAGAGCTTGTTGAATAACTAAAATTCAGTTTTGAGTGGAATACTGTGGACGACAGTAGATGGCACAATTAATTTGATTAAAGGGAGTCAGATGGTTTCTCAGAGGTGGCAAAATGTGAGTTAAGTCTTGATGAATAATATTTTTATCAGCATGTTTGAGATTTCAAGTAGAAATAATGGGTGCTGAAGCATGGCTGTGGCATTTAGGAATGGTAAGTGATATAATTAGAGCATGGTAAGGTTATCAGGAAGTGGCAGGAGATGAAACTAGAGATTTGTGACAAATTGTGAAAGGCCTTGACTGCCTTGCTTCTTGCTAAACAGTGGAATTTATCAACCCACTGAGAGAAAGCCAGTTAAGATTTTTGAGCCTTCCATATATTTAGCTGCTTATATTTAATGTGTTGTCTTTAAAAATAACACATGATTTGTTGTTTGCGTGCTTTTGCATATGTAACTTATTTGAAGTTAAGTGCTTCTGCTGATTAACTTTTTGTTCACAAAAATATAGGGATCTGGATTTCTGACTGGACCACTTAATATAATGTATTACTTTCCGCTGTGTTATGTCCTAAACTTTTAAGACCACTCAGGACTAATGTCTTTCACCAAACTGTTACCTAAGAACTTTCTAAAGAAGTATGTGACAAAGGCATGTTTCATTTCATTTGCTCTGCCATTTTTAGCTGTATATGTGGTAAAACATGTTTTAATACATCTCTTTTTAACTTTGATTTTATTGGAATTTTTGAATGAGTTGTTTGTTTTTAAGAAAAGTAATTGGAGTGAACTTTCTTTGATTCCCAGGTTTTCTTTTTTTCCCCTTTTTTCTTTTTTTATTGCATTGGTAGATGCAAGGCAAGAAATTTATTACTATAAATTTGTGACTCAGAATTTTAAAACTAAATTAACTTCATAAATGCACTCACTTTTTTCTTAATGGATTCCTTCTAACCCCCAATGATACTTTTATTTGATTTTCTTGATTACGTAATTTGTTTGCTGTTTCTTTTATTTAAGGTGTGACTGCACAGAAAAGTTACAAAACAAATTTGACTTTTTGCGCTCACAGTTGAATGATATTTCATCATTTAAGAATATCTACAGATATGCCTTTGATTTTGCAAGGGTAGGTGCAATTTTCTTGTTTTGTTGTTTTAATCGCTTTTCATCTTGAGACCACACTTAGGAAAACTTTTTCACTTACATTTTAGGATAAAGATCAGAGAAGCCTTGATATTGATACTGCTAAATCTATGCTAGCTCTTCTGCTTGGGAGGACATGGCCACTGTTTTCAGTATTTTACCAGTACCTGGAGGTATGTATTTTTTTTTGAATTTTGAAAATATTATTTTAAAACTTAATCTGAAAGTTATACTTTTGAGGAACAAGTAGATTTTTTTTTAATAGTATGCTTAAAAAAAACTCCTTGAGTAGAGAAAAAATTCTAAAATATGTACGTATCAGTTATTTTTAGATGTTCGTGTTTGTTAATATATTTTGTACCTAAGATACCTTCAATCCTACCCCCCTCCCTGCCTCAGTAAAAGAAACCTCCAAGAAATATACTGTAGCACAGACATTTGTCATGCAAAGTTAGTTTCTCGGGGTTTTCGTAAGAGAGAATTAATGCTAGCACGCAAATCTTAAGCTTCTAAATCTGATTTTCTTTTGTTATACAGGGTCTTAAGCTGAAATGTACGTAAGATAACCAATTTAGTAATACAACTTTCCTTTTCTACTTAGGCTCAATCTAAAGAAAGAGAATAAAGCTATTCATATTTTATGTCCACAAATACGAGAATGACTATAATAGTATACTTAAATATGCTGGTTACTAAAAAGATGTAAGCTGAAATGATGAAGTGTTCTTTTAGAAGGTTTATCATAGCACCTACTATAGGCAGTGATTCTAAGAAGATGCTATTCTTTTTTTCCATTGCTTTCTTTGTCTAGTTTTTGTTTTTAAAACTGTTTTTGTGTCTTTGTAATTTTAGGGTTATTGGTATAGTTCTCACCATATCTTGAATACAGATGCTTTTTCCTTTGGAAATAATTTATCATAAAGCACATTGCTTATAGCAACTTCCCTTTTCCCAGAGTAGTAAAAGTTGTGATATAAGACAATATCAGCCAGGAATGGTGGCTCAAACCTGTAATCCCAGCACTTGGGGAGGCCAAGGTGGGCAGCTCACTTGAGGCCAGGAGTTCGAGACCAGCCTGGCCAACATGGTGAAAACCCCATCTCTACTAAAAATACAAAAAACATTAGCTGGATGTGGTGGTGTGCACCTGTAGTCCTGGCTACTCAGGAGGTTGAGGCACGAGAATTGCTTGAACCAGGGAGGTGGAGGTTGCAGTGAGCCGAGATTGCACCACTGTACTCCAGCCTGGGTGACAGAGCGAGACTCTGTCTCAGAAAAAAAAAAAGAGCGAGAGAGAGAGAGAGAGGTATGAAAAGGTCTTACATGAATGAGTTTTATGCATGATTGAATCTTTAAGTCCTATAAATTATTTTTGATGGATGGTATCTATTTTCTTTCTATTAGTAGTTTTGGGCAAAAATAAATTTAACTGAATGTAAAAATATTCAGCTCTATGGGGAGCTGAGAAGAACTAAATATTTTCAGACACTTGTTGTGCAGGTTGTTTGGCATACATTTTTAAAAATCTTTATAACACCATTTTGAATTAAATTCTATCCCCCATTTAACAAATGAGGAAGTGGTTTCTATTCTATTCTTAAGTAACTTTCCCAAAATCACTCAATTAAGTGGGAAGGATGGGATTTAAATTGAAGCCTATACTCTTTCAGTTGTCTCCAAAGATGCCAAACTCAAAATGTGGCTAACCAGTAAATCTTAAGCAAAGAAATGATTTACTAGGAAGCAGCATAAGATAACATACTGGATGTAGGAAATGTTTTTTTTGTTTTGTTTTTTTTTTGTTTGTTTGTTTGTTTTTTTTTGAGACAGAGTCTTGCTCTGTCGCCCAGGCTGGAGTGCAGTGGCCAGATCTCAGCTCACTGCAAGCTCCGCCTCCCGGGTTCATGCCATTCTCCTGCCTCAGCCTCCCGAGTAGCTGGGACTACAGGCGCCCGCCACCTCGCCCAGCTAGTTTTTTGTATATTTTTTAGTAGAGATGGGGTTTCACCGTGTTAGCCAGGATGGTCTTGATCTCCTGACCTCGTGATCCGCCCATCTCGGCCTCCCAAAGTGCTGGGATTACAGGCTTGAGCCACCGCGCCCGGCCGGAAATGTTATATATCGTGATCTCATTGGTGGTAACACAAGTATATACATATGTAAAAGTTAGTTTTATCCTTACTATTAGTACTCAGTGCTCTTATTATTCCTCAAAAATGAAAAAAAAAAGTAAAAAATAGATGATGTTAATATGTAAATGCCCATGAGGAATCTCTTAAAACACAAATAATTAAAAGAATAATAAATGTTTTAGGAAAAACCAAATGACAAAAAAAGTTATGACTTAGTTTACTAAATTGAGTAAATGATGTTTGCTTAAATATTTAAATACAAATATTTAAATCATTTTTTGCAGCAATCAAAGTATCGTGTTATGAACAAAGATCAATGGTACAATGTATTAGAATTCAGCAGAACAGTCCATGCTGATCTTAGTAACTATGATGAAGATGGTGCTTGTAAGTATAACATAGCATGTTCCTTTGAAAATAAAATTTCCAAAAATATTAAATGAGAGTATGGATTTATGTAGTATTAGCATAGAGGTTTTAAATTTTGTAATAGTAACATTATTTAATCATGTGGGGGATGTGGGAGAAGTAGAGAGAAAGCTTAGATTCAGCAGTATTATATAAAATCTATGCTGGTAGGTGAAATGTGTTCAGTTCCTCAGTAACCAAACATTTTAGCTAAATTTAAATTAAAATTTTTGCATCTAGAAACTAAAAATCAGCTTTGTTTCTGTCTTTCCTGGCATTTGCCTATGGAAGGAAAGTACAGTCATGATTTTTAAAATATAACAGCAAAACAATCAGCCACAATAGAAAAAGCTTTAAAGAGTTGTTGTAATATTATGCTACCCATTAACAATATGGCAAATAATGTCAGTATAACTTCTCTCTGAAAACTGTAAATTGATTGTGAGTAAACTGATAGTGAAATAGTTATAATTTTTTAATCCCTCAAGTTAAAGTATCTGTCCCTACTCCTCCATGGAAAGGCTAGAATGTCATAAAACAGGATTTTGAAATAATGATAAATTAATTAGATAAACCAAGTTAATTCTGTAGAACTATAAATTATTTTCAGTTCCCACCACCATTTTGGTTGGTTGCATGTGTTTTCAGTGTTCAGAAGGGTTACAAGGAAAAGTACATTCCTATAAACTTAAACTGAAATTTACACTTTTTTTCTGTGACACTGAAAAAATAAAATAACAGAAGAAGGGATAACTTTATTTCTTCCTACATATATTTTGTCCTCTCTCTACAAGATGATATAAAATTTAGTATTATTGTAAAGAAATAATACCTAGCAGCAGTAACCTGGCAGCCCAGAGGCTGTATATGGCCTGTAGATGTGTATATTTATGTATTTTGTATCAACATTTAAAACTAGGAGATTTTGTATTAAAATACAACTTTTAGATTTGTTTGAAAAATTTAAAAAGTCTGACAAAACTGTACCTTTATAGTACTCCTTTATAGGAGTCAGAGGCTAGAGGCAAGTATTAATTGTGTTGGACTTGCTTTTCAGTTTGACAGTTCATGGTATGCCAACACCTAGGCTGGGCTGTTTTTCAGTTGCCATTTATTATCATACTTGCTCTGCTGTTTTTCTTATAGTAGAGAAACATGTCTGTCAAAAACAATGGAAAAAGACCACCAGAGGATTATGTGTTTTAAGAAGAATAGAGCAAGCATATTTCTTTGTGGCAGTGATTTTTCCTACATTTAAACAAAATAAACACTGAGCTCATTTAAACTGCCTACCTGGCTCTGTCAACAAATGAGTTTGGACTTCTCCTGCATTATAAAAATATCTTTTTTAGAATAGTACTTAGCTCATTAGTCAGAAATTCATTAGGCACTTGCTTTGTGTTCAGCTTTGTACTGCATCCTATTATTGGAATAAAGTAAAGTCTCTGTTATAGTTGATCCCTCTCAACAAGCTTATATACTTCTTGGGAAGGCAACATAGAAATATTACCTTCAACACTTTTCAGATTGTTTAGTAATTACATGCCAGAATGCTATGGACACTTAGAAAAAGGGAGAGATTTGAATTGACTCAGTTATTGGAGGGTTCATGAAACACCTTGAGAAGGAAGTTACTATAGATACCGTTGTTCCTTGTGTATTTAAGGGCAAAAAAGAAAAGGCTAATAAGGAAGCACCATTAAATGGAATAAAGTGACTAGAAGTAGAACACCCAAAGAAGGGAAGGGTCAGTCCTCTGTCATTGCAGAGCTCGTGGGGAGTTTGTTTGTTTTATAATTGGAGAGATGAGTTCACTGAATTCTGACAAAAATTGTTTCTTTTTTTCTAGGGCCTGTTCTTCTTGATGAATTTGTTGAGTGGCAAAAAGTCCGTCAAACATCATAGCAAGAACTATTGTGAAGAAAATGCAAACCTTTTGATTCCCACGTGTATACAAGCTAATGTGATGAGGGGGAAAAAAAATCCAACGGGTGCATTTTCATTCATGTGAAAGACTTCTCATAGTACTTTTTTTTCCTTTTTTTAAAGGAGGTTTTTCTTGTTACATGTGATGGGCATTGAGCCACACCTCTTCTTAGACTGAATATTGAAGTTTTTGTTTTGAGTTATGTTTATAACATTTATTTCAGAACAATAAAGATTCAGATTTGTGACAAAGGCCTTAAAGTGAAGATGTCCCTTGAGTGTCAGAGTGGTATTTATTTTTGTAAATTTGAATTTTTGGATTTTTGAGGTTCCCATTCACCGTGAATTTATAGAATTTTCAAGATTTTAAACAGTCTTAATATTTGGCAACGTAGTCTGCTGATGGTATGGCTCATTATAGTCATCTCTGCACAGTTTGGAAGACTGTTGGCCTTGACTTCTGGGATAATGATATGCTGATGCAGCTAATAAACATTTCTAGGTATTGGAAAAATGCTCCTGCTTTTAGCTCTGGGTTTCTATAAAAGCTGCCAAGGTCTTATGCAGATGTCTTATCTCAGAGTTTAGAATTGGAAAGATCATGTCCAGTTTTGTTTTCTAAAAAACTTGTATTATTAAGTTGTATCATCATTGTTATTGTTGATAGTGGCATATTTATGATATTTTTAACTGTCATTATATAGGGAATTTTGTTTAAAGCACTTTTTAATTTTTTTTTTTTTTTTTTTTTGCCTTAAGAGGACATTAGCTCTGATATGAATTTAGTTAAGATACACATAGGAAAAGAAGACAATAGAATAAGGAATCATGAGAGAACTCTGGGTGTAATTGTACACAGCTCAGTAGAGCCATTTACATTGGTAGTATTGCAGTATTGCTAATTATCACAATTTTCTGCCTGTTGGTAATAAAGTGACTTGAGGGAAGGGAATCCTTTCCTAATTCATGTAAAAGGCACTTTTGTACTAGCAAGCAGGCCTGTTTGTGCATTCCTTTTCAAACCATCCAGTATCCCAGTGATAGGAAAACTTTGTTCATATTCATAGACCAGTCACAACTTCAGTAACGTTTCTAGTGTCATTGTATGAGTAGAGAGAAGTAAGGAGATTATTTTTCCATAATAAGGGAGTGTTTCTATTAGGATTTAAGGTAAAGGTTGATTTTTCAGTGGTGAATTTGTTTAAAGAATGATTTCTCCATATTGATTACCTAAGGGGGAATGACATTTTAAAGTGTTTTGTTTGCTTTTTAGTTAATGAGCTGGGAAAAAAATGATTGCCAATGTTTTACTTGCCTTCTTAATAAGATTACTTTGTACAGTAATCTTATTAAAACACCCATAATGGTGGGAGACGGTTTTCCTAAATGTCTTATAGAAAAGGATAATACAGAATGCTCCTCTTAAGTATTAGAATCACTGAGGTATGAACTGAGCATACCAGTGGTGTTAGGATTTAATATTGTGAATGATGTTTTAATATCAAATTTATTATAAGGAAAGCATTTACATTTGTAGACCTTTGAATTTATAATTTAATTGACTCTTCAAGGTACATCTGAACTGAAGAATATATCCATTTTTGTTAAATTCCAAAACATATAAGCAAAATCTTATAAATTATCACATTTGTAACCTGAACTAATGGTAATATTGGGTTTTCATCTTCAGTATTTGGGTAAAATAGGGAACACTTAAAGCGTATAGATGAAATGTTTTTTAAAAAGTATATATATGAAAGCACAGGCATCCTTGGTATAGGCAGGGGATTGATACCAGGACCCTTGTGTATACCCAGATCTGCGCATACTCAAGTCCTGCAGTCATCCCTTTGGAACCTGCCTGTATGAAAAGTCAGCCCTCCCCGTGTGTGTACTGTTGCATCCCGGGAATACTGTATTTTCAATCCATGTTTGGTTTTAAAAATTCTGCGTATAAGCAGACCCACACAGTTCAAACTCATGCTGTTCAAGGGTCAACAGTATTTACTTTGCTTACTTATCCAAAGATACCTTTAAGACTTTTTGAGTCTGAAAATGAAATTTACTTTCTTTTTTCACTTAAAGTCAACCGTCCTATCCGACCCTAGCCATACTTGGAGTCCAGTACCACTGTGGCCATGCTTGTTTCACTCTGTTGCTCCATCTATTTATCTTACCTTTCTTAAAGTTACAACATTTGCCTACTTTGAAGGCAAATTTACTCTGCCTGATTCATCAGTCAGGGTGTGGGCTGTGTCCCTTCTTGTCTTTCCTTTGTTAGTTTTGAATAGCTTTTAATTTACTGGGAAATTTGTGATCAAAATGTTAAGTGATATAAACAAAGAATACAATATTAAGCACCCTGCAGTATAAAAAAGTCTAACTGTTGTTAGACTTTTTTTTTGACTAGTTAGCTTTAAGTGCCTTCCCACGAATCCTGTTGTAAAATTTTCAGAACTACTTCCTTTGTACAGGATGAAATACTGTATGGTGCTTTATAACATGGAATTGAGTTGTTTCTATAAGAATATTATACAAATGTAATACTACTGGAAGAAAGTAGAGCCAGATGTTGATTTGAAAAGATTGCACCCTTCCGCCCCCCCTTCCTCGGGGCCAATAATTCTTAATTAGGTATGATGTTAATACCTCTAGGAAATTGCCAGGGATTCAGGTGACAGTGTGTGATGAAAATGGTGTATTGTGTGCTGGTCTGACTGCATTACCATGTTTGTCTTCTCTTGTCTATGATTTCTTATTTCTTAAATGCTGCTGATAAAATTCTTGATATAATACATTTTTGACAGTAGTAGCATTTTTATGTATAATGTATAGGTTTTGTTGGTTTTTACTCAGAAGCACTCTAGATTAGTGTTTCTTGAACTGCAATTTGAGAGCCTTCTTTGGGAATGTTAGATTGAGGAGTATTTCTCTTAAATACAAATGCCTTTTCATCTAGCAAACCAAAAATTTATCTTAACATTGAATGCCATCACTCGGGGTCGGGGTGGAAACATTTCACTTTGAAGTATTTCTTCAACAAAACGTGTCCTGTCTGCCAGCTTGCTAATGTGAAATTATGAAAGAATTTATTGAAGTATATGTTCAGTTTGAGGAGTAATTGGTAAGAATGCCAGGTGTTGTTCTTCTGCCCTCTTAAAGAAGTGTACTTAAAACTGTTGTGATAATAATTCATCTCTGATAAAACTTTGTTCTGGCCTTCAAGGCTCCTACAGCTTAATGTTTTAAATGTCTAAGGCATCAAATAAATTGAGGGCATTTTAATAAAGGAAAACTAAATGCCTTTCTTTGTTAAAGCAAAAGGCCAAAAAAAAAAAAAGAAAAAAAACCCAAAAGTCTTACTCCTAAGGAATTCTTACCTCTAAGGAGGAATCCTTCCCTCTTGAGGAAATACCACTTTTTGAGTGACATTAGAAATCATCACAAGGAAACATTTCAAAGAAAGGATCATTTTCTTTTCAGGAGAAAGAGGAATAACAATTTCATTAACTCTTCCTCAAAAGGAAAGGCTAGTCTGAATTATTAAGTATTCTAGATTGTATCATTTTTTAGTATAGTTTTATTACTTTAGGAATATTTGGTAAGAACCAGGTAAACCTAATGTTTAAGATTTGTTCTTTTTTGTTAATAGACTTGTGTTTAGTGCGGTGGAAGCCCAAAAAGCAGTCTAACTTATGATAAACTTAGAGACTGTGGAAAGATGAATTTCTGCCCCAAACCTTAGATCAGCGGTCAATAATTTAATTGTAGAGATTTTTCTAGTGAACTTTTACTTCACTGGAGCAAATCTTTAGATCTTTTAAAGCACAGTTTATTTACCTTTTTACAAACAGCAGTCTTAAAACTGATGGATCATACATTTGCTGTGTGCACCTTATAATCTTTTACAGTCTATTAGTACAAATAGTGTTTCCTTGGCTCCTTTTCCTGACCAGTTGTTATTGGTGTGACCATTTTCTTTTTAGGATTGATGAGACATTTTGCTATGTATGCTATGTCATGTATTAGAACCTTCTATAATATGGCTCATTTTGACATGGTTTCTGATTTACCATGTGTGAAATATTCCTTAAAATACATCAAGTAACACTATAGTGAGGTTAGACTTTAACATAAGTATTGAATCTTATTTTATAATGCAAATTTTATTGAAGCTTTGTTGTATTTATTTTATGGATCTATGGTCCATAAATGGGAGTTAGTAGCAAACATTTTGTTAAAAATGTCTTAGCTTTCCCCCAAATTATATCATTTTGTAGAAGTTTTATCCTTCTGTGGTTTTTCTGGCTTTCTGAGCTTTAAAGTGTTAATGAATTCGTACTTCATGGGTTCGGTTTTAAGTATTAGATTACAATTGTGGATTTTAAAAAGGTAATAAATACTTGAAGTGAATATATATAGACAGCCAGATTTTCCCAAAACTGGGCTGTGTGTGTTTTGTGTAGAATTGAATATTAGCCATAATTAACTTTTTTTTTTTTTTTTTTTTTTGGAGACAGGGTCTTACTCTGTCACCCAGGATGGAGTGCAGTGGTGCAGTCTCAGCTCACTGCAGCCTCCACCTTCCGGGTTCAAGAGATTCTCGTGCCTCACCCTCCCAAGTAGCTGGGATTACAGATGCCTGCCACCGTGCCCAGCTAAGTTTTGTATTTTTTTGTTTATTTTAGTAAAGACGGGGTTTTACCATGTTGGCCAGACTGGTCTCAAAATCCTGCCCTCAAGTGATCCCACCCCCCCTCAGGCTCCCAAAATGCTGGGATTACAGGTGTAAGCCACATTGCTGGCAAATGATTAACTTTTTCACGTAGAATAGATCACAGATAAAAGCTCCTCACATATTTTGAAGGTCAAAAGAAAATTTGTTGTTGCTAACAATTGCCTTTGAACCATGAAAGAGGATAAACTAACTTTATTTGAGCAACTTGTCATTTGAAACTTTAACTTGCCAAACTTAGCAGAATTGAGTATTGACTTAAATGAAGTTAGTTTATATAGACACTTTACTATTCTGTCATGCAAATAAAATGGCTTAAAGCAAGTTCATACACAGTTACTTTTATCTGCAAATGTAGAAATCTTACCTTTTTGAAATTTACATTATTCCCTGAAACTATGCATATTGAGAGAGCGTTTATAAAAGTATTATCTGAGAAACCTGAGTTTGATTTTCTTATTGTGACATTCCCGTTAATGTCACTTTTAAACAAGACATTTAACCTATGTCATCTTCAGTTTCTTCTGTAAAGTGGTGATGATAATGATACCTACCAATATTGTTGTGAAGTTCAAATAGGGCCCTGTCCACAGCACTTAGTTGTTAAATGACTGCATCTTGGTAATTGAACAAGTGGTTAGTTATGATAGTTTATTTTTTTCTAACAAATTTATCTTATAAAAAGAAATAGTCGGGATTTCCTGTGTTATCCTGCCATTTTTTATAATCAAAATTATTAATATTCTCCTTAGACTAAATCATTAATTGAACAAACCTCAAGCATCTACTATATGCCAAGAAGTATTCTAGGCCTGAATATATTGCAGGGCACAAAACAAGACAGTTATTTCTGGACCTTACGGGATTTTTATTTTAATCGGTTAATGAAATAGTTTATCATTTGGTGACAAGGTTATGTGGGGAAAGTAAGTTGAGGAAGAGGCCCAGAGAGTGTGTGAGGATAGGATTACTGTTTAGTAGACTGTACACTGATATGTGACATTGCGCAGAGACCTGAGGAAGTGAATGGTTGTGCAGTGTGGATATCTGGGAGGAGAGCATTCCAGGCAGAAGGAATATTACATGCTAAGGCCCTTAGCTGGTACAGAGTGTAAAGAAACAGCAAAGAGATCAATGTGACTGTAGTGAACAAGAATAGCATTTTAGGAAGAACTGGAAAATGAACTGAGAGAGATTGGGAGTAATAATCCTGCCTGATTGTAGGTAATTATATAGGGCATTCTAGCCCTTTCTCAAGAGTTGGACTTTACTGAGTGAGCTAGCAAGCAGTTAGGATTCGGATCAAAGCAAGGATGGAAGCAGGTAGTAGTAGGAGGATAAAATATGGTAAATCCAGGTGACAAATAGTACAATTTGAGACTAAGAGTAATGGAAATAATAAGTGGTCAGATTCTGAATGTATTTTGGTGGAATGTATTTTGGTGATGGCACCAAAAGGATATGCTGATAGAATGTATGTGGGGTATGAAAAAAAGAATGGTCAAGGTTTTTGGCTTGAAGAATGAAGTGGGCATTAATAAGATGGGGAAGATTCAGAGGAGCAGGCTTAAAGAGGTAGATTGAGAGTTTATTTTTGGATGTGTTATGGTAGACTTGTCTATCAGATGTCCAAAGGAAAATGTAGAGTGGGCAGTTGAATATTTGAACCTGGAAAAGCAGAGGTCTTGGCTGGAGATAAACATATTTGGAAGTCATTAGTGTGTAATCTTATTTTAAGGCAGGACATGGATGAAACCACTTAGAGAGTAAATGTAGCCAGAGGATAGAACTTAATTGAAGACATCTGATCAATGAAATTCAAGGCCAACTTTTGTGATTTTTCAAATAGAAATAAAATGTTAACATTTTCTACCACACATACACAAACCATTACTTTCTATAGTGTTATAGAAGCACTAAGAATTAAAAAGCAAGATTGATAATAGTTACCAAATATGTAAGTTAATGGCAAATTAAATTGAGGAGGGAGTGTCACTTCATTTTTTGAATGAAGCTTTTTGTTTTGAAATAATACAGTTTTTTATATTAAGAATAACATCTGGAGTGCTAGTTTCTTTTTCTCATTGTTGGAAATTGCTATTCCAATTCAATTTGACAGTTTTAGCACTAGAGGGCAGGCTTGCTTCTAGATTGTGAAGAGTTCTAAATGAATTAATATAGCCAGACAGCGCAGGTTGAACATCCTTAACTCGAAAATCTGAAATTCAAAATGCTCCAAAATCTAAAACTTTTTGAGTGTTGACATGATGCCACAAGTGAAAAATTCCATACCTGACCTCATGTGAGGGGTCACAGTCAAAATGCAGGTGCACAACAGTTTACTCTGTTCCCAAGAGAAAAATAAAATTAGCTTCAGGCTATGTGTAAAAAGTGTATATGAGACATAAATGAATCTCATGTTTAGACTTGGGTCCCATCCGCAAGATATCTCATTATGAATATGCAAATATTCAAAGATTAAAAAAAAAAAAGTCTAAAACACTTCTGGTCCCAAGCATTTTGGATAAGGGATATGCAACCTGCACCTACATTCATTCTCAATTAATGAATGCAGTTGTTTCTTATGTGACAGGTTTGCCATCTACAATGTTTTTTTCTAGTGCTGGGAAAGCATAAAATAAGGCTAATTGATTTTAGTACATCTAGGACTGGCAGTTGATACTAATATACATTTGAATATAAAGTCCAAGGAAGCTCAAGTTTAGCTTACTGTAATTATACTCAGATTTGATATAGAGGGCCTTCCACCACATATATGAATATTAAAGTCAGAAGAAATCCTGGACATGAAAACATTTTTTTCAGGAAATAATTAACTATGTATTGGGTATTATTATATGAGTGGGGCTACAAAGATGAATAAAATATAGTCCCTGCCTAAATAAGCTTTGTCGTAGCATCTTACAGCACTTAATATCTTGTGCTGTATCTGTTTAAATGTCTTTTTCCCTTCAATAATAGAAATCCTGACTCACTTATTTTTGGTGCCTCCAGGTGCCCATCACACAATTCAGTTTATAGTGTTTGAACATATGGATAATGAGAGATGTAAAAAGAAAACAGGGTCAGGGAATTGGGGCCTTTGAAAAAACCTATTTTCACATTTTTACCCTTAGAGAGAGGCTTTTCCTGTTAACATATCTAAAGGCGATTATGGAGACAATTCTAATCTTCTATCTTTGCTCCCATTTGTAGCAGGCTTTACCCCCATTCCTCAAGAGCAGCTATTGGCAGCCATAGAGAGTGGGAGGTCAGGCCTTTTTTATAGTCATTGGAGTAAACAGGAGAGATAGATGTGGAAATTGGGAGGTTCTCTCTATCTGGCTTACGTCAGTTTGAGAAGTTTGATGTGAAATGGAACCTTCTGGAATGAGGTTCTTCTTTTTCCCACTTTTCACCTGGAAATTTTTCCCATACATGGCCCTCTTGCTCCCCTGATCCTTTTAGGGTCCCTGTTTCTACGTGCTAGTTCTTTCATTTCCTTGTCTGTAACATGAGGATGATAATAGTCCTTATCTAATAGGATTATTTTGAGGATGAAATGAAATACATGCAGTAAATATTAGTTACTCTTTGCTATCTGGAAAAATATCAATTGAACCTCATAGGATGGACTTGTGTTCAGTAACTGTTATTGTATATAGTAGAGTCAAATGGAAAAATTGACCCACTAAGATACATTTTTTTTCATTGATACATAATAGATGTATTTATTTGGGGGGTACATGTGATAATATGATATATTCATATAATTAAAATGCATTGATACATAATAGATGTATTTATTTGGGGGTACATGTGATAGTATGATATATTCACATTAATTAAAATTCATTGATACATAATAGATGTATTTATTTGGGGGATACATGTGATAGTATGGTATATTCATATAATTAAATGAAAATAATTGGGATATCCATCACCTTAAATATTTATGTTTTCTTTACACTAGGAACATTCAAATTCTCTTTAGCTATTTTGAAATGTACAATAGGTTAGTGTTAATAGATCAGTCATCCTACTGATATATCGAACACCAGGTCTTCTGTCTACATAGACATATTTAGAAATGCAAATCTCTTAGGAAATTAATCTCTAATGTCAGTGATGCGCACTGATTTGTATTGCTTGCTTTCTTTGTAGGCGATATAGTGAAGTGGTTCCTTAAATGGATGCTAAATATGACTAAATGATCGATTTACAGTGTAGTTGGCACTAAGTAATAAATGCTCAGTAACATAGCTACCATAGCTGTCTTTAAAAGTGGATTGGTTTGACTTCATAAGAAGGACATTATTTTTAAAAAAAATATTAAAAAACAAAAAGCCAAAATACTATAATGTCTTACCACATTGATTCTCTTAAATCAGTTTTTTTTTTTTTTCTTAATTAAGTAGCAGGACCCTGTTCCAAAATAAGTTTTACCTAGAAGCACAGTATTTAAGACAGAAAACTAAAATACTCTGGTTAAGTGGGAAGCGCCATGTCTTCCCCACTGCTAGTATTATTTCTGAAAAACCTCAAAGGAACCCCTTTGTCTCTGAATAGCATGTTTTAAAAACCACTGCTTGCACATTTGCACCTTGACATATCAAATATGTGAACAAAGTAATAGAGTGAGAAAACTGAATTTCTATTTAGGAATTTCTATTGTATTCTCTCTATAAAAAACCAAGAAGTGGTTGGTGTTTGGAATAACATGAAAAATGTTCCAAGTATCTTTGGAAATACTTACACTAGAACTATAAGGTTTATGATAATTCTGTCTTAGATTCATTACCTTGAGCTGGTCTAAAAAAGGGTGATATGTGAGAACTACCAAGAGAGACTTGGAGTAGATATAAGAATGAAGGAATGAATGAATATCCATGGGCCAAGGCTTTGCTAAGCCTTCTTATTACACAGGATAACAGAGTATAGTTGCTAGTTTCTACCTTTGAAGATTATGATCCTTAAAAAGGAAACAACTCTGTGAACAGAGACCATGTTATTCATAGGTGTTCCTCACTTGTTTCCACCACTTAATAAGGTGTTTATTGAATAAATGTTTATTTAATGAATGAAGAAATGTGTATCTCTCTTTGCTCCTAGACTGCAAGTTGCTTAAAAGACATGGACCATATTTTACTTATCTTTCATGGCCTGCAAATTGAGTTTGCTTACTGAACTAATGAATGAATGACCATTACACATATGTCTGTAAAACATTTACATATCCACATTCCCATTAGATTAAGATTCTTGAGGGCAGAAACCATGTCTTAGCTCTCAGCATGGTGCCTGACTCATAGTAGGTTGTGAAAAACATTTGCAGAACTGAATAAAACTTAGGTTTAAGTAGTACTGGAGCAGTCTCATAACCGGGCACAGTGTTTTCTAAATAGACACTAAAATTATTTCATAATTAAAGACAGAGATCTCACTAGGCATTTTCTGAGTTAGTGCCAGTTGAATAATATGAGCAACAAGCTGTAGGAGTTCAGAGGAGAATGAGTTCTGTGGACTGAAGTAGTCAAAGTAGATTTTCAGAGCAGATGAGACATGATGAAGGCAGGAGCTACTTTGGTGTTTTGAGAACATTAATTAGGCAGCAGGAAAATCTGAGTACAGGGAGACTAGTAAGGAAGGCTGGAAAGAGCCCGGGATTTGGAGTTCAGAGATCTGTGTTCAGAGTCCTTTGCTTCTTAGTGACTGTGTGACCTTGAGAAGATAACTTGAACTCCCTTTTTCTCTTCGGTGAGGTAGAGGTAAGATTGATGTGCATATTGATATGTACTTAAAAGTGTTTGTAAAATGCTTAAGTAAAACCAAATGCTATGCTTTGAGTGTAGTAGATTCCAAATATTTGTTTAATGACAGAATAAATGATATTGACTAATTAACATAATGGAGCCACTGGAATGTCACCTCCTGCATCTGCCAGTAAACCTTTTAACACGGGGGGCGGGGAGGAGGGGGGGAAGTAAATTTGTGAAACCACCAAATCTCATGATCAGAAGAAAAACTTTTTGAAACTCCCATGAGACTCCAAAGTTATGTCAGAGGTGAATAAGTCATGAACTTTTCATGCTGATATCATTTCTAAGGTTGCTGCCTTGTTGGAAGAAGCAAACCACAAGATAAACCATGCAGAAAATCTTTTTTTTAAAAAACTTCCTGAAGGATGGATGGTTCGTTTGTTCTAATTGCTTGTCACTTTACTTACTAGTGAGTCATTTTTTTTCCTTAACCAGTAATTTGTTTTAAATTTGGTCATAAGATGGTATGTTGACTAGTCCAGTGTTACAAAATAATTGGAAAAAATATGACAGACAACTGAATAAGGGAAATCTGGTTCTTGAACTTTCAGTGTATGAATTGGTGATGGTAAGCTTAGTCTTTATGATGTAAGATTAGATTTATTGGAACTTCTTTATGTCCAGAAGTTGCAGCACCTTTCTTTGTCTCTGGAATGCCCAAGGTCTTTACTGCATCCTGTAGACATTGAGGGTTTCACCCCGTATTCTGGGTCTGATAATTTTTAAAGAAACACTCTCCTTCTTACCCATTATGGAGACACTACTAACCTTGTATATACTTTTATTAGAGTGCTGATAACACCATATTACAGTAGCATACTTACATATCTGTTTTCTTAACTGTGAGCTCCTTGAGAGCAGGGACTGTGTGTTTTTGCTTTTATTTCACCAGTACTCAGAACTATCCACAGTATAGAAAAGCACTCAATAAATGGAACAAATGAAAGTGAATAGATAAATAAATGATTTCGCTTGTATAAGATGTCTAGTAATCTTTTGTGTATTTTTTTTAATTCACTGTATGGCACACATTCTAGTACATCCCTCTTTATAATGTTGACCTACTATTAAAGGAATTAAACAAATGTAAGCCAAGACAGGAAATGCATATTAAAACAACTATGACACTTTTGTCTTCCAGATCGGCACAGATTTTAAAAATTGATAATGCCCATGTTTGATGACCCAAGGAGACAGGAATTGTTATACTTTGCTGGAGGAAATATAAATTGGCATAGCCTTTTCTGGAAGTCATTTAGGAAGATATATCCAAAAGCCTTAATAAATTTCATATTTTCTCACCCAGCAATTCTATGCTTATCATCTTAAAGAATAAATTTAAAAACTTGTAAAAGATTTTTACCGTAACTTACTTGATAGAAAAAAGGAAATAACATAAATGTTTAAGTGTAGAAAATTTATTGAATAAATTATAGCATATTTATACAAGAGAGTACTATGCCATCTTGAAAACTCCACACTATATTTTCAAAGGGAGAAAAAGACTGGCTTTAAAGCAGCATATAGATAGGCACAATAGGATACTATGTTTTAAAAATGTATATATAGAGAGAAAAGCCTGAAAGGCTGTGTACCGAAATATGAAAAAATGGTAACTTCTTGGTAGTAGAATTACCAGGAGTTTTTAGTTTATTTCACTCTATATTCAATAATATGATGAGTATGTATTACTTTTTTAATACAAAAAGTCAGTAAAGGTTCTATAAAGAATACATACTTTCTCCTTTGCTGATTATATATATCCTCCAATGAAAGAAGAGGAACCCGCCTTAAAATGTGAATTTTTACCTGGCCCCAGTGTGGCACACCATTTTCCCTCCCTGTTTTTCCCCTGTTGTCCTTTGTAACTCATAGGATACAGTGGAGGCCTATACAGAAGTAACTGATTCATTCATTCAGGAAATATTTGTTGAGGACCTACAATAGTTTAGGAACTTGGGATATGAGATAAGTGTTGAATTCTTAAAGGCTAACTGTATTGTGGACTTTATTTTTAAAACTGGAAATAAAATAAAGAGTATCTAGTCTAACCTCTCTTTGGAGACAGGGAAAATGGGTCCCAAGGAGGCTGCGTAAGATTGAATGTATAATAAATGGCACATCCTAGACTTGAATTCAGAAATATTTCTAGTTGTGTGCTCTTTCTGGTCACTTGAGCCTCTCATTTTGTAAAACTATCTGCACAAATACGGATTCTTAAAGTCAGAAGAAATCTTGTCCTTGATGCTTCTATCTGTTCTACAATAACTTTAATAGTCCTAATTTGCTTCACTTTGTCTCATAGACTGTGTTGTTAACTAAAGCATCATACCTGTCAATTTTCTATATTAATCATTGTTAAACTATTTCTCCCTCTTTTGCTTTGTTTTTAACCACATAAAACTGGACAAAGCCACTTAAAACCTTTCCTCCCATTTACATCAATGTGGTCCTCTTTCCAAGGTGGAGGGCCCATTTAGCCAGTCAGTAATCCATGTACCTTGTATATTATGCACAAAAGTTACGTATCATTTAGATTTTTGTCAACTGCTGAAATACAAATACGTTATAATCACAGCACAGCACTACACTGCCTTCAATTTCCCAAATGAGCTATTCCTTTACATTCTGCTTTCTCTGCCTTGTAAGTCCTCACCTGGCTCTTTCACTCATCCTCCAAAATTCCTAATCCTAGCATAGATATCACCTCTTCTCGGAAGGATTTTCTTACCCACACCTACTCCTTAACATCCTCTCTTACCTCCTATAGTGTCATCAGGCATATTGCATTGTATTATTCTGAACTCCTTAAAACGAGAGACTTTGTCTTTTATCTTCCTGATAGGTCCATATGCGAGTCTGGTACCCACCACAGGCAACTTAAACATCTCTGTTGATAAAATGAAGAAATGGATGGAATGAACAAATTTCCTTACCGCGTTAAAAAATAAAGGTTACAGCTGGGCGCGGTAGCTCACGCCTGTAATCCCAGCACTTTGGGAGGCCGAGATGGGCTGATCACGAGGTCAGGAGATCGAGACCATCCTGGTTAACACGGTGAAACCCTGTCTCTACTAAAAATACAAAAAAATTAGCCGGGCGTGGTGGTGGGCGCCTGTAGTCCCAGCTACTTGGGAGGCTGAGGCAGGAGAATGGCGTGAACCTGGGAGGCAGAGGTTGCAGTGAGCCAAGATCGTGCCACTGTACTCCAGCCCGGGTGACAGAGCGAGACTTCATCTCAGAAAAAAAAAAAAAAAGATTACTTTGGAATTCTTCCATGCTGGTTCCTTGTGATCACCTCTTCTTTCTGTTTATCGTTATTCATTAATCTGGTTTATATTTTCCTGAATTGAGAAAAATCACTATAAAATTCTATATTTTTGTAAAATCAGGAAAAATGTATGCCCTGTCTCCAGTTCTTTAGCTGTTAAGCATCTTGTTCCCCATTTTTCCTTTAAGATTATAGATTATGTTTTGGTTATAATATCTGTACATTCACTGAGAATTCTGGATTGAGATATTGGAATTCATTTCACAGTAGCAGTGTGATATGGTGCAATGATCACCACACAGGAAGCTGAAGAGAGGATTCCAGTTCAGATGGAGCCACTGATTTGCTAGATGACCTTAAACTAGCCATTTATCTTTCCAGGACTTCAGTTTCTCATCTGCAAAGTGAAAGTATTAGATTCAATAATCTCCAAAGTCTCTTCCCTCTCCCAGATTTTCTTAAATTCTATCTAGTGTGTTCTCTTAGAATACTATGACCTGATCTTAGCTTTCAAATAACCTAAAGAATTGGACTTTTCAGGTCAGCACTCAGCCCAACGTAGAAGTTGCCTCTTTAATCCTCTGACATATTCAACCTCTGCTTCAATATTTCCTGTGGTTTGATGTTATTTCCATAAAAGACACCTCATTCCATTGAAACAACTCTCATTGCAAGTTTTCTGACATCGACCCTTATATACCCCTCTGTCACTTCCATGGATTGATTCTGATTTTGCCCTACAGAATGGAATTTCTCTTTTTCACTTGACAGACTTCCAGATATTTGAGAATAACAATAGTACACCAGCCATACGTGTTGTATTTCCAGGTTTAAAAATTCTGGTTTCTCTGACTGCTTCTCATATGACCAAACTGCTCCTTATTCCTGATGCAGCCTGTCTATCCTTTTGCACCTCAGTGACTGCACATGCCATCCCTCCACCTGCAGTGTGCTTCATCCCTTCCTCCATACAGAGTCACTCATTCATCAAGGCCCAGTTTAGAACCTTTCGTCTTCCAGCCAAATGAGTTATCCTGTCCTCTGTGCTTCATAAATGCTTTACTTTGCTTTTATACGCCTTTTACTACAGTGATTTTTATACTGTGTTTTAAGTTTTTCATGTATCTGTGTGCTCTGTGATAGCAAGGAACTTAACTGGCTTGTTTACCATGCTGGGAACCTGACAGGCATGCATGAGTTAAATGACTGAGAGTCTACTTTCTAGCATATAATATGGAGCCTGGCATATAGTTGATGCTTAAGAAGTGTTTATTGAAAAAAATGAATTCATGAACAAATGCTATTTGCTTCAAGATAGTTAAGGATCCTTTGAGTCCTGTTAAAATATTAAACGTAGAACCAAACATAAAACTACTGATGTGATTACCTGTGTAGTGCAGAGTGTAGGGGATCTTACACATTCTTGAAGCTATCTTCTTTAATTTTCGGATTGACATCCACAGGAACAAAGACAAACTAGGACCTCAGTAGTTCTGTTTCTCTTTATTCAGTGTGACACACCCCAGCGGTGTTCATGTCTTCTCCATTCTCTTACCCTGAACACAACTAAAGAAGCCCTCAGCATCTTCCACTTTCTAAAGCAGTGTGTCCCCAACCTTTTTGGCACCAGGGACCAGTTTTGTGGAAGACAGTTTTTTCATGCGGGTTGGGAGTGGATGGTTTCAGGATGAAATTGTCCCATGTCAGGTCATCAGACTTAGATTCTCATAAGGAGCCACAGCCTGGATCTCTCACATGCTCAGTTCACAATAGGATTTGCGCTCCTATGAGAATCTAATGCTGCTGCTGATCTGACAGGAGGCGGAGCTCAGGCGGTAATGTCCCTGCCACTCACCTCCTGTGCCGCCCATTTCCTAACAGGCCAGGGGCAGGTACCCATCCACCGCCAGGGGTTGGGATTGGGGACCCCTGTTCTACAGTTTTATTCTGAACTTTTGCCTTCTGGCTCTACTCTGAGGTCTCTGAGGCATTCTTGCTTTTTTGTCTTTTATACTTGTCTATGTAAAACATGCTTCCCTTTTTGTCTTTTTATGTGAAGACAAAAAAACTTTTGGGCTCATAATGTGGTAACTGTATTTAAAGATCCTGCTAAAACTTACGAAAAGCCTTTCCTTAACATAAAAAAGTTAATTATCTGTAAGACTTGAAGAAAAATGATCACTTGGAAACCCTCTGTATTGTTTTCGAGTAATATAAACTTCTTTAAAAATAAAAGCTGTGGTTTGATGCAGTTGCTGGCATAGATTTATATGCAATTGCATAAATTATATACTTTACCCAGAACAATTAGAATTATTTTTTCAAAATTATTTTATTTCTTACATGATGATTTAGAGGGACTGTCTTCAAGCCAGTAAAAATATTTTATAAATAATATCTGGCCGTTTTCTAACCTGTTGAGTAATTTGTTGCACAATAAGCCACTTCACATCTTTCAGCAAGAAAAACATTAAATTTAATATTAATAGTAAAGATATTACACAATGAATTAGGACACAATTTAAATTTGCTTTAAATATTTCTTTAGGGGAGGGGACACCCACTTCTACTCAAAGAAGAGAAACATTTTTACAGTTCAGAGGCCTTTTACTTTTCTACACCTATTATGCCATGAATCCATAGGGAAGGGGTGTCAGCAGCTCAAGCTCCTTCCCATTGGTTCTCACAAAGTGCACTTGTCTGGGTGGAGCAGGCTGGCGCTTCACCTGAACCTGGGTACTTCTCTCTTTGGCTTCCTTCTTTTTCCAATCATTTTCCTTTGCACGTTTCAGGAAGCTATCTTGGCTCTTAGCGTGCTTAATGTAATCAATACACACATTAATTCTGTTGCCAGGAATCTTGCCCTTAACTTGTATGTTTACAGCAATGCAAATGGCACACTGAGGAACACTGGGACTCTTCCAGTTTTGCCATGGTAACACTTGCAGGCATTCCTTTTTCAACAGTACCTATTCCCTTGATATCTACAATATCACCTTTCTTATAGTTTCATATGTTTGTGGCCACAGGAACAACTCTGTTTTCTAAAAGGCCTAGAGAACATATACAGGGTGCCTCTCCTCTTTCCTTTTGCATTTGTTATTTTGTTGAATTATTGGAAGATGGCAGTTCCGGCCAAACAGTCTAGAATGTTATTTCCTTCTGATTACTAAAATGCCCATGGCTTCCATACCATCCAAATCTAATCTCCCTAAGTAGTGCCTATAGATTCAGGGGGTGGTCATTGAATGAAACAAGATACAAGCGAAAAAGGAATATAGAGCATAGGTTTGTGTGTGTGAGTAACAGAGAAAAGCAAAGGGAAATGATACCAAGTGTAGTTTGCGATAAAAAAAAAGATGAGTTTTCTACCCCATTTATTTGGTGAAAATAATGAAGAAAAGCCAGCAAGACTAAGGAAAAGCAAATTATTCAGATTTCTTATATATATATATGTAGACAGACTGGGAAAAAACAAAACAGGAAGTACTTCAGAAGTTTAAACAAATACTTATTGCGTGGCTTTGCTGGAAAATTTTGCATTCTCCTCAAGTCCCAGAGAGTAATTAAATGGAAAAAATGACAACTACAAAGAGGAATTTTTCATGAACCAGATTCCAGCCACGATACAATCTTCAATTACCTAATATGCAAATTTAGAAAATTACTCAATCACTTATAAAAATGGTAAAAAAAACTCAATAATATCTTAAAGTAAATGCGAGGTCAGCAGAATCAATATTTTAATCAGTAACTACTTCTTTTAAACATGAAATTCTAGACACCTCTAGGAGGATGGTCTGTCCCGTGTTTTTATGGTGGATGAGGTAAATATAACAAGGGAATTTGTACATCCGTTTTGTGGGGTTGCTTGGCCTTCCAAAAGTCAAGCTGGAGAAGACTGGCTTGTGGAAAACCAGAAAGTTTGCCTGTTAATAACTGAGAGTTCACTGTGCTCTTTGCCTTCTCATAACCCTTATTTATTAGCAATGGAAAGAACTCCGGATTAGAAACCAGGTGTTTTGGCTGGATAATTTCCAGGATTGTTATAACATTCTAATAAGATAGGCACGGCAAATCACTTTATTCAATCTACGATGTACCTATCTACTATTTGAAATTACTCAGTAATTTCAAATAGTGTTAACATCAATACTGCGATGAATATGTGAAATGCATGTGACCAGTTATGGATTTATAGAGTTATAAAAGTATTGATTGTGAGATATGATTGGAAACTAGTCCAATGAACATATTGCCTTAAAAATTTCTACAACTATGATTAACAGCTACTGACCATTTAACCAACATTTAAAACCAGTCTGTTGTTTGATACCTATTCTTTCAATGAAGAGACTACTTGAATCCAGCAGCACATCAAAAAGCTTATCCACCATGATCAAGTGGGCTTCATCCCTGGGATGCAAGGCTGGTTCAACATACGCAAATCAATAAACGAAATCCAGCATATAAACAGAACCAACGACAAAAACCACATGATTATCTGAATAGAGGCAGAAAAGGCCTTTGACAAAATTCAACAGTCCTTCATGCTAAAAACTCAATAAATTTGGTATTGATGGAATGTATCTCAAAATAATAAGAGCTATTTATGACAAACCCACAGCCAATATCATACTGAATGGGCAAAAACTAGAAGTATTCCCTTTGAAAACTGGCACAAGACAGGGATGCTCTCTCTCACCACTCCTATTCAACATAATATTGGAATTTCTGACTAGGGCAATCAGGCAAGAGAAAGAAATAAAGGGCATTCAGTTAGGAAAAGAAGAAATCAGATTGTCCCTGTTTGCAGATGACATGATTTAGAAAACCCCATTGTCTCAACCTCAAATCTCCTTAAGCTGATAAGCAACTTCAGCAAAGTCTCGGGATACAAAATCAATGTGCAAAAATCACAAGCATTCTTATACACCAGTAACAGACAAACAGAGAGCCAAATCATGAATGAACTCCCATTCACAATAGCTTCAAAGAGAATAAAATACCTAGGAATCCAACTTACAAGGGATGTAAAGGACCTCTTCAAGGAGTACTACAAACCACTGCTCAGTGAAATAAAAGAGGACACAAACAAATGGAAGAACATACCATGCTCATGGATAGGAAGAATCAATATTGTGAAAATGGCCATACTGCCCAAGGTAATTTATAGATTCAGTGCCATCCCCATTAAGCTACCAATGACTTTCTTCACAGAATTGGAAAAAACTGCTTTAAAGTTCATATGGAACCAAAAAAGACCACACATTTCCAAGACAATCCTAAGCCAAAAGAACAAAGCTGGAGGCATCACGCTAACTGACTTCAAACTATACTACAAGGCTATGATAACCAAAATAGCATGGTACTGGTACCAAAACAGAGATATAGACCAATGGAACAGAACAGAGCCCTCAGAAATAATACCACACATCTACAGCCATCTGATCTTTGACAAACCTGACAAAAACAAGAAATGGGGAAAGGATTCCCTATTTAATAAATGGTGCTGGGAAAATTGACTAGCCATAAGTAGAAAGCTGAAACTGGATCCTTTCCTTACTCCTTATACAAAAATTAATTCCAGATGGATTGGAGACTTAAATGTTCGACCTAAAACCATAAAAACCCTAGAAGAAAAGCTAGGTAATACCCTTCAGGACATAGGCATGGGCAAGGACTTCATATCTAAAACACCAAAAGCAACGGCAACAAGAGCTAAAATTGATAAATGGGATCTAATTAAACTAAAGAACTTCTGCACAGCAAAAGAAACTACCATCAGAGTAAACAGGCAACCTACAGAATGGGAGAAAATTTTTGCAATCTACTCATCTGACAAAAGGCTAATATCCAGAACCTGTAAATAACTCAATCAAGGTACGAGAAAGAAACAAACAACCCCATCAAAAAGTGGGCAAAGGATATGAACGGACACTTCTCAAAAGAAGACATTCATACAGCCAACAGACACATGAAAAAATGCTCATCATCACTTGCCATCAGAGAAATGCAAATCAAAACCACAATGAGATACCATCTCACACTAGTTAGAATGGCAATCATTAAAAAAATCAGGAAACAACAGGTGCTGGAGAGGATGTGAAGAAATAGGAAAGATTTTACACTGTTGGTGGGACTGTAAACTAGTTCAACCATTGTGGAAAACAGTGTGGCGATTCCTCAAGGATCTAGAACTAGAAATGACATTTGACCCAGCCATCCCATTACTGGGGATATACCCAAAGGATTATAAGTCATGCTGCTATAAAGACACATGCACACGTATGTTTATTGTGGCACTATTCACAATAGCAAAGACTTGGAACCAAACCAAATATCCATCAGTGACAGACTGGATTAAGAAAATGTGGCACATATACACCATGGAATACTATGCAGCCATAAAAACGGATGAGTTCGTGTCCTTTGTAGGGACATGGATGCAGCTGGAAACCATCATTCTCAGCAAACAGAAAACCAAATACCTCATGTTCTCACTCATAGGTGGGAACTGAACAATGAGATCACTTGGACACAGGAAGGGGAACATCACACACCAGGTCTTATTGTGGGGAGGGGGTGGGGGAGGGATAGCATTAGGAGATAAAACTAATGTAAATGATGAGTTAATGGGTGCAGCACACCAACATGGCACATGTATACATATGTAACAAACCTGCACGTTGTGCACATGTACCCTAGAACTTAAAGTATAATAAAAAAAATTTAAAAAAAAGAAAGAAAATCAATTTTCCGGAAAAGCATTCTTGTTTATGTTAGAGGGAAACTTGTAACTACCAAACAGGGTGGTGTTTGCATTTAGGTCATTAGTTATTGCTCAGCAAATCTGGGAGAAAATCGGAGTTGTTTGAAACTATAAACATTATCCAAAAGAGTTACCCTAAAAATCTAATTGCAAGAAAAAACTCTGTTGATTTTTCTGAACTGCTGGAAAGTTTAGGCAGTAGCAGCTGTAATTCTTAATCCCACTTGACTGGTTACTGATAGAACTGAGCTGTACTAAAAACACAAGACCACAGTTGATATCTTTTTACCTTAGGTCGCCAATTTACTCCAAGTTTGTTTATTAAATTCTCAAGTGGCTTTCTTCTAATTTTGCTCTCCATGCTTTCTCTGTTCCACATTAAATAACTTCTCATCCTCCTAGACTGAGGTACAAGTTTATATACTTTCTGTGTCATCAATACTAATAATTTAAAAATGCATACATAAGGCAAATCTATATAAACTCTGTATTGAACATTCAACAAGAATTTGCTTATTGTAATTCTTAAAATTCACATTTCAACTGGTTGAATATATACTGTCCATGGAAAATAAAGGATATTTTTCTAAAGCAGACTTCTTAGACACATAAAAACAGAAGGTATTAAAAATGATCAAATGAAATTCATCTTCTTTCAGTTTAAACATATTTTCTTAAATCGATAAATAATTATGTATAATTTATAGGGTATAATATGATGTTTTAATCTATGTATACGTTGTAGAATGATCACATCAAGCTAATCACTGTTTGATTTAGAGAGCTTCATGGGCTGTTAGGAATCCTGATGATACAGTGAAAGTTCCTATCTCATAGTGTTGTTGAGAGATTAAAGGAATTTATACATGGAAGGGCTGTGATAGTGTCTGATATATGATAAATGTTCATAAATGTTTTCTATTTTCTTCTGATTACTACTTTAAATAAGCTCTGGGGTATTTTACGAAGAAATCTTTTGCTTTCCTAACAGTAGAAGTCATTCTTTCTATATTGGGATTTATTTTCCCCTTTATTTTTCTCTATCTTATTCTCCTTGCTCTTCCGGCTTTCTTCATTGGTTTTTATTATTGAAAATCTGAGGCAGTGGTTTGGTGACCCCAAAACAACAATTTAACCTGCTCAACCACTTGTTCAGCAGCCTGGGAGACAAAACAGTGTGCTATGTGTTTGCTGATGCTGATTTCCTCTTCTTTCTTACAATCCACATTCTATCCTCCAGGCCCCAATCCTTGTTCTTTCCCCAGATCGGCCCAGAGTACACTGATATTCATTGAACTAATCCAATGCTTATCATCTACACCATGCATTTATTGTTTCCTATATATAATCAGTTGCATGTTTCATGGGTTTTTGTATTTTCTCTTAAGTGATATTTTTGGTTCCTCAAGAACTTAGGCTCACGGGGACAAAAATCCCATCCTTTCTCCCCAGACGATCAAGTATCCACCACAGTGTTATACACCTGATAGAATCTCCCTAGGAAATACTTGATGAGTTGAATCCCCTACCTCATTTAAATGGTTGTTTTGATATCATGGAGTTACCATCTAAGTTGTACCAGGAGAAGAAGTTCTGTACTCATCTGTAATAATTTGTTCTACCATCCAAATGATACTCTTTTTGTCAGAAAGTTTATCTTAGAGACAAACCTAAATCACTCCTTTTGTAGTTGATATTTCCATCTGGACGAAACGAAAGAAGGAAATATGATAATTATCATGGTTAATTACTTTGATTTTTAATACAGTTATTTTCTTAATTCTTTTTTTAAAGGGATTTATGTTTTTGTTCAAGGACTTTTAAGTCTTTGGAGTCTGTGATTGAAAGAGCTGTATCCAATTATATCTAATTTTTATTCTTTTGGTGGTATTATTCAAAATGAGATCTGCATAATGTCTGTATCAGAATCACCTGGGCTATATAACCTGAAAACTTCAGTGTGTCATTTCAGACCTACTGCATCAGAATATCTTGGTGTGAAGCTGAAAATTTGCATTTTAATGTTTCCAGATAATTCTTAGACATTTGGTTCTTAATATCTTAATATGATGGAAAGAGAATTGCTATTTTGCATTCCTTGTTAAATTTTGCATTATGTAGTTTTCAAGTTATTAAATAGGGTATTGCTTGGCCTAATAAGACACTTTTTTTTAGTGTGAGGACACTTTCTCTCTGTCCCTCTCACCCCCACCCCCATATACACAGATACACCATCTTATTTTGTCATAGCCCCCGATAGTACCATGGTCCTAAGCTCTAATGAAACTCATCTTACATTATAGTATTGTTATAAATTTTTCTATATCTGACATCTTCCATCTCCACCAGATTATGTTTTTCAAGGAGGGTGTGCATGGTTAGGTACACAGTAAATGTTTACTATTATGAACATTGAATAAATTTTATGTTGCTATTAAGCTGCTTCATGTATATTAAATGTACCTTCTCAACATAGGAAAAAAGCTAAGCATAGATTAATCTTATATTCCTTGTTATCTTTTACCCTTTTGAATATATAGTAGGAGAGGAATGCAAGTAAATCAGTTCTATATTCGATAGGCATTCACAACTTCTGTTAATTCTTTGAGGTGAGAGCTAAACAAATATTGGGTTTATATATTAAGGTAAAACAGGAAAAAATATAAAACAAATCTATACTTAGTCTTTTTTTCTGAAAGAATGACTCAGCAGGGCTAAGCAAGGTTTTGTTTACAAACCCGGTTTCCATACGTGGTGAGCTTGCATACAAACTTTCGTAACCAGTGAGCCATTGTCTCCTGATGTTCTTATTTCTAGCCAGAACATGAAGTTGGCAAAATTATCCAAAAACATCACATCCTAAACTACTCTAGTTATAACCAAGAAGCTTGATTTTCAAAACAGCAATATGTAACTGTTAAATCCACTAAAAGGAAAATTCCTTATTTTTAGGCAAGTGATTATTTTTTTCTCTCTGATTTGAAGCATGTTTAGATGGATATTGTTCAGGAGTACAAAATTATTATAAAACAGGGCCATTATATCCTTTTCATCCATGAGTATACAGCAGACAAATATCTTATTATCTCTAGTTCTGTCTGAGAATAAGAAGGCAGTTCAGTTTACTCAACAATGTACAAAGATCAATGAGAAGAAAGAAGTCTTAGGCTGAGAATTCAAGATCAAATAAAGTTCTAGAATATGCTGTGCCCTAGGCTTTTTACAAAATTAAGCCTTAGTGGTCACCTTCAGACCAGCAAAGTGATGTGAACACCAACAGACTCTTTGCTTGCCCTTCCACTTTCTTTACATTTAGGTCCTGTCTTATTGTCATATTCAATTCATACAAACTGTCTCCTGGGAACTGCATGGCAACTTTCATATGTAAAGGGGAGAAGGGAACTAATATTTATTAAGCTCCTGCTATGTGCTTAGTACTTTTAAAATATTATCTCATCCAATCCTTATAATTCTTGACATGGATTTTATAAACCTTGACATATGGGAAAATTTAGACTCAAAAAAGCACAGGGATAACTGAGTGAACCACTACTCAATATCAGGATTTCTATTTTCAAGTCTTCTATGTTTATCCCTATTCCAGGACTATGTACTACATAGTAAGTGGTCAGTGAATCTTTGCTAAGTGAATGAGTGAACTCCATGGATATCTCCCGAATACCAACTTAAATCTTTCTTTTTCACTCTCTTTTCCCCACAGTAAATATTTATTCTTATGTATGTGGAGATCACCTGATCCAACCTCCTCCATAAGAAGGAGTCACCTATGAAAGTGCCTGACACAAAATCCTCAGCCCATGTTTGCTTTTTTTCAGGAAAAGGAAATCATTAATTTGTTTCATTAATCTGTTTCATTTTTGTGTGCTCTTTATTATTAAAAATGTTTTTATTTTTTATATTGAGATAAAATCCACTTCCAGGTAGAAGGATGGCATGGCATAGGTTTGGGCTCAAAAAATTGGGATTTGGACCCCCAACTTTTCCACTTTGGGTAAGCCCCAACTTTTCTGAACTTTAGTTTTCCAACCTATAAAATGGTGGTAATGGTCGTGCCTCCATTGCCTAACTCTCAATGTAATTATGAGAACCAAATGATGTAGTTAATAAGACAGCTCTTTGCAAAGAATAAATCCCAATAGAAAAGTCAGTTGTTCCTATTTTACATTCTGGAGCTTTGTAGAGTAATTCTACTCATTGTTAAAAAAAAAAAAAAATGACACGCCTCATTACAACTTCTTTAGGCTAAAGAGCCCTCTTTTCTTACAAGTTTAAAAAATATGAAGTAGAAGGTTTCATATAAAAACTCCCCCTCATTGCCTCCTGCTACATCCTCTCTAATATGTCAAATACTGCCTTGAAGAAAGATCTTCTCATTGATCTTTGTACATTGTTGAGTAAACTGAACTGCCTTCTTATTCTCAGACAGAACTAGAGATAATAAGATATTTGTCTGCTGTATACTCATGGATGAAAAGGATATAATGGCCCTGTTTTATAATAATTTTGTACTCCAGAACTGGACCACGATGCAAAATCATCCTTACCAGCATAGAATACACTTGTGTCGTTAACTGTCCTTGGCCTGGATATGCTGTTTTGATCATGAAACCTCAAGGTTTTAGACATTATATATCACTGCTAAGCTATATCGAGTTTGTGTTTGACTGAGAGTCAGGTCTTTTTCATATTAGCTGCTGTCAAGCTATGTCTTCCAAGTACTGTATTCATGTGGTTGTGTCCTTTTAACCTCAATGTAGATCACCACATTAATATATATTTAATTCATCTTACTGGTTTTAATACCCATCCATTGAGATTTTCTTGACTTCTTATTTTGATCTGCCAATGTCTAGCTATTTCTGCAAGTTTTACGACATCTGCAAAATAGTAAGCAAGTTCTTTCTGACATTAGCCACATTATTGGTAAAAATGTTGAATAAGATTAAGGCTTTGGAAGTATCTTTTCTTCTCACTAAAGATTTTTCTTTAGGCTAGATTATTATTGTCATAGTTAATGAACAGCCTATTACAGTTATTGGTGACAGCCCTGTTTCTTCCTAATAGATTGTGAGACCACAGTTTGATCGTCTTAGTATACCTAAGGCTTAATATAGTGCCTGATAAATACTTGCTACTTAATAAGAGTTTATAATTGAAGAATGAATGAATGAACTGACATATGTCTATTAACTAATACACTTTGAGCATGATTATTTAACTAGATACGTGGCCCATATAATTTAGCCAACATCCAACTTACATTTTCTTTTTTATTTTTGTAAGGATATTTACTATGATTTTGTCATATTTGCCCTCAATCTCTGGAAGCATTTCCTTGATCTATTGATTTAATAATCATTACAGAAGAAAAGCAGACACACTGATATGACTTGTTTTTAGTGAAATCATCCATACTTATTTATATTTAACACCTATTTCTTTCCTGGATTATTCCTATACTTTTTATGTAATTACTTTCTCTAAACATTTGCTTCATGACCTCCTAATTACCCTGTGTTCCTCTCCATGGGTTGTACATTTGCACAAGTATCGCTCTTCCATCATCATCCTCTCCTTCTTTGCTCCCCATTTTGTTCCTTTCCCTGCTCAATCAATTTTTTTTAAGTTAAACAGTTTATTCAGATGCCTTATTGAGAAGAGGCTCCTCTTTATCTTTAGTTTTCCTATTCTTATTCAGTTCCTTTCCTATGTTACTTCTTCCTGCTTTTGGACCAAAGTTGAATAAAAGTATATTTATAAGTATGTTGAATAAAATTTTGAGCTCCAAGATTTTATTTTTATTTAAAAAAACACAGAAGGAAACATTTTCTCTCTACCTAAGCAACACAAAATCTCTCTAACCATGTAATTTTATTTAAATTCCATTGACAAATGAGCAGGTCAGTTGTCCCCAAATGCAGAGCCTTTTCCTTGTAGAGAATTTATTGTAGCAGGGATCCATGTAGGGATCTTTCTGAATAATGATGACTTGTGATATTTTATAAATCTTCTTCTATGTTTCTCAGAAGGCTTAGGAGAACATTCCATTAAGTCATTCCGAACTCTGTTGTATTTACCATCAGCATTTAATTCTTGAGTCACAGTTTGAGTTTTGTTACAAGAGAGGACAGGTTTGTCTTAGGCTGGTTTTCTGGTAATAGAGTTAAATGAGGCCATTGATCAGCATTTATATTTAGCTTAAGGAAATGTTATCATCTTGTTTGCTTAAACCCCATACACACAATCCTCTGCTATTTCCTGTATTTTGTTAACTAGTAATATCTTCTGTAGTGGAAAATATGTGTCATTCTCTTAAAGACTGTGAAGGACAGAAGTGTGTCCTTGCAAAATTCATATGTCGAATGACTCCCCCATGTGGCTGTAGTAGAGATGAGACCTAAGGTTGGAACTCTATCTCATAGAATTGGTGTCCATATAATAAGAAGAGGAAGAGACCCCGTGTTCTCTTTCCACCATGTGAGGACAAGGAGACAATGTGGCCATCTGCAAGTCGGAAAGGGAGTCCTCCTCAGAACTGGACCCAACTAGCACCCTGATCTCAGACTTCCAGCCTGCAGACTGTGAAAAAATAAATTTTTGTTGTTTAAGATGCAAAGTCCATGGCTTTTGTTATGGCAGCTCAAGCTGACTAATTCAATGGCTTAATGTTATCTTCATCTGGAAGTAATTAGTAGCTGCATTTCTTCATACGAATTCATAAATTTTACCATAAGTCTGTCAGTCCAAGGGTACCATTAATAGTATGTCATGTTTTGCTCCATGTGCCAACCTTTCTAATAGTTTATCCAAAATTATAATATCTTTTATATTTGGGGTGCTGCTTTTTCTTTTTCCTGTTAAGAAATGTATGAATTTACACTTAGAAAATTGTCTTACTTCATCTGGTGTTTTTCACAAGACAAGATGTAATCTCTGTCTTCAATTAATAGAAAAAAACATGTGAATCATAAAATCCAAAAAATAATATTAAGAGAGTCTTTAATTGTAGCCCTGTGAGTTCTGCCTCAACCAGTAACTAAATTAATGGATGAGGTACCACTGTGTCTACTACCAGGCAGTGACCTGATCACTCCACAGATGTGAAGTTCTATACTCCCTCTGAGATACCTCTGAAGCTTTGTTAAGTTCATTTGTTTATCAGTTTTTTCTCCTTGAGTGTAGGATCTGTGAAAGGTATTTGTAAAACAAAGTTTCTCAGACTCAACAATGCCTCTAACCTTGGAAAATTAATGTAACCTACTGATTTGTGTAATGTTAGAAAGTTAATGTTTTGATATCAGTGTAATAAGTTTTAAAACATGAATAATAGTGTCCTTTTCATAGTTATTATAGTTTTCATTAAGATTAAAATAATATAGGAAGGCACGCCCAAGATGGCCGAATAGGAACAGCTTCAGCCTTCAGCTCCCAGTGTGAGTGACACAGAAGATGGGTGATTTCTGCATTTTCAACTAAGGTACTGGGTTCATCTCACTGGGGCGTGTCAGACAGTTGGTGCTGGTCCGCAGGTGCAGCCTGACCAGCGAGAGCTGAAGCAGGGTGAGGCATTGCCTCACCTGGGAAGCACAAGGGGGAAGGGAATTCCTTTTCCTAGCCAAAGGAAATTGAGACACACAACACCTGGAAAATTGGGTCACTCCCACCCTAATACTGTGCTATACCAAGGGTCTTAGCAAACGGCACACCAGGAGATTATATCCCACACCTGGCCCAGAGGGTCCCACACCCATGGAGCCTCCCTCTTTGCTAGCACAGCAGTCTGAGATCTAACTGCAAGGCAGCAGTGAGGCTGGGCAGCTGGGGGGCTGCCATTGCTGAGGCTTAAGTAGGTAAACAAAGCCACTGGGAAGCTCGAATTGGGTGGAGCCCACCACAGCTCAAGGAGGCCGGCCTGCCTCTGTAGACTCCTCCTCTGGGGACAGGGCATAGGTAAACAAAAAGCAGCAGAAACCTCAGCAGAGGTAAATGCCCCTGTCTGACAGCTTTGAAGAGAGCAGTGGATCTCCCAGCATGGAGGTTGAGATCTGAGAACGGACAGACTGCCTGCTCAAGTGGGTCTCTGACCCCCAAGCAGCCTAACTGGGAGACATCCCCCACTAGGTGCAGACGGACACCTCACACCTCACACGGCGGGGTACACCCCTGAGACGAAGCTTCCAGAGCGAGAATCAGACAGCAACACTCGCTGTTCAGCAATATTCTATCTTCTGCAGCCTCCACTGCTGATACCCAGGCAAACAGGGTCTGGAGTGGACCTCAAGCAAACTCCAACAGACCTACAGCTGAGGGTCCTGACTGTTAGAAGGAAAACTAACAAACAGGACACCAACACCAAAACCCCATCAGTATATCACCATCATCAAAGACCAAAGGCAGATAAAACCACAAAGATGGGGAAAAAGCAGTGCAGAAAAGCTGGAAATTCAAAAATCAGAGTGCATTTCCCCCTCCAAAGGAATGCAGCTCATCGCCAGCAATGGAACAAAGCTGGACAGAGAATGACTTTGATGAGTCGAGAGAAGAAGGCCTCAGTCAATCAAACTTCTCAGAGCTAAAGGAGGAACTACATAACCAGAGCAAAGAAACTAAAAACCTTGAAAAAAGATTTGATGAATGGCTAACTAGAATAACCATTGTAGAGAAGTCCTTAAAAGAACTGATAGAGATGAAAACCATAACAGGAGAACTACGTGACAAATGCACAAGCTTCAGTAACCAACTCGATCAACTGGAAGAAAGAGTATCAGCGATTGAAGATCAAATGAATGAAATGAAGCGAGAAAAGAAGTGTAGAGAAAAAAGAGTAAAAAGAAATGAACAAAGCCTCCAAGAAATATGGGATTATGTGAAAAGACCAAATCTACACCTGATTGGTGTGCCTGAAAGTGATGGGGAAAATGGAACCAAGTTGGAAAACACTCTGCAGGATATCATCCAGGAAAACTTCCCCAACCTAGTAAGGCAGGCCAACATTCAAATTCAGGAAATACAGAGAATGCCATGAAGATACTCCTCGAGAAGAGCAACTCCAAGACACATAATTGTCAGATTCACCAAAGTTGAAATGAAGGAAAAAATGTTAAGGGCAGCCAGAGAGAATGGTCGGGTTACCCACAAAGGGAAGCCCATCAGACTAACAGCAGATCTCTCAGTAGAAACTCTCCAAGCCAGAAGAGAGTGGGGGCCAATATTCAACATTCTTAAAGGAAAGAATTTTCAACCCAGAATTTCATATCCAGCCAAACTAAGTTTCCTAAGTGAAGGAGAAAAAAAAATCCTTTACAGACAAGCAAATGCTTAGAGATTTTGTCACCACCAGGCCTGCCCTACAAGTGATCCTGAAGGAAGCACTAAACATGGAAAGGAACAACTGGTACCAGCCATTGCAAAAACATGCCAAAATGTAAAGACCATCAATGCTAGGAAGAAACTGCATCAACTAGTGAGCAAAATAACCAGCTAATATCATAATGACAGGTTCAAGTGCACACATAACAATATTAATTTTAAATGTACATGGACTAAATGGTCCAATTAAAAGACACAGACTGACAAATTGGATAAAAGAGTCAAGACTCATCTCACATGCAGAGACACACATAGGCTCAAAATAAAGGGATGGAGGAAGATCTACCAAGCAAATGGAAAACAAAAAAAAGCAGGGGTTGCAATCCTAGTCTCTGATAAAACAGACTTTAAACCATCCAAGATCAAAACAGACAAAGAAGGCCATTACATAATGGTAAAGGGATAAATTCATCAGGAAGAGCTAACTATCCTAAATATATATGCACCTAATTCAGGAGCTCCCAGATCATAAAGCAAATCCTTGGAGACTTATGAAGAGACTTAGACTCCCATACAATAATAATGGGAGACTTTAACACCCCACTGTCAACATTAGACAGATCAACGAGACAGAAAGTTAACAAGGATATCCAGGAATTGAACTCAACTCTGCACCAAGTGGACCTAATAGACATCTACAGATCTCTCCACCCCAAATCAACAGAATATACATTCTTCTCAGCACCACATCGCACTTATTCCAAAATTGACCACATAGTTGGAAGTAAAGCACGCCTCAGCAAATGTAAAAGAACAGAAATTATAACATACTGTCTCTCAGACCACAGTGCAATCAAACTAGAACTCAGGACTAAGAAACTCAATCAAAACCACTCAACTACATGGAAACTGAACAACCTGCTCCTGAATGACTACTGGGTACATAACGAAATGAAGGCAGAAATAAAGATGATCTTTGAAACCAATGAGAACAAAGATGCAACATACCAGAATCACTGGGACACATTTAAAGCAGTGTGTAGAGGGAAATTTATAGTACAAAATGCCCACAAGGGAAAGCTGGAAAGATCTAAAATTCACACCCTAACATCACAATTAAAAGAACTAGAGAAGCAAGAGCAAACACATTCAAAAGCTAGCAGAAGGCAAGAAATAACTAAGATCAGAGCAGAACTGAAGGAGATAGAGACACAAAAAATCCTCCAAAAAATCAGTGAATCCAGGAGCTGGTTCTTTGAAAAGATCAACAAAATTGATAGACCGCTAGCAAGACTAATAAAGAAGAAAAGAGAGAAGAATCAAATAGATGCAATAAAAAATGATAAAGGGGATATCACCACTGACCCCACAGAAATACAAACTACCATCAGAGAATACTGTAAACACCCCTAGGCAAATAAACTAGAAAACCTAGAAGAAATGGATAATTTCCTGGACACTTACACTCTCCCAAAACTAAACCAGGAAAAAGTTGAATCCCTGAATAGACAAATAGCAGGCTCTGAAATTGAGGCAATAATTAATAGCCTACCAACCAAAAAAAGTCCAGGACCAGACGGATTCACAGCTGAATTCTACCAGAGGTACAAGGAGGAGTTGGTACAATTCCTTCTGAAACTATTCCGATCAATAGAAAAAGAGGGAATCCTCCCTAACTCATTTTACGAGGCCAACATCATCCTGATACCAAAGCCTGACAGAGAAACAACAAAAAAGGGGATTTTAGACCCATATCCCTGATGAACATCGATACAAAAATCCTCAATAAAATACTGGCAAACCGAATCCAGCAGCACATCAAAAAGCTTATCCACCATGATCAAGTGGACTTCATCCTTGGGATTCAAGGCTGGTTCAACGTACGCAAATCAATAAATGAAATCCAGCATATAAACAGAACCAAAGACAAAAACTACATAATTATCTGGAGGCAGAAAAGGCCTTTGACAAAATTCAACAGCCCTTCATTGTATAAACTCTCAATAAATTCGGTATTGATGGAATGTATCTCAAAATAATAAGAGCTATTTATGACAAACCCACAGCCAATATCATAGTGAATGAGCAAAAACTGGAAGCATTCCGTTTGAAAACTGGCAGAAGACGGGGATGCCCTCTCTCACCACTCCTATTGAACATAATATTGGAAGTTCTGGCTAGGGCAATCAGGCAAGAAAAAGAAATAAAGGGTATTCAGTTAGGAAAAGAAGAAGTCAAACTGTCCCTGTTTGCAGATGACGTGATTGTATATTTAGAAAACCCCATTGTCTCAGCCACAAATCTCCTTAAGCTGATAAGCAACTTCAGCAAAGTCTCAGGATATAAAATTAATGTGCAAAAATCACAAGCATTCTTATCCACCAGTAACAGACAAACAGAGAGCCAAATCATGAATGAACTCCCATTCACAATAGCTTCAAAGAGAATAAAATACCTAGGAATCCAACTTACAAGGGATGTAAAGGACCTCTTCAAGGAGAACTACAAACCACTGCTCAGTGAAATCAAAGAGGACACAAACAAATGGAAGAACATACCATGCTCATGGATAGGAAGAATCAATATTGTGAAAATGGCCATACTGCCCAAGGTAATTTATAGAGTCAATGCTATCCCAATTAAGCTACCAATGACTTTCTTCAGAGAATTGGAAAAAACTGCTTTAAAGTTCATATGGAACCAAAAAAGACCCCGCATTGCCAAGACAATCCTAAGCCAAAAGAACAAAGCTGGAGGCATCACTCTACCTGACTTCAAACTATACTACAAGGCTACAGTAACCAAAACAGCATGGTACTGGTACCAAAACAGAGGTATAGACCAAAGGAATAGAACAGAGCCGTCAGAAATAATACCACACATCTACAGCCATCTGATCTTTGACAAACCTGACAAAAACAAGAAATGGGGAAAGGATTCCCTATTTAATAAATGGTGCTGGGAAAATTGACTAGCTATAAGTAGAAAGCTGAAACTGGATCCTTTCCTTACTCCTTATACGAAAATTAATTCAAGATGGATTAGAGACTTAAATGTTAGAACTAAAACCATAAAAACCCTGGAAGAAAACCTAGGTAATACCATTCAGGACATAGGCATGGGCAAGGACTTCATGTCTAAAACACCAAAAGCAATGGCAACAAAAGCCAAAATTGACAAATAGGATCTAATTAAACTAAAGAACTTCTGCACAGCAAAAGAAACTACCATCAGATGAACAGGCAACCTACAGAATGGGAGAAAATTTTTGCAATCTACTCATCTGACAAAGGGCTAATATCCAGAACCTATAAATAACTCAATCAAATTTACAAGAAAAAAACAAACAACCCCATCAAAAAGTGGGCAAATGATATGAACAGACACTTCTCAAAAGAAGACATTGATACAGCCAACAGACACATGAAAAAATGCTCATCACTTGCCATCAGAGAAATGCAAATCAAAACCACAATGAGATACCATCTCACACTAGTTAGAATGGCAGTCATTAAAAAATCAGGAAACAACAGGTGCTGGAGAGGATGTGAAGAAATGGGAACACTTTTACACTGTTGGTGGGACTGTAAACTAGTTCAACCATTGTGGAAAACAGTGTGGTGATTCCTCAAGGATCTAGAACTAGAAATACCATTTGACCCAGCCATCCCATTACTGGGGATATACCCAAAGGATTATAAGTCATGCTGCTATAAAGACACACGCACACGTATGTTTATTGCGGCACTATTCACAATAGCAAAGACTTGGAATCAACCCAAATGTCCATCAGTGACAGACTGGATTAAGAAAATGTGGCACATATACACCATGGAATACTATGCATCCATGAAAAAGGATGAGTTCGTGTCCTTTGTAGGGACATGGATGCAGCTGGAAACCATCATTCTCAGCAAACTACTGCAAGAACAGAAAACCAAACATTGCATGTTCTCACTCATGGCTGGGAATTGAACAACGAGAACACTTGGACACAGGAAGGGAAACATCACACACTGGGGCCTGTTGTGGAGTGGGGGAAAAGGGGAGGGATAGCATTAGGAGATATACCTAATGTAAATGACGAGTTAACGGGTGCAACACACCAACATGGCACATGTGTACATATGTAACAAACCTGCACAGTGTGCACATGTACCCTAGAACTTAAAGTGTAATTAAAAAAATGTGTTGGAACAATTGAATATTCATATAAACATATGTATATGAATATTAAATATTCACATACATAATATTACAGATATATTTATATCATTATTACATATTCGTATATTTATATGAATATTCAATTGTTTTATATATATGTATCTAGATATACAGAGTGTATATCTATAGATATCTATAGATATATACAGAGTGTATATCTATAGATATCTATATATATAGAGAGTGTATATCTATAGATATATATATATATCAGAGAGTGTATATATCTATAGATATATAGAGAGTGTATATATCTATATAGATATATACAGAGTGTATATCTATATATACTCTGACCCATTTCTTGCACCATAGGCAAAAATTAACTGAGAAGAGATTATAGGCCTAAATGTGAAACCTAAAACCATAAAACTTCTAAAAGAAAACAGGAGAAAATTGTTCTCCTTTAAATAGGCAAATATTTCTTAGATAAGACACAGGACAGTAGGAATCATAAAAGAAACAACTGATAAATTTGAGCTAATAAAAAATTTCCTCTTTGAAAAGATACTCTTGGTAAAGACATGCTTTTTGGAAAGATACTATTAGGAGAATGAAAAGATGAGACAGAGACTGGGAAAAAAATTTGCAAAATACGTATCTGATAAAGAACTGCTTCCTAGGATATGTAAAGACACTCACAACTCAATAATAACAAAACAACTTCATTTTGATTTATTTTATTTTAATTAATTAATTTTTTAGAGATAGGTTTGCTCCATGTTACCTAGCCTGATCTTGGATATCTGGCCTCGAGCTATCCTTCTGCCTCAGCCTCCCAAAGTGTTGGGATTATAGGTGTGAGCCACTGTACCAGGCCAACTTGATTTTTAAAACAGGAAAAAGATTTAAGGAACTACTGTACCAAAGAAGAAGAATGGCAAGTAAACACAAGGAAAAATGCTCAACATCATTAGTTAACACAGAAATGCAACTTAACACCAGAGTGAGATAACATCATATGGTTAGTAGAATGACTAAAATGAAAAGGAAACGAAAAACAAGAAAGAGAAAACAAGCCTGAGAATATCAAGTATGAGCAAGGATGTGAAGCAACTTGAACTCTTATACATTGTTGGTAGCCATAGAAAATGGTTCAGTCACTTTGGAAAACAGTGTGGCAGTTTCTCGTAAAGTTCAATATATGTTTACCCTGCTTCTAGGCATGTAACCACAAGAAATAAAAACATATGTCTACACAAAAACTTGTACGTGAATATTTATGAGCACTTATTTTTTTACTCACAATCACCCAAAACTAGAAATGATGACAACGTACATCAACCAGTGAACAGATAAAGAAACTATTGACATTTGAGTACAAAAAACACTGCTCAGCAATACATTCAAAGGAAAAAAACTACTAATATGTGAATAAATTTTAAGTGCATTATTCTCAGTGAATGAAGCCAGATTCAAAGTCTACATACTGTATGATTTCATTTATATGACGTTTTGGGCAAGGCAAAACCACAGAGAAAGAAAACATTAGTGGTTACTTGGGGGCAAGAGTTGCGTAAGGAGGGAGCATGAGGGAACTTTTCAGGGGTGATGAAACTATTCTATATTTTGATTGAATATAGTGATGAATAGGGTGATGGTTACATGACTATATGCTTTTGTTAAAATTCATAGAAAAGGGCAAGTTTTACTTTCTCTAAATTGTATCTCACAGTTGATCTTAGCCAAAAGGCCGAGAAATGATTCTAAATTGTATCGCTATTAACCTGACAAAAAAATTTTTAAGGCAAATGAAAAATTAGGCAAAAATATTTTTGATCTATAAGACAGATAAAATGTTATTTAATATATAACAACTTTTACGAACTTATAAGAAGATGAATCCAACAATCTCTAAATACCCAAAGGATTTAAACTAATCATTTACAGAAGGAAAAATATAATTATATAATCAACCTGGAAATTTAACCTAACTAATAATAAAAGACTGTGAATGAAAACATCATATTGTTTTTACCTATCAAACTGATAAAGATTATAGAAAGAAAGAATAACTTATGATTGAGGGTGAAGCAAGAGGCCACTCTCGCACACACTGATGACAGTATAAACTGATACTTTTTTTTTTAAAGATAATTTAGCGATGTTTTCAAGACGTTGAAATTTTATAGTTATTTTGGAAGGAAATTTTATATCAAATTCTTTAAAATGTTAAAATAAATATTAAATTAAATTAAAAATATTAAGGCAGTGCCTTAAGAGTAACTACAAGATTTTTCATCATATCTAATTGGTAGAAATCTAAATGTTCACTGATAGGACATTGGCTATATACGTTATTTATTCATACAGTGGAATATCAGTCAGCCATTATATTTTGGATAAATAGTTATTGGACATTCTTTGCTCTATGTCATGAAATGAAAAAAGCTGATTTTAACACAGTGTGAATAATATGACTCCATATTTATATATTGATTAATTTAGAGATCTAAAAGAATAATAGATCTATCTATTGTATCTATTGTATTGTATCTATGTATCTCACTAGTTTCTGAGTAGTGGCATAATTATGATTTTTAAGATTTCTTACTTATGATTTATCTGTGTATTATAATTTCTCTAGAGTGAACTGGAAATATTTTGTGAAAATATATTTAAATAATGTGAAGATTTAGACAAACGTGTCGAATTAATGTTAACCTCATCTAAAAAAACTACTTTAGTAGAGTTGAATTGAAGTCATAGGCAGAAAAGTTTTAATAACAATAATATTGGGTAGGTACGGTGGCTCACACCTGTAATCCCAGCACTTTGGGAAGTGGGAGGGTCACTTGAGCCCTAGGAGTCTGAGATCAGCCTGGGCAACATGGCAAAACCCCATCTCTACAAAAAATAAGCTGGGCATCATGGCACATCAAATGAATCAAAATATTTGAGCAAAATATTTTGTTGAGCAAATATTTGCCTGACTGCCGTTGTTGAAGAAGAGGTGCCACGCATTATATGAATTAAAGACTTACAGAGTCCAGATGCGAACCCTGACCTGCCACATGACCTTGAGACAGTTAAATGACTCTTGCTGTGCCTCATTTCCTCAGCTGTAACAACAGTAGTTAATAAGGCTGACTTCGTAGAGTGGGTGTGAGGAACAACTGAAACATATGTTGAGCATATAGAATAGTGTGTGGCATATAGTGGCACTCAGTAAATGTTAGCTCTAATACCATTTCCAGAAAAATATTGTGATGACCTTTAGATTTTATAAGAATACAAAGCAGAATAATAACAATTTAGTAAGTTTCTTCAGTTGTACCAAAACATTTCCTGAATTGTGTCATTCAATCAGTATATCCTTTTTGGATTAATTTTCTTGATATGTTACACTTTAAATGAAATGTTACACAAGAATCATAACGTAGAGCTTGAAATGTTGTCAGATTTTCAGGCATATTAAAAGAAAACTTACCGTCTTCTTACTTATCTCCGTTTAGCCAGTCTCCCCTCATTGGTATTCTCATTGCATCGGCATGCTTTAGCCATTTATCCTGGTGTCAAAATTCTTTATCATCTTTCACTTAAATTTGATTTCATCACCTTTTAAAGTTTTGTTCAAAATGCTGCTGCTCCAAAAAGTCTCTGATTGATTCCACCCGACTGACTGTAGAGACCCAAAGATTAGAAACGCTTTGGACCTCGCACTGGTCATCACATTATTCCGAATTTGTTCACAATTTCCTTCATCAATCTTCATTATTTTCTTGTAAATACTTTAAGTCAATCCCATAAATTCCTCTCTGAAACTAGATATTCAGTTCTCTGAGACTGAGTCATTTTTTTCCTCAGAATTTTCCACACCACTTTTTGCAATGAACCATACTGGATGAAATTCCAGTTAAGAATAAAAGATCCTGGCTGAATGTGGTGGCTCACATGTGTAATCCCAGTGCACTGGGAGGCTAAGGTGGGAGTATCCCTTGAGGCCAGGATTTGAGACCAGCTGAGCAACATAGTGAGACTTCATCTCTATAAAAAATTTTTAAAAATTAACCAGGTATAGTGGTGTGTACCTGTGGCTCTAGCTACTAGGGAGGCCAAGGTGAGAGGACTGCTTGGGCCCAGGAATTCAAGGCTGCAGTGGACCATGATCACACCACTCCAGCCTGGGCAACAGAATGAGACCCTGTCTCTAAAAACAAATTAAATTAAATTAAATAGAACATCCTGAAAAGAAATTTCTAAAAAAGGAACATGAGAAGACTATCACACAACTGTACAGTTGGATGGATGCTAAGAAAGTTTCTCACCAAGCACATTTGATTCATGTATAACACAGAAGTAGAGAATATAAACAAAACTGAAGATGAAGAGAAATCAACTCAACTCTTAGGAGCCAATTGTCAACTGTATCCATAAATTTATTCACTCACTCGTTCTGAATGTTATACCAGGTTCTATGGAAATTCAAAATGAATAAGGCATTGTCTTTACCTTTACGAAGCTTGCAAGTGAAATGATGGTTAAGGGGAAGATTTACCAACAACCCACTAGGAAGAATGAAATAAACACTGTAAGAAAGGTGTAAGTTCAAGGGTTTATGGTCAATGAAGACTGACAGTCGGTCCTCACCTCCAAACCTACTGTCTGCATTTGTGTTCACAGTCTCTTGACTTTCATTATTGTTACTATGTATGGATGAATTATCCATGTTCGTATCAAAGCCCAGTCCCTTCTTGTGTGTAGTTGATCCTATCTTCTCTTGCTTACTTACAGACAGGACTCAGCTGGGTGTGGCAGCTCACACCTGTAATCCCAGCACTTTGGAAGGCTGAGGCGGATGGATCACTTGAGATCAGGCGTTCACAACTAGCCTGGCCAACATAGTGAAACCTTGTCCCTTCTAAATATACAAGAAAATTAGCTGGGCATGGTAGCACATGCCTGTAGTGCCAGCTACTCGGGAGGTTGAGGCAGGAGAATCACTTGAACCTGGGAGGCAGAGATTGCAGTGAGCTGAAATCATCACTGTACTTCAACCTGGGTGACAGAGTGAGATTCAAGAAATAATAATAACAAAATAAAAATAAATTAATTAAACATATATAAATAATAGTTAATTTTTCCCCTATGTTTATAGTATTTTTGCATTTAGGTTGCACTGGGTTGTTTCCACCTTTTGGCTTTTGTGAACTATGCTTCGATGAACACTGGTGTACAAATATCTGTTTAAGTCTCTGCCTTAATTATTTTGGGTACATACTTAGAAGTGAAATTGCAGGTCATATGGTAACTCTATATATAGTTTTTTGGGGAACCATCAAACTGTTTTCCACAGAGGCTGTACCACTTTACATTTTCAACAGTAATGTATGAGAATTCCAATTTTTCTACACCCTTGTTAATATTTGTTATGTTTAGTTTTATTGATGTTAGTCATTTTAGTAGGTGTGAAGTGGTATCTTATTATAGTTTTGATTCACATTTCCCTAGTTATTAATGATATTGACCATCTTTTCATGTGCTTATTTCCTGTTTGTACCTTTTCTTTGGAGAAATGTCTTACACTCATTTTTAAACTGGGTTGTTTATATTTTTGTTGTTGAGTTAATATGAGTTCTCTACATATTTGAGATATTAAACTCTTAATAGATATATGACCTGCAAATATTCTCTCCCATTCTGTTGATTGTTTTTTGCTTTCATTATAATGCCTTAGATGCACAAAAGTTTTAAGTTTTGATGAAATTTTATCTATTTTTTCTTCCATTGCCCTTGCTTTTGGTGTCATCTAAGACTGTTGCCAAATACATGGTCATGAGGATTTATTCTTATTTTTTTTTCTAAGAGTTTTGTGAATTTTAGTTCTTATATTTTGGTCATTGATTTTGAGTTAATTTTTGTATATGGTGTGAAGTAGGGGTCCTACTTCATTATTTTTCATATGGAAATCCGGTTGTCTCAGCATCATCTGTTAAAGAGAGTACTTTTTACTCATTGGATAGATTTGACACCTTTGTCATAAATCAATTGACCATAAATGTATGTGTTTATTTTTGGACTCTAAATTCTCTTCCATTGGTCTATATGTCTATCTTTATGCCATAACCACACTGTTTTGATTACTGTAGCTTTGTAGTAAGTTTTGAAATTGGGTAGTTTGAGTCCTCCAAATTCGTCCTTCTTTTTGAAACCTGTTTTGGCTAACTGGGGTTCCTAGAATACCATATGAATTTGAGAACTGGCTCTTTCACTTATGCAAAAATGTCTGTTGGAATTCTGATAGGTATTGCATTGAATCCGTAGATTGCTTTGGATAGTACTTATGACTTGACAATATTAAGTCTTATACCCATGAACATGGGATGTCTTTCCATTTATTTGGGGTCTTTTAAAATTTATTTCAGCAGTGTTTCGTAGTTTCCAGTGTATACATTTTTCACCTTCTTGGTTAAATTTTATTCCTAGGTGTTCTGTTATTTTAGATGTTACTATCTATATTCCCCAAGTACCATTTAAAAAAAATTAGAAAAGGTGTTATTATAAATGAAATTGTTTTATTAATTCCTTTCCAGATTATTCATTGTTGGTGTACACAAACAACTGATTTTTGTGTTGATCTTGCACCCTGCAATTTTGCTTAATAGTCAATTATTAGCTCTAGTAGCTTTCTTGTGTATTCTTTGGAGTTTTTCTATATACAGGATTATGTTATCTGTAAACACAGATAATTTTACCTTTCCAATTTTGATACCTTTGTTTTTCTCATCTAATTTCTCTGGCTAGAGCATTCAGCAAATTGTTGAATAGTGATGGTGAAAGTGGGCATCATGGTTTTATTCCTGACTTTAGAAGGAGGATACTTTGTCATTCACCATTAACTATGATGTTAACTGGGGGTTTTTCATAAATGCCCCTTATCATGTTGAGGAAATTTACTTCTATACCTAAGTTTGTGAGAGATGTTGTTATAAAAAGATGTTGGATTTTGTCAACTGCCATTTCTTTCTTAATTGAGATGATCATGTAGCTTCCTATCCCCCTCAATTCTATTAATGTGATATATTGATTAATTTTCTTATGTTAACCCCCTTGCATTCCTGGGATAAATCTCACTCAGTTATGGTGTGTAATATTCTTAACATGTTGTTGGATTCAGTTTCCTAGTATTTTGTTGAGGATCTTTGCATCTATATTCATAAGGGATATTGGCTGTAATTTCCTTTTCTTACGATGTTTTCATCTGTCTTTGGTATCAGGGTAATGCTGGCTTTATAGAATGAGTTGGTGTTTCCTCCTTTTGTTTTTTAAAGAATTTGAGAAAGACCGGTGTTAATTCTTCTTTACATGCTTGGTAAAATTTACCAGTGAAGCCATCTGGTCCTGTACTTTTCCTTGTTGGGAGGTTTTGATTACCGATTCAATCTATTTACTTGTTTTAGGTCTGTTGAAATTTTCTACATTTTCTTGAATCAGTTTAGGTAACTTGTCTGTTTCTAGGAATTTTCCCACTTCATTTAGGTTATCTAGTTAATTGATATACAATTGTTCATAATATTCTCTTATAATACTTTTATTTTTGTATGGTTGGTGGTAATATGCTCACTTTCTTTTTTTATTTTATATATTTGCACCTCCTCTCTTTTTTATTTTTCAGTGTATCATTTTTTCCTTATCCTTCTTCCTTCTCACTCCCCTTCATTCCTCTTCCTTTATTCTTCTTCCTCCTCAGACCCCATACAGGTCTCCTAACTTTCTGTCCTTTTCCATTCCCCTCCCCACGAACCCTCTTCTTCTCCTCTCCTTCTTTCCTTCCTTGTTCCTCTGCTTTCTCTACTCCTTCTAGATTACTCCTATTAGAAGGGAAACATGATGCATAGTCACCCACCTTAAAAATAAAACCCTTTCTTGATCACTTCCCTTCCAACTCCTGCTCCAATTTTATACTCCACTATATAGCAAAATTCCTTGAGTCATCTATACCAGCTATCTCCAATTTCTCTTCTCCAATTTTCTTTTGAAGTGAATTCAGTAAGCATATTACTGACACAGCTCTTGTCTAAGTTAATAATGACCTTGGCCGGGCACAATGGCTCATGCCTGTAATCCCAGCACTTTGGGAGGCTGAGGCGGGTGGATCACCTGAGGTCAGGCATTCAAGACCAGCCTGGCCAACATGGCAAAAACCGGTCTCTACTAAAAATAAAATATAAAATTAACTGGGTATTGTGATGTGTGCCCGTAATACCAGCTACTCAGGAGGCTGAGGCAGGAGAATTACTTGAACCTGGGAGGTGGAGGTTGCAGTGAGCCGAGATGATGCCACTGCACTCCAGCCTGGGTGACAGAGCAAGACTTCACCTCAAAAATAAATAAATAAACAAAGAATAACCTCTACAGTTCTGTATCCAGTGATCACTCCTGTCCTACTTGGCCTATCAACACCATTGGATGCAGTCAATTAATTCCTCTTCCTTTAAAGACGTTTTTTTAAAAAACTTGGTTTCCAGAACATCATACTCTCTTGGTTTTTCTCTTACCTTGCTCATCTCTCTGTCTTAGGTTTCTTTGCTGATTCCTCCTTGACTTGCTGACCACTAAATATTTGAGCACTTCATATCTCAATCCTCAAAACTCTTCTCTATCTCCTTTTCCTCTCTGAGTGATCTCGTCCACCCTCATCACTTTAAACACCATCTAAACACTGAAGACCCCCAAATGTATATTTCCAGTTCTGACATTCTCTTTGCTAAACTATAGGATACCCACCTGCCTTTTCAACATCTCTATTTGTATATCTATCATCTCAAACTTAAACTCCTATCTTCCTCCTCAAACCTTCTCTTCCTAATGTCTTTCCCATTTCAGTGAATGCCAACCCCATCCTTTCAGCTATTCAGGCCAAAGAAACTTTACAGTCATTCAAGACTCCCCTTTTTCTCTGCATCTAATCCATCAACAAATCCTGTTGGATCTTGAAAATATATGGAATCGGACCACTCTCCCCACCTGCACAGTTATCACATCATGATCCAAGCTATTATCATCTTGCTTTATTTTGACAACCTCTTAATTGATCTCCCTGATTTACATTTTGTCTGTTTGCCATAGTGCATCAGAATGTTCTTTTTGAAACCTAAATGGGTTTAGTTATTTCACTACTCAAAATTCTCCAGTGTCCTCCTATCTCACCCTGACTAAAAACCAGTCTCCTATAAAGCTCTATATGATCTGTTCCCTGTTACACCTCTGACCTCTCTTCCTACTCTCTGCCTAGAGTCCACAGAGTTCCAGCCTTATTGGTGCTTGCTGTTCTCTCTGCGAGAAGGCTCTCCTCTTTGACAGCCTTGGCTCACCACTCCTCCTTCAGGAATTTGCATTCATCCATTCTATCTCCACTCCCATCCTGGGCTCTCTAGGTCCCTTCCTTGCCCTTTTTCTCTATGGCATTCATCACCATCTGACATGCTGTGTTTTATTTTTTTGTGTGTTTATTTGCTGTCACTTTAACAATAATTTAAGCTCCAAGAAGGCAAATATATCTTCTTGATTTTTTTTTCTTTTTGCTCCTATATCCATGGCACCCACAATAATCCCTAATATAAGTGAATAAATCACATGCTGATAACATGATCCATAATCTTGACTGTTACCATTAATGATCACCTGCCTTTCACCTAATTATTAACAAATCTATTCATCGTTCAACTTAATCATTTTATAATTGAAGAAACAGAAGCCCATAGGGGATAAGTGACTTACCCAAAGATACAAAGTTTCTGGAAAGAGTTTATACAAAGATTTCTGGAAAGAGCCTGAATTATGAGTTAGGACTCTTTACCTTCACTTTCCAGATGGTCTAGGAGACGCAATCACTATAACAAAGCAAAAACCAGAGAGTAGAGTGACAACCCTTTATGTAAGTCTTTCTCAAACTGCTTGGCCTCTAACCTCAAAGAGGAAAATCATTTTGGTTTGGTAATTCAGACTCACTGCTCTGGATTAACTCCATACCCTCTGTCTTCTTTCTGTGTTAGAAGTGATGTGTTTTCCTGGCCACAATTAACAGACCCGTCTTCATATTTCCCAACTGAGCATGAAACCACTTCATGCCCCGTTAGTTCCCAGGAACAGTTAGGCAATGCCAGACAGGAGTGTTAGATGCTGGGTCATTTGGGATCATGAAACTGCCAAGCTGGAAGGAAACATGAGGCTCACTCAAGCCAACCTGGTTTTACAGCTGAGGATCTTGAATCCTGGGGGTCAGGGAATGAGAACGAAAGATCAAACAGGTCTTCTCACTTTCTGGGCAATGTTATGTCCACTAACTAATGTTATGTCCACTAACTAATGTTATGTCCACTTACTGCCAATGATTAGTTTTGTACATTTTTTTCTTCTTGAGTAATCACTGAATCTCTTTTGAAACTAGAAACTTAATTTTTAATCTCCAATTATAGGTTATAAATTTGAAATCTAGGGAAATAGGTCTTGTTTCCCCTGAAGTATTACTACTAAGCTCAGGTCTTAATTAGCTAGAGTGAATGACGCATTATAAGAGTTTTGGGTTTCCTGTGCTCTGCTCCTCAGACCCCACCTACAGGGGCTTTCCCTATTGCTTAGCAAGAGATACAAGTACAATGTGCTGAGAGGTAGAAATGGATAGTCAAATACTGCATGTTCTCACTTATAAGTGGGAGCCAAACAGTTGGTACACATGGACATACAGAGTGGATAATACACACTGGAGACTATGAAAGGTGGGAGGGTGGGAGGGGAGTGAGAGCTGAAAAATTACCTATTGGGTACAATGCCCACTATTCGGGTGATAGGTGCACTAAAAGCCCAGGCTTTGCCACCTTGCAATATATGCATGCAAGAAATCTGCACTTGTACACCCTAAATATATAAACATAAAACACACATAGATACACACACACAGCAATGTGCTGAGAGGCCTGAGTAAATGGCTGTGAGCCCCACCCCCAAGGGCATCACTAACAGAGATACTACATGACCAATTTAGTATTAGGTTGCTGCAAAAGTCTTTGCAGTTTTTGCCATGACATGCGATGGCAAAAACTGCAATAACTTTTGCACCAGCCTAATGCTTAGAGGACTTAGATTTGTGAAGCGCTTGACAGTGTACACAGGGCACTTACACAAAGAGTCATTTGATTTCCTTGGCAACTCTGTGAAATGGGTGGGAATGATACTATAAATTGTATAAAAATGATGAGAAAACTAAGATTTAGGTATTACGTAAGTTTTCTAGGGTCGTTTAACTAGAGAACGGCAAAACAGCCACTAACCCGAATCTTCATGGCAAATTTCTAGGATGTAAGTAAAGGCAAAGTAGCCCCAAGTTAAGTCAACATTTCATTTTAGGGTAACTCCTAGTGTACTTTGGCTTTTCTAGCATTTTTCTACCAAGAAGATGGGACATAAGTTCTTTCCCTGCCTTTGACCACTGTATAAAGCTGTTGGCCAGTATGGTGCCTACTAATTGAGAGCAGAAAAATTAGAGAAAATTTAGAGGCATGAGGTTGCAAATACTCATACATTAAAGATGTACAGTGGATGAATGAAATTTAACATTTAAAGATCAATACCAGCATCATAAAAAGCATAACTTTAGAAATTTGCCATGGCATCATCATGGTCATGATGGATATTCAAATACTGAATGACCTAATTCATACTCTGGGGAGGAAGGGATATACTCAGAAGAAAAACTATCTATGCAGACATCTCAAAATGACCAACTCTAAGTATTATATAATAAAGTGATATATACAGTAAATTCCGATTCTGAACTAATTTCTTGGCAGCCTTTGGGATTTGCTGCTGAAAACTTCAAACACATGTTTTGTTGATTTAGCAGATTTCCCTAGTTTGAAATTTCTCCTCAGAAGATAAGAAAAATAAAGTCATTGCTATGATCGAAAGACTGAGCTGGATTCTTTTGTTTAAAAGCAGAAATGCTTTCACTCATTTAGATAAAGACATTCAAATCACTTCATTCCCTTCAAAAGGGAATGAAGTCTTCATGTTAGCTTGTTTAGAGCAAACCATAATTGGTTTCTCAATAAACAGGAGAAAAAGATCATTAATGTCCACTCCAAAGTGAAAAGAACAGAGGATAAGCCTTGCCCCTATTCACCTGAATAGGGGCTCTTTACAGAGCCCTTGGCTCCCGCCCTGGTCCATATCCCACTTAAAGACTGGGAGGGCAAACTAAAAATAATTCTGAGCAGTGTTTCTCTTCTGGTGTGACAGATCAATGCGTTCTCCTCACTCTCTATCCTGTGATTAGCTGAGCTGGATCTCTTTAGCCCAACTTCAAATCGATCTTCTTGGACTATACTCCTTCTCCCAGAGGAAAAAGACCACATTTCCCCACAAAAGTGTGAACTCTTTCAGGCAAGGAACTCATTCATCTTTTCAGAAACAAGCATCATGTTTGGCACATATAGAATACATTAAATAATTAATGAAAATATGACTTAATTTTAAGAGTTTTTGTGGATACAGCTACTACCTTTCCTTTAATGAAAGCCAAAGATAGGCATCACTGAGTAATAAGTAGTTTATGTGAAGGCTTATAATAAATAGATAAGAGGTTAGGTGTTTTCTATGCTTGTGAAGACAAAGCTGGAGAGTTGGGCTATTTCAGGTCTACGTTACTTAAGAGCAAAACATAAACAGGAAGAAAGCAGCTAGCTGCCTTTTTGCATGTTGCAATGACAGAATTCAGACATGCTTAGAAAAACAACTAACTGCAAATATTCTTCTGAATAAGCAAGACTGGATGCTGGGGAAAGCTTCTGAAAACATTTCATACTGGGACTTTTCACAACTTTCCCAACCTTGGAGGTTTTAAGAGAAATATTTTATGTGGTCTTTGGTCTCTGCTTACAAAATATGGCAGCCTATTCTTGAACAAAAAGAGGTGTTTCAAGATGTCCGGTAATTGAATAGTGGTTTGCCTTCTTGACTTTTTAAAATATGTAAATTAAACTGATCACAAAACCATTTTTGTTTTTGGACATCAGTAAAGACCTATTCCTTAGTATTCTCTTCTCTGATTTCTATTCTTATCCTCTAAAGAGACTTTTCAAATGTTGAGAATGATATTCTTTTTTTTTTAAAAATTAAATCCAAAAGCCCTTTTTGATTTTTGTTTCCCATGATCTTATATAACACCTGCTTCTTCTTGAACTCTCCTCTGTTCCAATTTTCAAGACGTCACTACTCTCAAGGCTGAGGCAGGAGAATTGCTTGAACCGGGGAGGTAGAGGTTGCAGTGAGCTGAGATCACGCCATTGCACTCCAGCCTGGGTGACAGAGTGAGACTCCATCTCAAAAACAAAACAAAACAAAACAACAACAACAACAACAACAATTGCAAAATGAAGAATGGGTTGTAAAGTGACAATAGTGGAAGCAAAACAACCAGTTAGGAATCTATTGCCATATTGTAGTCCTCCCCTTATCCACGGAGACTACGTTTTAAGACTCCAAGAGGATGTCTGAAACCTTACACTGTACAAAGCCCTATATATACTATGTTTTTTCAATATGATAATTGAGATGGCTATTAAGTGACTAGTGGGTGGGTAGTGTATACAGCATGGATATGCTGGACACAGGGGTGATTCATGTCCTGGGCAGAATGGAATGGAAAGGCAAGATATTGCATTGTGATACTCAAAGTGGCACAAAACTTAAAACTTATGAATTGTTTATTTCTGGAATATTTCACTTAATATTTCTGGACCTCATTTGACCATAAGCAATTGAAACCATGGAAGGTGAAACCTCAGATTAGGGAGGACTACTGTAGTTCTGACAAGAGATGATGATGGTTTTGGCAAGTGTGGTGGTGAGGGGAATAGAGACAACTTGAAGCATTTAACAGTTTAAAAAATAGGCCGGGCGTGGTGGATCACACCTGTAATCCCAGCACTTTGGGAGACCCAGGCGGGCGGATCATGAAATCAGGAGATCGAGACCATCCTGACCAACATGGGGAAACCCCGTCTCTACTAAAAATACAAAAATTAGCCAGGCGTGGTGGTGGACGCCTGTAGTCCCAGCTACTCGGGAGACTGAGGCAGGAGAAAGGCGTGAATCTGGGATGCGGAGCTTGCAGTGAGCCGAGATTGCCCCACTGCACTCCGGCCTGGGTGCCAGAGTGAGACTGCAACTCAAAAAAAAAAAAAAATAGTTTCAACAAACTGAGTGTGGCTAGAGACACTGACTTTTTTTTTTTTTTTTTTTTTTTTTGCATTTGCAGTCATCAGTATCAATTCAGTATCAATGAAGAGAACGGGTTAGAGGAAGAATTGACTGGATCCAGGTAGACTAGCTGAGGAGGCTCTTTTGTTTGTCTAGGTTAAATATGATGATGACATGATGTAGTCTTGCTCTGTCACCCAGACTAGAGTGCAGTGGCGCAATATCAGCTCACTGCAACCTCTGCCTCCCGGGTTCAAGTGATTCTCCTGCCTCAGCCTCCCAAGTAGCTGGGATTACAGGCGCCCACCACCATGACTGGCTAATTTTTGTATTTTTAGTAGAGACAGAGTTTCACCATGTTGGCCAAGCTGGTCTCGAACTCCTGACCTCAGGTGATCCACCCACCTCGGCCTCCCAAAGTGCTGGGATTACAAGCATGAGCCACTGTGCCCGGCTGACACTGACATTTTTAGAAAGGCTACATAGTAAGAAATGGGGGAAAGAGGCACATCCAAATTTCATCAGTGGAACAAAGGAGGGAGTCATCAACTATAGTTCAGATAAATCAGAGAAGACCTCACAGAGGATGAGGTGCCTCAACAGGGTCTTTGAAGGTGATTAGGCATTAGATAGATAGGACAGGAAAGGACAGAATATTCCAGGCAGAAGAAAGGGCACTTGCAAAGATACAGAGGGAGGCAACATCATAGTGTTCTCAGGAAACTCTGAATATTTAAATGTGACTCATATGTAGTGTACAAGGGTGAGGCAGTGACAAAAATGGTGGACAAGGATTAGTATGCCTATCTAGAAGGACTTTGGATTTTATTCTGTGTGGTTGGAGAGTCATTAAAGAATCTGGAACAGTAGAGGGTCATGATAACATTTGCATTTGCAATCATCACTTCAGTATCAATGAAGAGAATGGGTGAGAGGAAGAATTGACTGCATCCAGGGAGACCAGCTGAGGAGGCTCTTTTGTTTGTCTAGGTTAAATGTGATGATGACATGATATAGTTTGGATATTTGTCCCCACTCAACTCTCTTGTAGAAATGCAATCCCCAATGTTGGAGGTGGGTCCTCCTGGCAGGTGTTTTCTTCAAGGGGGCAGATCCCTCATGAATGGCTTGGGCCATCCTCTTGGTGATAAGTGAGCTCTCCCTCTGAGTTTGCACGAAATCTGGTCATTTAAACATGTGTGGCACCTCCGGCACCCCAACTCTCTCTCTCTTGCCCTTGCTTTTGCCAAGTGATATGCAAGCTTCTGCTTCACTTTCTGCCATAAGTAAAATCTTCCTTAGGTCTCCCCAGAAGCAAGATGCCAGTGCTATGCTTTCTGTACAGCCTGCAGAACTATGAGCCAATAAACCCTCTTTTTTTAATAAATTACCCAGTATCAGGTATTTATTTATAGCAATGAAAGGACAGCCTAATACAGAGAATTGGTACCAGGAGTGGGGCTTTTCCATAAGGATACCTGAAAATGTGGAAGCAACTTAAGAATTGGGTAATGGGTAGAGGTTGGAAGAATTTGGAGGGCTCAAAGAAAGACAGGAAAATGAGGGAAAGTTTGGAACTTCTTAGAGACTAGTTAAATGGTTGTGACCAAAATGCTGATAGTGATATGGACAGTGAAGTCCAGCCTGCTGAATGAAGTCTCAGATGCACATGCGGAACTTATTGGGAACTGGAGCAAAGGCCACATGTATTATGCCTTAGCAAAGAACTTGGCTGCTTTGTTTCCATGTCCTAGAGATCTGTGGAAGTTTGAATTTGAGATTGGTGACTTAAGGTATCTGGCAGAAGAAATTTCTAAGCAGCAAAGCATTCAAGATGTGGCCTGGCTGCTTCTAACCATTTGCTCAAATGTGGGGGCAAAGAAATGTCGGCATTTATATTTAAACAGAAAGCAGAGAACAAAAATTTGAAAAATGTACAGGCTGGCCATGTGGCAGAGAAAAAAAAAAAATTGTTTTTCTGGGAGAAGAATTCAAGCAGGTTGCAGAGCAACTAATTGCTAGAGATATTTGTATAATGAAAAGGGAGCCAAGTGCTAACATCCAAGAAAATGGGGAAAAGGCATTTCAGAGATCTTCACAGCAGTCCCTCTCATTACAGGCCAAGAGGCGTACAAGGGAAGAATGGTTTTGGGGACCAGGCCTAGGGTTGTACTGCCCTGTGCAGTCTCAGGACACTGCATCCAGCCCACTCTAGCTCCAGCCTCAGCTTAGAGGACCCCAGGTACAGCTTGGGCCGCTGCTTGGAAGGGCACAAGTCATGAGCCTTGGCAGCTTCCATGTGGTGTTAAGCCTATAGGCATGCAGTGCAAGAGTGGTGGAGGCTTGGCAGCCTTCCTCTAGATTTCAGAGGATGTTTGGAAAAGCCTGGGTGCCTTGGCAGAAGCTTGCTGCAGGAGCAGAGGCCTCACAGAGAACCTGTAGTAGTGCAGTCAGAGGGGAAATGTGGGGGTGGAGGCCCCACACAGGGTCACCACTGGGCACTACCTAATAGAGTCATGGGAACAGGGGCCACTGTTTTCCAGACCCCAAAATGGTAGATCAACTGGAAGCTTGCACTCTGCACCTGGAAATGTCGCAGGCTCTCAACAACCTCTGAGAACAGCCACAGGAGGTGTACCCTGCAGAACATAGAGGTCGAGCTGCCCAAGGCCTAAACCTCTTTTCTTTTAAATTACCCAGTCTCAGATATTTCTTTATAGCAATGCAAGAACAGCCTCATACATGACAGGAATTAAGGCAGTCACAGTCAAGAGGGTAAGGAAAGAACAGAATAAGGAAATATACAGATGACAAAACTGGCAGAAGTTCTGAATAATTATGTAGGGGCAATGAAGGAGAAGGAGAAATCTAAACCCTATTCCAGGTTTCTGGTGTAGGTAACTGGGCAAGTGGTGGGGCCATTAACCAGAACAGGGACACATGTAGGGGGACACATTTATTCAATATAATGAATTTCATTTGGGACCTGCTCTGGAACTCTACACGGAGACATCTGGTAGATAGTTGAATAAAACAATTTGGAGCCAGGAGTAAGATGTGGACTAGATTCTAAGTGAAGAAGATACCTGTGGTCAAGAGTCCTGCTCCTTTTTCCAGTAAATCTCCTAGTGTATCCCTTTAGTTCTTTGTATATATGGTAGGCTTTCAATAAATGGTTAAATGATAAATGAATCCAAGTGAAAATTTAAGAGTGAATCTTATGAGTACTTAAAATCTGAACAATGCAGATGAAAAACTTTCAAAACAGCAACTCTACTATTATCAATGATTTTTCTTGTCTATGCTCTTCATCAAATTGTAAACATCTTAAGGGAAGAAACCAGGTTTCATTCATGAAATACGTACTTACTAGATTCCTTCATAATAGAAAATACCTATTTGGTAAACAGTTTTTGAATGAATGAACAAACAGAATGTAGTCAGAAGATATGGAAAAGAGCTTCTTAGGCTTAGGTAGTGCACAGAGGCCATGCAGTGAGTTCAGATAATTACTGTACAGTTTTATGAAATCTTTCCTGATTACCTGTCAAAATTCATTTATGTGGGGAACTTGAATAACACTATTTTAATGTGCACTACTCTGTGAGATAGTGTTCTAGATAGTAACAACAAGCTAGAGACACTACCATAAATTTAATTGTTTTATGACCTTCCTGGAGTATTTCCTCCCCAAACTGTACTTTATAACTTGGTTTAAAGACATTATAAAGACTACTATTACATTACCGTTGTGAGAGTAGATTCTATGTAGATTGTAAGGCACTCTAGGACAGCATCAAGCTCATAGTAGAAGAGAAAAGAGAAAAACTGGCTGCTAATTCAGCTTGGTAAATCTTAGGGCATTTAAAGTACAGATGCAAGGTTATATCCCATGAGTTGCTCATCTAGTTTTAAAGAGTATTGGATGACAGACCCTCAGGGAAGAATGGACAGTTAACCACTAAAATCGTTCATACTTGCTTGGCAGGTGCTCTTCTACCTTATGTTTATCATATACAATATGTGTCTATCACCATGGTTTTAAATGTCTCAGAAAAACACCTTAGGCAAAATCAGAACACATATATAAAAGAAATAATTGGTCTCTCACTGTCTTCTGACTCCGTGCTTGGTGGATTTTGGATGCCAGAGTCTGAATCACAAGATTATGGGAAAGTCTGCACACTCAGATCATAATCTCAGGACTGGATTTTCGAGCATGAGTGTGTGCGTGGATCACATTCCACAAGGACAGTTTTCTAGGTCTGAGAGGATCTTGATATATAATAAGAACTCAATATCGTGGTGACAATGATGATGATGATAATGTATTCTTTTGGTTAATTCTCATTGCAACTCTATTAGGTAATATTTTTTATGTCAATTTACAGAAGAAAGCTAAAGTACTGAGAAGCTATGAAACATGCCCACAGTCACACAGCAAGGAGAGGCAGAGAAATAATTACAAATTGGATCTATTTGATTTTAGGACTATTTATGAATTCATTCATTTGACAAATATTTATTAAATATCTATTATGTGCTACATACTGAGGCTCAGTGTTGAGCAAAATAGTTTTGTGCTCCAGCTTTCAGGTAGCTTACAGTCTAATGTTGCACAAAGATAATCTAATTATATAAAAATATATAATTGTAGTAAATGCTATGAAGAAAACATACAGAGAAGCATTTTCTATACATATCAAGATGTATTTTCAATACATGTATTCAATACATGTAAATACACTTTCAATACATGTAAAGAATTACCTTAGTATTTGGCACAATAGTGCTATTTACATTATTTAACAACCAATATAGCTTTGGCATTGACCAAGCAGAATGTATGCATGACCATAAGAGTGGAGCCAACTGGTTGTTCTGGCATGTGGTGGCTAAATATACATGATGCCTGGCACATGCAAGCTATAATTGTGATGTCTTGCCTGATCAGATCTGGTCTTTATCCCATTTCCCTACTGAAAAGCCTGCACTCAACAAATACTAACTGAACTCTTGAGCAGGCAAATGAATAAAGTATTTTAATTCCTGGAACTCTCTCCAGCTGCAACTATGAGAGATTTTCCTGTTTTTACCCATATTCTAGCCACGTCATCTTAGAGTCCAGGAAGGATCTGGATTCTTGCATCATTTTGTGAACTTAACCAATTCTTGGAATTAGAGATAATTATCCAGTAATATTTGCATGAAATGCTTAGAACTATGCCTGCCACATACTAAGCACCATGAAAGTATAACTATTATTATTGTTGTTGTAGTTATTACTATTTTTATTACTGCTGTTAAACCCCTATGTATTTGCTACTCTTATAGGTACTGTCATAACTTATAAGCATTATACTCAAGACTATGAAATTCATCTATTATCTGTGTTTAATAAAACATATTCGGGCCAGGCACAGTGGCTCATGCCTGTAATCCCAGCGCTCTGGGAGGCCAAGGTGGGTGGATCACATAAGGTCAGCAGTTCAAGACCAGCCTGGCCAACATGGCGAAACCCCATCTCTACTAAAAATACAAAAATTAGCCAGGTGTGGTGGCACATACCTGTAATCCCAGCTACTCAGGAGGCTGAGGCAGGAGAATTGCTCCAACCCAGAAGGCAGAGGTTGCAGTGAGCCAAGATCGCACCACTTCACTCCAGCCTGGGCAACAGAGTGAGACTCCATCTCTCTCTCTCTCTCTCACACACACACACATACACACACACACACACACACACACAAACATATTAGGTAGTTATCTGGAAAAACATACTGGAATTCCTAACTCTACTTAAGGTAAATTCCAGGTGGTAGAAAGATTTGAATGTGAAAAACAAAATCATAAAAACACTAGAAGACACACAGGTTGATTTTTATTACCATGCTGGAATAGAGAAGGTTCCAGTTGAAACCAATCTCAGAATGCATTAAAAATGAATATTTTGTTCAACTACAAAAAATTTTAGAAGTCTCTATAAGAGAAAAACATAAAGTCAATACAATTACAATCTGGGAAAAAATTGCAACTCATTCAGGTAAATGGCTAATTTCCTTAATACTATAATACATAAAGAGTCCAAATTAATCACTAAGGAAAAGACCAATGACTTAGTAGCTAACTAGCTAAGGATTTTTTTCTTTTTCTTTATTTTTTAGAGGCAAGTTTTCTCTCTGTTGCTCAGGCTGGAGGGCAGTGACATGATCATAGCTCACTGCACCTTAAACTCTTGGGCTCAAGTGATCCTCCTGCCTCAGCCTCTCAAGTAGCTGGAACTATAAATGTGCACTACCAAGCTGTCTAATTAAAAAAAATTTTTAGAGACAGAATCTCACTATGTTGCCCAGACTGGACTCTAAACTTGTAGCCTCAAAAGGTCTTCCTGTCTTGGCCTCTCAGAGTGCTGGGATTACAGGCGTAAGCCATCATGCCCAACTGCTAAAGATATATATTTTCAAGCTTATGCAAGTGGCTGTTTAACATGAAAAGATGGTCAGCCTCATTCATAATAAGAGAAATGCAAATTAAGTGACAGTGAATGCCATTTTTCGCCTAATCTATTGGTAAAGATAGTAAATAAAAACACTGTTAGGTTAGGGATTGAGAGTGAGGGGAAACAGATATTCTCAAACATTTTTGGTGAAAGGGTAAATTGATACAACTCCTGTAGAAAGCAATTTAAAAATTTCATCAAAAATAAAAATGGAAACCCTTTTTCTTTTAAATTTTTATTTTAAGTTCAGGGGTACATGGGCAGGTCTGTTATATAAGTAAACTCATGTCATGAGGGTCTGTTGTACAGATTATTTCATCACCCAGGTATTAAGTCTAGTACCCATTAGTTATTTTGAGTTTATTTTTGTATATGGTGTAAGGAAGGGGTCCAGCTTCAATCTTCTGCATATGACTAGTCAGTTATCTCGGCACCATTTATTGAATAGGGCATCCTTTCCCCATTGCTTGTTTTTGCCAGCTTTGTCAAAGACTAGATGGTTGTAGGTATGCAGCCTTATTTCTGGGCTCTCAATTCTGTTCCATTGGTTAATATGTCTGTTTCTGTATCAAACCCATGCTGTTTTGTTTTTTTACTCTAGCCCTGTAGTATAGTTAATTCAAACCTCTTTGATTCAAGCGATTTTACTTGGGTAATTTGTTCTAAAAGCGACAATTATTTTCACACATGCAAAATGAGAAATGCATAAGTATATTAACTGTAGCATTTTTTGTAATAGCAAAATATAGAAAACAATGTAAGTAGCCATTAACGAGGATCTGGTTGAATAAATTACAGTAGTTCTCACGCTATAGAATACTATATGACCTTCCCTAAGAATAAAATTGATCTCCTTACTGATATAAAATTGTAATCTGTAAAGTAAATTTTAAAGTGAAAATGCAAAATGCAAAAACATTATGTATAGCAAGCTACCATTTGTATAAAAATATAATATATATTTTCATATACATAGAATATCTCTGAATAAAAAAATTAAGAGGATTATTTCTGGGTAGGGACTCTGGGTGGCTGGACTACAGTTTGAGGAAGGTGCAAATGCTTCTTTATATCATGAATTTTCCCTTGTGAGTATATTACCAATTCAAAATTAATTAAAAATTTGTAATCTCCAATAGCTGCCTAATCTGGGTTTTTAAAGCAATAGAATCTTAGACTTGGAAAGGATTTTAGAAGTCATCTTATCCATTTTTTTAAGCAATGCAGGAAAATTTTCTGCCACAAGAGCAGCGGATGCTCTTTTACTTTCTTGAACATCTTATTAGTGGGAGCCAACTCGTTGCTGAAACATCTTGCTAAACTTTCGGATAAGTCTAATCCATTTCTTCTTTGATTAATTTAAATAACATTTATTTAATGCTCCATAGGCACTTGGCATTGTGTGACTCTTGTAATTCCTTTATTATATAGATGCCAATATGTCTCTTTCTTTGGCATTTATTTATTTTACTTTTGTTTTCTAAGGGATTACCTGGGAATCCATTATTAACTGGAGAGTCCTTATTCTGTGCTAAATACACTCGGCTAGCTATTCTTTTCCTCATATGAAATGTGGAATGGTTTTCAGAACTCTTGCTCAACCCTGGAAGTTTATACCTAATTTTGTGAGGTGTGCTTTCTACACAGTGGTGCTTTGAACTGATTTCAACATTCCAGAGCGGCCAGACTAGCAGAAAACAGATATATTTTGATCCAGACTCTATATTTATTATAACAGAAATATTGTCAAAAGTCTCAATTTGATTTCATAGTCAAGAAGAGTCAGTAAAAGTAAAAAAGCAACCCATAGATTGGAAAAAAGTATTTACACTCACTATATCTGATAAGGGAATTTATCTGGAATATATAAAGAACATGTCTGTAATCCCAGCACTTTGGGAGGCCGACGGGCAGATCACGAGATCAGGAGATTGAGACCATCCTGGCTAACACAGTGAAACCCCGTCTCTACTAAAAAATACAAAAAACTAGCCGGACGAGGTGGCGGGCGCCTGTAGTCCCAGCTACTCTGGAGGCTGAGGCAGGAGAATATCGTAAACCTGGGAGGCGGACCTTGCAGTGAGCTGACATCCAGCCACTGCACTCCAGCCGGGGCGACAGAGCCAGACTCCGTCTCAAAAAAAAAAAAAAAAAAAAAAAAAGTGCAACTCAATAATAAATAAATAACTCAATTTTTAAAATAGACAAAAGATTTTAGCAGACATTTAGCCCAAGAGAACATACGGATGGTAAATAAGCACATAAAAATATGCTCAACAGCACTAGGCATTAAGGACATGCAAACCAAAATTATGAAATACCGCCTCACATCCACCAGTATTCCAATAATAATAATAATAAAAAAAAAACAGACAATAGCAAGCGTTAAAGAGGATGTTAAGAAATGGAAACCCTCATACATTGCTACTGCGATTGTAAAATGGTGCAGCTACTTTGGAAAACAATCTGGCAATTCCTCAGAAACTTAAACACAGAGTTACCATATGACCCAGTAACTTTGCTTTTAGGTATTTGCCCAAGAGAAATAAAAATATACGTGTACACAAAAACCTGTACATGAGTGTTAAGGAAGCATTATTCATAACAGCCAAAAAATGGAAACAACCCAAATGTCCCTGAACTAATGAACGGATAAACAAATATAGTGTGCCAATACAATGGAGTATTATATGACCATAAAAAATGAAGTACTGATACATTCCACAATATCAATGAGTCTTGAATACATTATATTGAAAAAGCAAGTCACCAAAGATCACATATTGTATGATTCTTTTTATATGAAATGTCCAGAATAAGCAAATCTGTGGAGACAAAAATACATCAATGTCACCAAATGAAGGGGTAGGTGCACCGGGGAATGACTGCTTAATGGTTTGGGTTTTTCTTTCTGGGATGATTAAAATATTTTAAAATCTGTTAATGTACTAGAAACCAATGAATGTTACATTTTAAAAGGGCAAGTTTTACAGTACATGAATTATATCCCAATAAAACTTTTTTTTTTTTTTTTTTTTTTTAAAGAAAAGCAGAGCCTGTAGGTCAGGGATTCTTTGCTATTTTGTGCCATAAATTCCATTGGCAGCCTAGTGTTGAATCCCTTCTCGAATATTTTTAAATATGAAAATAAAATGCATAGGACTACTATCTTAGTTCGCTTTCTGTTGCTTATAACATAATACCTGAAACTGGGTCATTCATAAAGAAAAAGAATTTATTTCTTACAATGATGAAGGCTGAGAAGTCTGCAGTCCAGAGGCTGCATCTGGTGAGAGCATTCTTGGTGGGGACTTTCTGAAGAGCCCTGAGGCTGCACAGACTTTCAAAAAATTGAAGTGTCTGAATTTGGCATAACTTCTGTTTCTGAAGCATTTTTATCTTCCAGTCCACCTTTATTTCTTCCCAAGTGCTTAAAAGCCATAGCTTTAGTAACCTGTTAAATAATTTTGCAGGAATGTGACACATGGATTGAAGACCAGAATAAACTATGCACAACAAAAAAGCATACAGCCAACTCGGCCGGGCGCGGTGGCTCACGCCTGTAATCCCAGCACTTTGGGAGGCCGAAGCGGGCGGGTCACGAGGTCAGGAGATGGAGACCGTCCTGGCTAACACGGTGAAACCCCGTCTCTACTAAAAATACAAAAAATTAGCTGGGAGTGGTGGCGGGCACCTGTAGTCCCAGCTACTCGGGAGGCTGAGGCAGGAGAATGGCATGAACCCAGGAGGCGGAGCTTGCAGTGAGCTGAGATTGCGCCACTACACTCCAGCCTGGGCGTTGGGCGAAAGAGCAAGACTTCCTCTCAAAAGAAAAAAAAAAAAAAGAATACAGCCAATTCGCAAAGAGAAGACCAGGGAGAAAAGTACAAGTGAGACAGGCAGTGTTCAAAACTGAGTTTAAGTTGTTCATAAGTCATTCTTGGGCATCATGAGACACTGAGCTGTATGAATTCTTTTTTCTTTCTTTCTTTCTTTCTTTCTTTCTTTCTTTCTTTCTTTCTTTCTTTCTTTCTTTCTTTTCTTTCTTTCTTTCTTTCTTTCTTTCCTTCTTTCTTTCTTTCTTTCCTTCCTTCCTTCCTTCCTTCCTTCCTTCCTTCCTTCCTTCCTTCCTTCCTTCCTTCCTTCCTTCCTTCCTTCCTTCCTTCCTTCCTTCCTCCTCTCTCTCTCTTTCTCTCTCCTTCCTTCCTCCCTTCCTTCCTTGAGTTGAGTTTTTGAGACTACTATTGAAAGACTTCTAGCTAATACCGATATATTGCCTTTTGTACTTTCCTGAGAATGTCTACCTTCTTAAAGTACAGTGTGAGCTCCCCTTCTATGAGCTCTGTTTCTTTCCAACAAGACATGTTTTTGTCTTCCATTGCTTTCTATCCATTTCTTTTCTTTTTTATATTGTTTGCTTCATCAGGAACACGTTCCTCTTCAAAATCTCAACCACCATTCAAGTCTCACATGAAATAACTAAACCACAAAGCCTTTCCTAAACCTAACCAATAAAATGTAACGTTCTTTGAACTCCCCTTGTATTTCATTTGTACTTCTGTTTTGACCTTCCTTTTAGAATTAAATGTTTTGAAGACCAAGCATTGTGCCTTCATTTCTTTTTTATCTGGTCTCACCTAGAACAGGCCAGGCTTAGTTCTTTGTCTATATAATAGTACTTGCTCAGTGTATTTATCGTTAAATTGACATATTAAAAATATGCTACCATATATCATTGTTTTGCAAATGGTAACAAATTGGCTAACAAAAGTTAAGTGATTAAGAAAAAACAGCTATTAAGGAGCAGGGATGAGACTAAAATGGTGCCTGGTGATTAGTAAACACACAGTGAAGATTGTTTAATAAAGTTTTTCATACCGTAACAATTTATTGAGTTCCTACCAGGCATCAAGCACTGTTCTAGGTACTAGAAATGTGTCAGTGAATAAAATAGAATATTCTCTAACAGTATGGAGCTCATATGCAAGTCAGAGAGATAGAGAATAGGTAAATAATATAGTTTTGTGGGGAAAATCTGGAAAGGATGGCTAGGATGCATGTGGGGAAGGGGATTACAATTTTAAAATAGGGTCATAAGAAAAGTCTTATTTAGCTGCTAACATTTGAGTAAGATCTGAAAGAGTTAAAGAAGCAAGCCATGCAGATATCTTGAAGAAGAATGTTCTAGGAAGAGTGAAAACCATGAGCAAAGGCCGTGAGGCAGAAGCATGACTGCTATTCTAGAAATTGAAGACCTTTGTGGCAAAGAGGAGAAATTATGGTGGGGAAAACTGCAGGATATTAGATCAATGAGCTGTCCATGGGTCAAATCAAGTACAGTCTTTTATGCCCTTAGGTGCTTTGGCTTTTACTCTGGCAATATGGAAAGCAAACCATTGGACAGTTTGAGTAGAAGAGTTTTATGGTGTAAAATTTTAAAGATCTACCTGGGCTGCTGCATTGAGTGAATAAATTGAAAAGCAGACAAGGGCTAAATTTGGTAAATGAGTTAGAAACCTATCACAATCATCTAGGCAAGAGAGATGATGGAAGCATGGGTCAGGATAGAAGCAATGGCAGTGATAAGAAGGTATCTGATTCTGAATATCTATTTTAAGATTAATTGCCCCAATTGCTTATCCTAAGGTAGCAAATCAGCAAATTAGAAAGTTGAGTGGAATTGCTTCTAAGTAGCCCTTATAAATTATACTAATAATCTAAGAAATAATTTGTAACACCAAGGGATTTTAGTAACAGATAGGAACCCCTTTCCTTCTACCTGAGAAGCAAAATAGGGACAGTCAACAGTATGAGTCTACCGCTGGTAGAATGGACATAGGCTTTAGAGGTGGGTACGCTGGAGCTTCCATCCTTCTGCTTTCATTGACTAGCTGTGGGACTCAGGCAAGAAACTCAAGGGCTTTGTTTTCATGTGTCGGAGAGCCATGATGATTACATAAAATAACGTGCATAAAGTGTACAGCATAGTGTCTGACAGAGAGCAAATATACACTCAAGTTAGTGCCCTCTGTTTTCTCCCTTTCCAATTCAGCCCTCCAGCTCTGCCTACGAACCTTTCCTATAAACTCAGTGGAAAATTTAAATCTTAGGTGTGCCTTTTGTCACTTTTATAAAGATGGAAAATGCATTTCAGAAACAGAATAGAAAATAAATATTTTCATGATGTGCTTTCTGAGAAAATCTGTTTGAATCTAATAAGAACTATGCTATTTAGTTTATTATCAAAGGTAACAATTTTCTTAAGGTTTTAAATGGAAATAGTCCTACTCTTTTCTAATGACTCAGAAGTAGAACTGTCTTCCAACAAATTTTATAGCGTTCATCAATTTTATTCGTCTTGGATAAATATCCCTTTCCTGAATACTAAGATTTCAGAAAGGTGAAACAAAGTTTAAGAAACTTGCAGTACATTTGAAAGTTAGGCTAGGTCATTTTACATTCTGGGAATAAATTAAGAAAATATGCCAGCCATCACTTCATCACTTTAAAAAAAGCCAACCCTATAACACACAGACCTCCACAATTTTCTCTTACATTTATGTACACACCACATTTAGATCTTAATCTCTCTCTCTCTCTCATACACACACACACACACACACACACACACACACACACACACCCCCTAATAAGCATGCTTTGAGGAAGTGTAACTCTCATATCCCAAAACATTTTGTTTGGCTTAGGTGACTTTTAGAATGTCATGTCAGAATAACTTCCCTACTCCATACTTTTTTTTTTTTCTAATGCTCTTGTTAGGTAGCTTTAAAAGTTGCTATTATACCTGGATAATAAATTAATGGATAAAAAATTATTTCACCTAGTCCTTTTTGTCTGAACAAACTAAAAAAAACTTGTTAGTTTCCCCCACTTACTAATTTTTAGACATCTTCGCATTGCCTGCAAAATTGATCACCTGGTCCTTTCCTGACTAATGATACCCATATCCTGCTGTGATGGCACCTCCCCCTGCAGCCAGGCAAAGCTGCTAGTTAGTTATGCGCATGACTCATCCACTCCTTCCTTTTAGTCATTTTCCTGACCATACCCTAGCCTGAATTTTTTCCTTATGTCTCTATCTCATGCCATTTCCTTTATTGTTTCAAAATACTCCTCAAAACTCCATGCGCCCTTCCCAGATGTCCTGCCTCTAACAATTCCAATAACCCCTTTGAATGTATGTGTCTATATTAAAAGTGATGCTACTAAGTGTCTTATCACATCAAGAAATAGGTGATATTTTCTAGCACAGAATCTGGGAGTGAAATACATCTTAGAGGTTATCTAGTTTAATTCCTTCATTTTCTAGATTAAGAAAACAGGTCTAGAGATCTTAACTTTCTCAGGACCAAGACTCCAGTCTCCTGACTCCAAGTCCAGTGTACTTTCTACCACCCCACACTATTCCCTCTACTTTCCCCTGTCCAATTATTTTAATCTGGTTACTAGAACAACTCAACTAGTCCTGGGATAATGTTAAAGTTTCTGTCTTCCATCATTCCATCCAGCTGTTAATATCCAGAAGTTACTAAACCTCTCTTAGTCTCAGTTTCTTCATTTGTGAAATGGGGACATTGATAGTACCCATGTCATGGATTCACTTTGAGGCTTAACTGAAAAGATCCAGGTACCTGGAATATGTCAGATGTTCAGTAAATGTTAATGGTGGTATTGATTATGATGAATATAATGATGAATGTAAAATAATATTTGTAGTGGGTTGATTTTGTTTGTTCTTTCAATGGTCTCCTGGTTCTTCCACTATCTTTCTCAAACTTACACTCTTCCTTATAAGGCTCTCATAAAAATGATTTACATTCTTAGTTTCACTTATTGTATAAAGATCCAGAACAAAGGAAGCCATCAATATTAGGATCAGCCACAGAAGTAGGGAGTAGGTGTGGACCATCTGGCTGAGATGATAGAAAAATGAGTGACATTTGATTTTTGACTTCGGAGAACAAGAAATTTAGTTTGCAAGTCAGATTTAAAACCCCAGAAATGAAGTATAATTAACCACCCAATGCTGAAGTGACTTGAGGTGCAGTAGCTGGCTGGAGAAAGAAGATTTAAGCCTGGACTTGAGAAATCAGGGAAGACTCCTGGTGACAAAGCACTTGAGTCAAAGCCTCGGGTCTCAGGTGGTGTAGAGGAGAGAGCAGGTAATTCGGAGAGTGGATATGGGGCAGAATGTTCTGAGAAAGCTGTGGAAAGTAGCATGGCTGGAAACAATGGCATCGCTATTCAATGCTCCACTTACTATAGTGCAAAGCTTTGTTCTTAGACCCTCCCTTCTCTCAGATGTGCTGATCTGACAAACTGCTGAGCCCTATCCTTCAAAGTTTTTTTTTTTTTCTTTCTATTTCCACCACTATTTCCTGCATCCACGCTCTTGTATTCTTTTGCCTGAAGAGTTGATAGAATATCCTCTGGTCAGTTTATCTCTAATTTCTCCTGGCGTCTGCCCACCCCTAGCACCACTATCAGATACATCTTCCTAAAACACAGCACTAATTATACTAACCAACAGTTACAATGCGTTGAGCACTTAATCTATAAATAAACCCAAAGAATATTTATCCCCTTTATCTAAGTAAAGGCTCAAACTTAGACATGTCAAATGATTGGGCCCAAGGTCCCAGTGAAAGTTGGACCAAGAATTGAAACCCACATCATTCTAACTCCAAAGTTCATGCCTTACCTCAAATTATATGGCCTATATTGCTTAAAATAAACCAAATACTGCAAATTCATGACAGTGCACTTCCTTATGATCTTCTCTGTCTCCAGTCCTGTACCCTCGTATGCTGTCTCTCTTGTGCCCCTCATCACTGAACATAAACCTGTGCCCTTTTCCCAGATTACACTCCACTTGTGCATGCATGCATGCACATGCACACGCACACACACAAACACACAAATCCATTTGCACACAAACTGAGGATTTTATGAGCTTAATAATATTTGAGTTGTCAGCAAGAGTTTCACAGTGAACACCCGCATCCCTCTGCAGCTCCTGGCTTCCGTTTGTTCTCTTTCCTATTTCAATCATAAATGCTTACCCACTCCAATCTTAATTCTGGGATCAACAAGAAAACCTCTCCCTTGTCCTGCACAGAGCGGCACCACCCACACTCAGACCACAAAATGACTTATGCTTAGACCCCAAGAGGAATGTTAGTGAATAGCATTTTCTCCCTCTTCCTACATCGGGAAGAACAAACCACCCTACAACTCCAAGATCATTGTTTTATAGATAGAGTTACAAGTAGAAAAATAACATTAGACTTTGGTTTAAAATATAATTACTTCCTGTATTCTGAGACCCTTGTCTTTAAACTAGTTTACTTGAAAAGTTTAACAGGGAATATACTAGGAGATATAAAGATGAATAAGTTCCCATTCTGCCCTTAAACTGCTTAGTCTTGTGGGAGGAAATAGACACATCCACTTGTAATAACACTATGTTCTACATAGAAGTATGCGAAGAGAAGGTGTACTTTACCTTGGAGATCAGACTTCTTGTAAGAAATGGTACTCCAGTTGAGCTCGAAAGATACCTAGCAGTTAGCCATACATAGAACGATGGGGAATTACATTCAAGGCAGAGGGAACAGCATAAGTAAAGGCAAGGAAGAGTAAAAGAATAACAAGTTGTGTGTTGGAAAGGAATGATTAACTGCTCAGAAGTATAGGAAGACGTATTAGTCCATTCTTACACTATAAATTACCTGAGACTGAGTAATTTATGAAGAAAAGAGGTTTAATTGACTCAGTTCTGCAGGCTGTACAGAAAGTATGTCAGGGAGGCCTCAGGAAACTTACAATCATGGCAGAAGGTGAAGGGGAAACAAGCACATCTTCACATGTTGGAGCAGGAGAAAGAGAGAGAGAGCGAAGGGGGATGTGCTACATGCTTTCAAACAACCAGATCTCGTGAGAACTCTGTCACAAGAACAGCAAAGGGGAAATGACCATGATTCAGTCATTTCCCACCAAGCCCCTCGTCCAATACTGCGAATTAGAATTCAACATGAGATTTGGGTGGGGACACAGAGCCAAACATTTCAGAATGCATGGCTGGAGAATTTGGAAGGTGTCAGATCTTAGGGGGCCTCATTTGTCATGCTCAAGGGTCTGGAAAATTCCCTCCAGTTAATGGAGAGAGAGTGATGTGTTCTAAGCCAGGGAATGGATAGTCAGGTTTATAACTTTTGGTAGAACAGTTTCAGTCAGAGTCTCTGACGTGGAGAATAGATTTGAGAGGAGCAAGACTGGGCAGAGAGTTCTGGAGGACAATGCAATTGGGCAGGTTGAGATGGACTGGGACTAAAGCGTAAAACAGAGGAATGCCGAGGAGGTCAACCTGAGAGGTCTTGGTAATCAACTGAATGTGAGGGCTAATGGAGAAGGATAAGGTCAAGAAGACTCGAGGGACCCGTGTGTGCTGGTGCCTTTCACTGGGATTACAGGGTTCCCTGATTCTCATCACTGAGAACAAGAATAATCAATATAACTTTAAACATGCTGAGTTTTAGGTAACAGAGAAATATTAATTGTTCACTGTTTAACTTCCTTAAGGTCTTTACTGAAATGTCAACTTTTCAGTGAAGTCTTCTCTGCACACTACTCTCCCCAGCAATGACCATTCATCCCCTCCACCCCTCCATGCTTTTCCCATAGCACTTACCACCATCTAACATATTTATTATATTTTAGTTATCTGCCTTCCCTTACTAAAATGTAAGCTCCTTGAGGATGAGTGTTTTTTGGTCTATTATGTTTACTAGTATACCCCCAGTACCTAGAAGAATCTCTGGTTCATTGTAGGCACTCAAAAAATATTTGAGAAATGAATGAATGAATATCAGTGAATATAGGCAATTGATTTATGAGTTTTCCGGGCTTGCTGAACAGCTGCCTACAGATAGTGACTTCTTGGCAAGTATCACCTTTTATCTGCTTTGATATGTGCTTCTTCCTCCCCTTTCCTCTTAAAAAGAGCTCTTCATCTTGCTTTCCTATTTAGTTTCATAATTTTATAATGACAGTGGTTTTGATTCCCGGCAAAATTGAGACCTCTGAAAATCTAACCTATAGTTTTCTAAGTGTACAAACAGACATCCTGGTTAACTCTTGTTTACTTTATCTTTCCACAGCGGGGCCATATTGGAGTTAAATAAATAAAAAAGTATGCTGTTTGTTTGGAATCTGAATAATTGGTCTGAATACTTGCCATTATAACCAGTGAGAGAGAAGAGCCTGTTGAATCAAAATGTGACAATGATTTTTAAAACATGAAAATATAAAAGGTAATATGATTATTTGTATCTTTACTTGTACTTATTTCTCTTGCCTGTCTCAGAAGAAGCATTCATTTTTCCAAAATGAGTGCTTCTACCTGTACACTTGATTCCATTTCCTCCTGGGCATTCCGTCATCCTGTGATCCCTTGCCTGGACTGTTGTATGTAATTGCTTTCTACCTGGACTCCTTGCCTCCAGGCTCTATTTACTGTCCACCCAGGGCTCACACTATTGCCAGAGGTATGTTTCTGACACACCACTCTGATTATATCATCCTATGTCTCTGTTTACTTATATGGAAATTATCTGTGTACCTGTTGCTCTTTACTAGAATATGAACTCTTAGAAGGCTAGTATCACTTTATACCAGTGACTAATATGGCACCTGTCACATAACTCTATTCAAAATCTTTTTTTTTCCATTTTCTAAATACTAACTCACTTAAATGTTATTCCAAGTGCTCTGTAATTTTACCCAACCTGCTTTTTCAGAAAATTACTATCTCCTTCTTTATGCCTTCCATACTACCCAGCGTATAAAGCAGGGTGTTCTGAACAAATCTGTATTCAGAATGGTTATGTCAGAATGTCACTCACTATTTTTAAATAACCGGGTAACCTGGACAACAGACATCCCTGCTCCCATGTTTGGCACTCATATCCTTAATTGTGTCTACCCTAGTCTTGAACTTTACCCCATCCTGAGCCATGATAAAGCACATTTGCACACTGCTTGACAATTTAAAAAGTTGAAAGTTGTTTGCCTTTTAAAGCAAGCTAAAAGTTCTCCAAATCCAACTGGTCGCATAAAATGACCTGTCTATACTGCAGAATACTTGCTGTTCCCTGAACTCACTGTGACTGCTCACACTGGTACCTTGAGCCATGTTTTTCCTGGTACCTTGCACTCCATTCCACCCCACTATTCCACTCCTTGTTAGAGCTTTTCTACTCATCCTTCACACCCAGGTAAACAGCTGCCTCTTCCATGCATATTTTACTGCTCTCACACTAGTGTTAATTCTTTCCTCTTTTGTGTCTCCAAATGGTGCTGTTTGTACACCCTTTAGAACAGGTCTTACAGTCAGAGCTCTGTGTGTGTCCCACTGGGGGCAAATGTCACTTTCCTGGCTTCCATGAGGAAGCATTTTCCCTTAACCTTCTTGTCTTCTTATTCCTCCTCCCTCTTCTCCCCACAGAGAAATCACCTGCTTGGTGGATGATAGCTTTTTGTCCATGTTTCTTAACTGCGTGGAATTAATCCTTTGGTGGTCATGAGATCACATATTTGGTCTCTTTTCTTGTTACCTTCCACTTTGACCAGTGGGAGGTAAGACCTGAGTTAAGTGTGTCTACTTTGAAAACTCCAGTCTTGCCCTCTGTTGGGCTGTTCCAAGGTCTAGACTGGGAATAGGAAACCCAATTTGGCTTTTACATGTTTATGCTTCAACCGAGTCTCTGTTGGTAATAAAGCTGATATATTACTTATCTATTTCTCTGTTTTATCTTACTTCTCAATTTGTCCAGAATTCTAATGGGGAAGATAATGCTAGTTTCCTAGGCCCCTTCAAACTTGTCTTCTCTACATTATCTATTAATATTTTAGGGTTGAGGCCATGTCAGATTCATCTTGTAGCTCAAGGACTAGCACATGGTAAATGTCTAATACATATTTTTTTTATCGAATTCAGAAAACGTTCAAATGAGAAGCTTCAAACTATGCTGAAACAGAGAAATGCTGGGTTGTCTTCCTGAACATATTAATAATGAGCACAAGCATTTCTTTGTGTAATTTCTTGTATGCGTCTGGCATTATTTACCGTTGAGTCAGAGAATTACTCTAAAGCGGTCCATGTGTGATAAACATGACAGAACCTTGAGGAGAATAGCAAAGGTCCCAGGGATGGCCAGGTGTCCACACTGACAGCTGAACTGTGCAGTTCTGTGGCCCTGAGGTCCCAAGTATAACCAGGTTGTGAGACAATAACAGGTCAAATTAACATTGCTATTTGAATCTCACCAGCACCTGGTCCCCACCTGATCACTTGGGATCCAGGCTCTTCACGTTATTTTGTGTGTTGTCCAGGTGGTTGAATATCACCTGTACTCAGGGATAAGCTCGCTTTGTGTGCTTTTGATGTAGCCATCTCAAAGGCATCTGAACCACTTTCTCTGCTGCCACTGCTTTGCATGAAAACATTGGTGTTGAGACTGCTGACTCCTGATGTTCCCAAAACTCTCAATCCTGGAGTCGCCAAATGAATGCAGCAGTGTTTGGTCCTGTGCGGCATTTTGTCTTTATGGAGGTGGTATAAAGAACTGAGCCCAGAAGACTGTGGACATTGACAAATGGTTACACTCAGTGAAAGGGAGTAAGAAGAAAGGGGATGATGACCAGTGGGAGAGACCAAATGGATGAAAGTTTCCAGAATTGGTTTGGCAGGGAAGCTCAAACATACTTAAAACTAATTTTTATTTGCAATTTGTTTGTAAGGACATCTAGCCTCAGAGATCCTCACAGAGGTTTGTGCATATGGACGTTTACTCCAACAGTGTGTATATGAGTCACTTCCAGAGCACAGTTTTGGTCAAGTGGCAGTGGCAAAGCTCAGATCGCAGCCACAAGTGAGTGGTGAGAAAAGGAGGCAGTAAAATTGAGGAGAGAAATGGGACAGGACCATAAAGAGAATAGCAAAAGTCCCCACTTGGAAACTCAGGGAAGTCAATATGACAGGGCAGCATGGAAGACAGGGTGGGTGGAGAAGGCGCTGGGCAGGATTACCCAGGACATCTTCAGCCAGGGATGGGGGAGGAGTTTTATTTTGAATGAAGTGAGACATAATTGGAGGATTTTAGTGAGAAAGTGAGATTATCTGGTTTTCTATTGAAAAACATTTTCTGAGCTGGGCGTGATGGCTTATGCCTCTAATTCCAGCACTTTGGAGGGCCAAGGTTGGAGGATCGCTTGAGGCCAGGATTTTGACAGCAGCCTGGGCCCCCGTCTCAACAAAAAATAAAGTAAATTAGCCAGGCATGGTGGTGCACACCTACAGTCTCAGCTACTTGGGAGGCTGAGGTGGGAGGATTGCTTGAGCCCAGGAAGTTGAGGCTGCAGTGACCCAAGATTGCACCATTGCACTCCAACCTGGGTGACAGAGTGAGACACTGTCTCAAAAAGAAACAAAAGCAAGCAAACCAAAAAAAAAAAAAAAAAAAAAAAGGAAAGAAAAGAAAAACATTTTCATGTGCTACTTATTCTTACAAGAATAAATTTTATGGCAAAAAAGTGGAGTCAGTAGGGACCAGTTATCAGGCTACTACAAATGGTTGAAAAGACAACACCCAGCTCGAGTTTTACTACAACTGTATTTCTTCCTGATTACACAAATACAGCAATAAATATAGGAATGTGATTTTTCACATTTTAGGTTATTACCTTCAGAGAGAATTCCTGAATTAAACTAACTGAATTTCAAAAAATCACCATTTTTTTCCCCTTTAAATGTAGCCTATAATAGCACTATTCACAGTAGCCAAAGCATGAAAACAACCTGGATATCTACCAAAAAATGAATGGACAAATAAATTTTAGTACAGGCACACAATGGAGTATTATTCAGCCATAAAAAGGAATGAAGTACTAATACATGCTATGAGATGATACACCTCCAAAACGTTATGCTAAGTGAAGAAAGCCAGATGCAAAAAAATCGCATCTTGTTTAATTTTATTTACATGAGCCACCCAGAATAGGTAAATCCATAGAGACAGAGAGCAGATTGGTGGTTATCAGGGACTGGTGGGAGGAAGCATGGGGAATGACACATTTTTTTGTGTGCGGTGAAGATTAAAAGGTTTTGGAATTCAATATACATGGTAATTCAGTATAGATGATAAACATTGTAAATGCACTAAATGCCCCAGAACTTTAAAATGATTAATTTTATGTGAACTTCACCTCAATAAAAAAAGTGGGTTAAAGACATTCTGTACATTTCTTTACTTTGAGAAACCTTGTAGTGTGTTCACTTGGGCTTTGTAAAAGGAGGCAATTTATCCTAGTGCCAGCAAGGTACAAGAATTCCAGTTTTATTATATACCAACAGTATTCTTTGCAAATAACACTCCAGTTAAAAATTCATTGGTTATTTGTATCTCAGCCACATTTTCTCTTCTAAAAATTGTTTCTTTTTGTCTTTCACTTCTTTGTACTGAAGTCTGATGCTTCTCTTATAATTCCTTATGTCCTTTATAAAATAAATATAATATCTCTTTTTCTGTTCTCTTTGTTGCACATATTTTTCCTCAGTCTGTCTGCCTTTTTAAAAACTATGTATTTTTTTCATTTCTGTATCATCATGCCTACTTGTCTTTTTTCATTGTGATTTATTCTTTTACCTCTAAGCTGAGAGAGTCATCCTTTTCAGGAAGTCTAGTTAATATTTAATTGCTTTTTTTCCTACCTTTTGTATGGTTTGATCCATCAGGAATTCATTTTTAATAGTTAAAAAATTATTTATAAGGTTTCCCCCGTTTTTTTTTTTTTTTTGAGACTGAGTCTCACAAAAAAGACTCAGCCACCCGAGTTGCTGAGATTACAGGTGTGCACCACCATGCCCAACTAATTTTTGTAGTTTTAGTAGAGACAGAGTTTCGCCATGTTGGCCAGGTTGGTCTTGAACTCCTGGCCTCAAATGATCCATCCACCTCGGCTGCCCAAAGTGCTGGGATTAGAGGCGTGAACCACCGTGCCCCACCCAAAAATTCTGTATAAGGTTTTCTATAGGCAGATGAGAAGTTCTAATTTCTTGTTTTTATGAGAACAATATCATTTTGAGCATAGTTTCTTAAAATTGAGCAATATGCTGACCCCTTTTTAAAAAAGAATATTGTAGTCTTCAATGATAAAAAAATTATTATGTAAATAAATTCCTGTTATGGGTTGAATTGTGTCTGCCCGCAATTTTTATGCTAAAGTCCTAACCCCCAGAATCTCCGAATGCGGTCTTGTTTAGATATATGGTCATTGCAGAGGCAATTAGTTAAGATGAGCTCACACCGGAATAGGCCTCTGATTCAATATGACTCACTGGTGTGCTTATAAAAGGGGAAATTTGGACACAGACATACGCACAGGGAGAATGCCATGTGAAGATTAGAGCTATGCTGCCACAACCAAGAAACTACCAGCATCCAGTAGAGAGGGCTGGAACAGATCCTTCCCTAGCTCCTCAGAGGATGCATGGCCCTGTCAATCTTGGACTTCTAGCCTATAAAACTGTGAGATAATAAATGTACATTGTTTAAGCCACCCTGTTTTTGGTACTTTGTTCTAGCTGCCCTAGCAAACTAATACACTTACATATGCACAAACTAATACTAGTTATACACGCCATGAACCTATAACTCTTTTACAGCATCAAAGCAAAGTACATTTACAAAATACATAAGGCCAAGTTGAAATGAACTCCATTAAGTTGACGTGACGTTCAGTGCAATTTGCTGAAACTAGATTATGGCTCCCAATATGAACATGTTTCTGACTTTCCTTATTCACGTATGGGTGTAATGCAATTCTCCCACCCTTTCTCTACCCCAGAATCTTCCTTCACACAGCGCTTATCACATCATTTAGTTTTTACTTTGCCTAGTCAGTTCTCTTCCGTTCTTTCTTCAGTCATCCTCAATAATTTTTAAACATAACAGTAATAAACAGGGACCCTGAAATTATGTCATAGTTCCTGGTTACAAGGTGGTCATCCAGACAATTTAGGTTATACGTATGTTGTTTACCTTTAGCTGATCATTAAAATGAAAATGTAAAATAAAAAATTATCATGGGAACACTGCAGACCCCTAAGAATACATGCACAAATTACCAAGCATTCAGAAACCTGGATTTGGGAAAAGTACAATCCTAAGAGATCCTTTTATTTGGTGAGGTTTACCCTGGGAACACTCTCTCTACTCTTCTTTTCAATAATCAACTGGATTATTGGGGCAGAGAGATTTCCTGCATGTTCTCACCCTGGTTTGCTTTTCTATGTTATGGTTGATGACTTGAAGTCCCACCTCCCTCTCAGAGAATTCTGAAGATGCTGTCATTGCTTCCTCAAAGCCAGCTTTTTTGCCACCACAAGGCAGTAAACACCTAAGCTGTGAATAGGGTTCAATACAGTGTTCTCATGACCTAATGCAAAGGCCTATTTAAAAATAAATAAATAAATATATTAACTTCAGGTCAGCCAAGAATGTGAGCGAAAACAAACCAGTCAAAGACCAACAGGAAAAGATGAATTCATATAAGCATTTACTGAAAAAAAATTAAAATCCCGACAATGTAAATCTAGACTGCTGTGGTCTCACTTCCCAAAACACCCAGGGTAGGAACCGGAAAGCCAGCAAACCACTTCTCATGCTCTGTAATTTGGAAGAGGAGAGAACTAGATTTCACAGCATTTGGACACCTTTGCTCAACTGTACTATAAGCACTTTTTTTCCTCTTCAAATTTCTGGGAAAACTAGCATTTCTCTAAAATAAATGCCAGATTTTACCCAAACCTGGGCCAAAAGAAATAATAATAATAAAAAAAAACTTGAAGAATTTATTCAAGGCTTCTTGTAGAAATAAGCATCACAATCATTAAAACATTCTAAGTTAATTTCACCAATGCTGGCTAATGGGATCAGTAGACATGGGATGTGCTGACTTATTCCTTTGCGCGGTGCCACATCCTGGGGCAGGATGAGAGAAGTGATATCTTTAAGCTTGAGAACATTTAGCTGATTGCTTCCCAAGGCAGCTTTGAAGTTGACATGATTCAGCCAATCAAATAGTTTGCATCATGGGGAGACTAGAGAGAGTATGTGGCATGGAAAGGAAATCTAAATTTGAATCCTGGAGGACTTTAGATAGATAAGTTCTTATATTTTCTTAGCTCTTGCTTTTACATGTGTAACTTGAAGAAATTGACCTCCTTTATAGGATATTATAAACATTAATTGAAGTAAAATATGTAAACTACTTTGGTCTCACATACACACATTATATACATTATATACTCAAACACAAATATTAGGTAGAACCATTAGAAATGGATATTAGTCATTGTTGACCTACAAAAATGGCAATTTCATGTGGTTTGACTTAATATGTATGTAAAGAATTATAGGCAATAGCAAAAAAGTAAGGAACATCACCTCTTTGAGTTACACAAGATGTTTAAAATATGAAGCACCCATACTTTAAGACAAAATGGATAGTGCAATAAGACATATAGGTGCTGCAGTGGGAGAAGAGAAAACAAAAGGGCAGAACAATAGCCATGTGTCCATTCCTAGTGCATGTCGAAGAAAGGGCATAGCAAGAGAACTGAACTAGGCCCTAGGCCCATTTTAGCATATATACGCTGTGCTAACATCAACTCTTCAAAAAAAAGTAATTTATGAGCTGAAAAAATAGAATATGCCGAATACACAAGGCAAATTAAAAATACACTTTGATTTGTCTTGATACTTATTTTTTAATTCAATTAACCCTGCGGCGTTGTTTAATGTTGATGCATGTTGATGCCAGGATGTGAGTCATAATATTTTGCTCATTAGCCCTTATTTGCTATCCTAATGGAATGAGCTAGCCCTGAGACATGCAAGATTACAGTTGTTTTTCAACTTTTCAGACTAGTAATGAACAATGTTCTACCAATTTGCCACCCCCACATTTGGTCTCCTGGAAATAACTTGCCCCTTTCAAGTTTTGTCTCCAGATTAGTGGTTTAGATCTTGACTTTTCAATTAGGTGACTTTCCTACCTGGTGGCCGGATGAACCCTGTGGCTTTTTCCAGTTAGGAGACAGGGTGACCACTAACAGGAACTGGGTCAAAATGGTGAGAGAGAGTATGTGGCATGGAAAGGAAATCTTATTTATGGCAGACAGCAAAACTAAAATGAGGTCAGAAGGTCAGATTAGTAGCTGACTTGGAGTCTTACCTTTGGGGCTTAAGAAAAGTTCAAAAAAATGTAGCTTCATGGGAGCTGGAATAGGGGATGACCTAATAGAGCGAAGAACTCAAGAGTGGTTTACATCCCTATATTCATTAAATTCATGAGTTCTTCTGGAATTATGAGTTCAGGGAAACCCTCCAACAGTTTAGCAAATACAGAGATTTCATCACGTTTCCCACCAGACAAGTACAGACCGATGCATTGCTCAATGTCTGTATGGTAAAATTATATGGTGTGGTGTATGTAAAAGAGGAAAAGCCGTAAGTGGAGGACATCTTATTCCCCATAGAGCGGTGCCAATTTTGGTTGGTAGCACCACTGTGGCTTCCAGGAATCTAAATAAAAATAAAAATATTATTTTAAATGGTTTCCCTAATGTGACACATTTACTTCAGAACAGAAACAGTAAAATGTTTGACTCAATAATGATATTCTAGACCTTATAATGGAATCTTGATGAACCTTTAATTATTATAAAATTATTCTCTAATTATTTTTGCTTATTTTCTCTTCTTTTCTCCTGAATGGCTTATTGTGGGGTTTTTGTTTTTTGTTTTTTCAAGACAGAGTCTCACTCTGTTGCCCAGACTGGAGTGCAGTGGCAACCTCTGCCTCCCAGGTTCAAACAATTCTCCTGCCTCAGCCTTTGGAGTAGTTGGGACTATAGGCATGAACCACCACACCCAGCTAATTTTTCGTTTTGCTAGAGACAGGGTTTCACCATGTTGGCAGGCTGGCCTTGAACTCCTGACCTCAGGTGATCTGCCCACCTTGGCCTCCCAAAGTGCTGGGATTACAGGCCTGAGCCACTGCGCCAGCCTTATTGCAAGTTATTTTATGAGAATGAGGTCTGGGTAACAAGCCATCTTTATTTTGACTTGGAATTTTTTTCTGCCCAAGATTTGAGAAACTCTGCCCCAGTAATTATTTAGGATATGTTTAACCAGAGGTTGATTAGAAGTGTTGTGTGGAGATAACATGCCAAATATAAATGAGTATCCACTTTGGTATGTTATTTATTTATTTTATTGATTTTGAGACAGAGACTCATGCTGTTGCCCATGCTGGAATGCAGTGGTGCAATCTCAGTTCACTGCAACCTTTGCCTCCTGGGTTCAAGTGATTGTCCTGCCTCAGCCTCCCGAGTAGCTGGTACTACAGATGCCTGCCACCACGCCTGGCTGATTTTTGTATTTTTAGTAGAGATGAGGTTTCACCATGTTGGGCAGGCTGTTCTTGAACTCCTGACCTCAAATAATCTGCCCACCTCAGCCTCCCAAAATGCTGGGATTACAGGCGTTAGCCACTGCAACTGGCCTGGGATGTTACTTTTTATCTAAACAAATTGGCTACTCCATAAGACAAAATCTGTAGTAGTAGTAGAAGTAGTAGTAGTAGTAGTAGAAGTAGTAGTAGTTAGTAGTAGTAAAGACATGGTCAATTTCAGAAATATGTAATACAATTAAATGCACACTTTATTTTCAAGATGCCTATTGGTGATTATTGTAAAATGTTTTAGTGTGTATCAGTAGGTGAACAGCATTGGAGTAACACCTTACTTAGGAAGTTGCCTGAACCCGGGACAACTTCCTTTTTCTTCTAGCTTGGTCCTTGAGATCATTTGTTATTTGCTGGTGAAGGGAAGCAAGGTATGCCACACCGAAATATGCCACTTTGACATAAAGATTATTTTTAGCTAAAGGCAATTGGGAAGAAGCAGACACAAGAAAGGTCTCTGCCTTCCTCCTATCTGCTTAAAAGTGGGATATAAATTTGTCAAAGTTTTCCCCATACCTCTCTACCAGGAAAGACAGAAGTTAATCACCAGAGACCACTCTAGACCTTTATCATCCTGAAGACTGCACCCAGAGTAGTCTACATAGCAAACCTTACTAACCAGCCTTTATCTATAATTAATTTCCCTATATATTTGCCCTCCCACAATTTGCCACCCCAGAAACTCAAAGTACTTTTCCTTTGTTTTGTCACTTCTCTACAAATTGTTCTTTTGTTAAGATGTGATCTAACCCCAAGTTCTAATCACCTCTTTGAATTACTTATCACTGACTGCTCCTTTGTGTACATACAATGCACATGCTAGCAAACTTCTGCTTGTTTTTCTCTTGCTAATCCGTCAATTGCTAGTCTAACTTACAGGGCCCCATTCTCCCCTTCATTGGTCTGGGACTCTCTAAGCAAACAACTCCATTGAGTTATCTGTATGAATTGTTAACAACAAGCAGAAAGTGATTTGGCTGACTTTTGTCCCCAGATGGGTTAAGGGCACCAACCAAATGTTATATACAGATCTGAATCTTTCAGTCTTGAGTGTTTACTTCTTGATATTTTCCCCCTTTTGACCTTTAGTTTCACGTTCTTTCTGTGGGATATGCCTCTCTCTCTCTCATTTTCTCCTCAAACTCTGAATTTCAGTTTCCTTATCTGTAAGAAGGAAATAATAATAAATAATCACACCCATTAAGTATTATTACATAACTAAATGAGGTTATTCAAGTTACAAAATAAGCATTAGCTATTATAACCATTTGTGTATAACCATTCTTCTTATTTAATTTCTATGTCAGTGTGTATAATGCAGAATAGTGGTAGAGGGACAAATTAGCCAAAAAGAAACTTTCTTAAAATAAAAGTGATTGATTTAAGGACTATTCTTCTGGTCAATTTCAGCAAATATGTAATACAATGCACACTTTGTTTTCAAGATGGCTACTGGTGATTATTGTAAAATATTTTAGTGTGGATCAGCAAGTGAAAAGTGTTGGAGTAACACCTTACTTAGGAAATCAACCTAAGTGATTTGGGAATTGTTAACTTTGACTTTCTCCCTCTTTGTTCATCCTGCATTATCTCATATTCTTTTTTAATATATTTTAAGTCCTGGGATACATGTGCAGAACGTGCAGGTTTGTTATGTAGGTATACATGGGCCACGGTGGTTTGCTGCACCCATCAACCCATCATCTACATTAGGTATTTCTCCTAATGCTATGCCTCTCATTGCCCCCCCTCCCCCACCAGGCCTCAGTGTGTGATGTTCCCCTCCCTGTATCCATGTGTTCTCATTGTTCAACTCCCACTTACGAGTGAGAACATGTGGTGTTTGGTTTTCTCTTCCTGTGTTAGTTTGCTGAGAATGATGGTTTCCAGCTTCATCCATATCCCCGCAAAGGACATGAACTCATTCTTTTATATGGTTGCATAGTATTCCATGGTATATGTGTGTCACATTTTCCTTATCCAGTCTATCATTGATGGACATTTGGGTTGGTTCCATGTCTTTGCTATTGTGAATAGTGCTGCAATAAACATATGTGTGCATGTGTCTTTACAGTAGAATGATTTATACTCTTTTGGGTATATACCCAGTAATGGGATTGCGGGGTCAAATGGTATTTCTGGTTCTAGATCCTTGAGGAATTGCCACACTGTCTTCCACAATGGATGAACTAATTTACACTCCCATCAACAGTGTAAAAGCGTTCCTATTTCTCCACATCCTCTCCAGCATCTGTTGTTTCCTGATGTTTTAATAATCACCATTCTGACTGGCATGAGATGGTATCTCATTGTGGTTTTGATTTTGCATCTCTAATGACCAGAGATGATGAGCTTTTTTTCATATGTTTGTTGGCCACATAAATGTCTTCTTTTGAGAACTGTCTGTACATGTCCTTTGCCCACTTTTTGATGGGGTTGTTTGTTTTTTTCTTGTAAATTTGTTTAAGTTCCTTGTAGATTCTGGATATTAACCCTTCGTGAGATGGGTAGATTGCAAAAATTTTCTCCCATTCTGTAGGTTGCCTGTTCACTCTAATGATAGTTTCTTTTGCTGTGCAGAAGCTGTTTAGTTTAATTAGATCCCATTTGCCAATTTTAGCTTTTGTTGCAATTGCTGTTGGTGTTTTAGTCATGAAGTTTTTGTCCATGCCTATGTCCTGAATGGCATTGCCTAGGTTTTCTTCTAGGGTTTTTATAATTTTAAGTCTTACATTTAAATTTTTAATCCATCTTGAATAAATTTTTATATAAGGTATAAGGAAGGGGTCCAGTTTCAATTTTCTGCATATGGCTAGCCAGTTTTCCCAACACCATTTATTAAATAAGTAATCCTTTCCCCATTGCTTGCTTTTGTTAGGTTTGTCAAAGATCAGACGGTTGTGAGGGAAGAGAGAGACCCTCCCATATTGTTTTATATTGTTTTATACTCAGAAAAGGAAAGAGAAGCGAAACTAAAGGCAGGTAGCCTGGCTTCTAGGAACCAGACCAGAAACGAGTCCTCGGCCTGCCTGACCTAAGCCTGATAGTTAAAATTCCACCCCTGACCTAGCAACTGATGTTATCTATAGATTCCAGACACTGTATGGAAGGACATTGTGAAACCTCCTGTTCTGTTCTGCTTCACTCTGACCACCGGTGCTCGGTGATCGCAGCCCCTGTCACATACCCCCGCCTGGCTTGCTCAATCGATCATGACCCTCTCACGCGGACCCCCTTAGAGTTGTGAGCCCTTAAAAGGGACAGAAGTTGAGCACCTGAAGAGCTCGGCTCTTGAGACAAGAGTCTTGCCCGATGCCCTGGGCCAAATAAACCACTTCCTTCTTTAACTTGGTGTCTGAGGAGTTTTGTCTGCAGCTCGTCCTGCTACATTTCTTGGTTCCCTGACTGGGAAGCAAGGTGATTAATGGACGGTCAAAGCAGCTCCTTAGGCGGCTTTAGCCTGCCCTGTGAAACAACCCTGCGGGAGATTTCAACCAGCGGGAGCGTCGCAGGTCCTGACAGCGCTCCCGGGTAGACATTTGCCCCATGGGAAGCCTCGCCAGAGCAGTGTGTGGCAGGACCCCGTGGAGGATCAACGCAGTGGCTGAACACCGGGAAGGAACTGGCACTTGGAGTCCCGACATCTGAAACTTACTAAGACTAGTCTTTGGAACCTGCCCACTCCATCTGAGTGGAAGCGTGGCCTGATCACCCATGGTGTGCCTGTACCCGCACTTTGGTTTTTGTTTTTGACTTGACTTGGATTGCTTGATACTTTGGTTTTGGTTTTGACCTGGCTTGGATTTCTTGATACTCTGATTTTGGTTCTGATTCTGGTTTGGCGTAAACTGTAAAAGTGTGTGTGTGCCCTTTTTACGTGTTCTTTCTTTTGTAGTGTGCGTGTGGCGTGAGCGTGGTGTTTTGTCTTGAGGAGACATGGGTCAAGCACAAAGTAAGCCCATCCCACTAGGAACTATGTTGAAAAATTTCAAGAAAGGATTTAAGGGAGATTATGGTGTTACTATGACACCAGGAAAACTTAGAACTTTGTGTGAAATAGACTGGCCAGCATTAGAGGCAGGTCGGCCACAGGAGGAAGCCTAGACAGGTCCCTTGTTTCAAAGGTATGGTACAAGATAACCTGTAAGCCAAGGCACCCAGACCAGTTTCAGTACATAGACAGTTACAGCTGGTTTTAGACCCCTTCCCCCACCACAGTAGTTAAGAGAGACAGAGAGGAAGCGACAGAGAAACAAAGAAGGAGTCAAGAAAAGAGAGAGAGAGAGAGAGAAAGAGAAAGAGAGAGTCAGAAAGAGAGGAAGAGACAGAGGCAAAAGGAAAGTCAAAGAGAGAGAGACAGAACGTCAAAGAGAGACAGAAAAAGAGAAGAGAGAATTACAAGTAGTTAAGAAAAAAACAGTATATACCCTATTCCTTTAAAAGCCAAGGTAAATTTAAAACCTGTAATTGATAATTAAAGGTATTCTCAGTAACCCTGTAACACTTTAATACCACTTTGTTGTCATTGTAAACAAGGGCATATGCCGAAAGCACTGAGGCCTTCCTATAAAAAATCCTTAACCCAGTAACCCACGGATGGCCCAGATGCATTCAATCTACAGTGGCAGCTGCTTTGCTAACAGAAAAAAGAAAAAAAAAAAAGAAAAAAAAAACAGGGGAGGCAGAATTTATGTAAAAAGAATATTATATGGTAAATTCTTGTCCTGAAATAAATTAACTGGTTGTTTAAGGAAAGAAATGTTTGTAATAATTCAGAAAGTTCAGACATGTCAAAGAATTGTCTGTGAAAGTCGTGAAACAAAAAATGTTACAAAAAAAATTTTATGCCAAAAATGTTGCATAATTTAAAAGTAATAAGGCCTCCTGAGTACTATTGAAGGAACAGTTTATGTGCAAGGTGTATAAGGAAAGTAAAATACACCTTTGGTAAAATAATATAAGAGGCATAAGAATGTGGATTTTTACCTCCATGAAAATGTTTTTTAAAAGTATTGCTTTGAAAGTTTAAGCAAGTTTTAAAACGTTAATGGTAAAGAAAATTCTGTGTTAGCTAAAGTTAAAAAAGTATGATCCATTTTTTCTGTGAACTGGACATTAAAGTAGAAACGCAACAGGTTTTTCTTAAAGCACTAACCTGCTCTTTAACAAAGATTAAGGGAGCCACAGTGGCTCAGGCCGGTTGTCCTGGCACTCGGGGAGGCAAGGCTACATGTTCACGGCCAACCTGGTCAACACTGATTAAAAAAAAAAAAAAAAAGATTAAAAAAGGTTAGAAAGAGTCTATGAATATCTTACCTTATAGTCCAACATTAAAAATTGAATAAATGTGTATACAAAGTTTTATTAAAACTAACATTAACCTTAATAGCACACTAATATAAAGGTGAAATTTAGCTTATCTGGTATAAAAATCATACAAGAAGCATTATTAAATATAAAATGGTGTTTAGCTTTCTTTGGTCTAAAAATTAATAAAAATAGGTGGTAAAGGAAATATTCATTTTACTAGAGGATCATAGAAGTTAAAGACTTGAAACAAACTTTGGCAATTAAGACAGCATACCAAGATGCAAATGCCTGGTTGGAATGTATCAAATATTCCATCTGCACATTAAATAAAAGCAATTATTATGCCCATGCACATGGCAGGCCAGAGGCCCAGATTGTCCCCTTTCCACTAAGGTGGTCCTCCAGTCGACCAAGCGTGGGCTCCATGGTAACTCTTTTCCAGGATTCTACAGCCTGGTGTAATAAGTCATGCCAAGCTCTCTCTGCTATATCCCAAAGTCTGGCACCCTGCGGGTCAGCCCCCAAAGGCCATCCAGCCCATTCCATCTCCCAACACTAAGTTCACTTTGTGTCTCTCATGACAGGGAGGAAACTTAGCATTACTTGGAGACCTGAAGGAATGCAATGAGCTTAAGAATTTTCAAGAGTTTATCAATCAGTCAGCCCTTGTTCATCCCTGAGTGGATGTGGTGGTAGTGTGGTAGACCTTTACTGGGCACTCTGCTGAATAACTAGAGTGGCACTTGTGCTTTAGTCCATTTAGCTATCCCTTTCACCCTGGCATTTCATCAACCAGAGGGAGAAAAAATAGGACATCGTAGAGCGAGAGAAGCCCCTTATGGGTCTTTCAACTCTCACATCTATTTAGATGCAATTAGAGCCCCGCAAGGAATACCAGATCAAGTTAAAGCTTGAAATCAAATAGTTACAGGATTTAAGTCATTATTTTAGTAGGTGACAGTTAATAAAAATGTAGATTAAATAAACTACATCTATTACAACCAACAGCAACAAACTTACATGAGTTAAAAGAAAAACTCATGTTGGCTCCAGCCCTGGAGCCCACTAATAAAAAGTGACAGTCTCAAAGAGGGGAAATGAGGGAAGAGAGAGACCCTCTCATATTGTTGTATACTCAGAAAAGGAAAGAGAAGCGAAACTAAAGGCAGGTAGCCCGGCGCCTAGGAACCAGACCCAAAACCAGGCCTGGGCCTGCCTGACCTAAGTCTGGTAGTTAAAATTCCACGCCTGACCTAGCAACCGATGTTATCTATAGATTCTAGACATTGTATGGAAGGACACTGTGAAACCTCCCGTTCTGTTCTGTTTCACTCTGACCACCAGTGCTTGCAGCCCCTGTCACGTACCCCCTGGCTTGCTCAATCGATCATGACCCTCTCACATGGACCCCCTTAGAGTCATGAGCCCTTAAAAGGGACAGAAGTTGAGCACCTGAAGAGCTCGGCTCTTGAGACCGGAGTCTTGCCTGATGCCCTCGGCCGAATAAACCACTTCCTTCTTTAACTCGGTGTCTGAGGAGTTTTGTCTGTGGCTTGTCCTGCTATAGTTGTAGATGTTTGGTGTTATTTCTGAGGCCTCTGTTTTGTTCCATTGGTCTACATATCTGTTTTGGTACCAGTAACATACTGTTTTTATTACTGTAGACTTGTAGTATAGTTTGAAGTCAGGTAGTGTGATGCCTCCCACTTTGTTCTTTTTGCTTAGGATTTTCTTGGCTATACGGTCTATTTTTTGGTTCCATATGAAATTTAAAGTAGTTTTTTCTAATTCTGTGAAGAAAGTCAATGGTAGCTTGATGGGAATAGAATTGAATCTATAAATTACTTTCAGCAGTATGGCCATTTTCACGATATTGATTCTTCCTAACCATCAGCATGGAATGTTTTTCCATTGGATTGTGCTCTCTGTTATTTCCTTGAGCTGTGGTTTGTAGTTTTCCTTGAGGTCCTTCACACTCCTTGTAAGTTAATCCAGGAGCTGATATTTTGAAAAGATTAACAAAATACATAGACCGCTAGCCAGACTAATAATGAAAAGAGAGAAGAATCAAATAGACACAACAAAAAACGATAAATGGGAGATCACCACTGATCCCATAGAAATACAAACTACCATCAGAAAATTCTATAAACACCTCTAAGCAAATAAACTAGAAAATCTAGAAGAAATGGATAAATTCCTAGACACATACACCCTCCCAAGTCTAAACCAGGAAGAAGTTGAATCCCTGAATAGACGAATAATAAGTTCTGAAGTTGAGGCTATAATTAATAGCCTACCAACCATAGAAAGCCCAGGACCAGACAGATTCACAGCCGAATTCTACCAGAGGTACAAAGAGGAGTTGGTACCATTCCTTCTGAAACTATTCCAAACAATAGAAAAAGAGGGACTTCTCCCAAACGCATTTTATGAGGCCAGCATCATCCTGATCCCAAAACCTGGCAGAGACACAACAAAAAAAGAAACTTTCAGGTCAATATCCTTGATGAACATCAATGCGAAAATCCTCAGTAAAATACTGGCAAACCGAATCCAGCAGCACATCAAAAAGCTTATCCACCATGATCAAGTTGGCTTCTTCCCTGGGATGCAAGGCTGATTCAACGTTTGCAAATCAATAAACGTAATCCATCACATAAACAGAGCCAATGACAAAAATCACATGATTATCTCAATAGATGCAGAAAAGGGAAAAGGCCTTTGATAAAATGTAGACAACCCCTTCGTGCTAAAATCACTCAATAAACTAGGTATTGATATTTCAAAATAATAAGAGTTATTTATGACAAACCCACAGCCAACGTCATACTAAATGGGCAAAAGTCGGAAGCATTCCCTTTGAAAACCGGCATAAGACAAGGATGTCCTCTCACCCCTCCTATTCAATATAGTATTGGAAGTTCTGGCCAGGGCAATTAGGCAAGAGAAAGAAACAAAGTGTATTCAGATAGGAAGAGAGGAAGTCAAATTGTCTCTGTTTACAGATGACATGATTATATATTTAGAAAATCCCATCGTCTCAGCCCAAAATCTCCTTAAGCTGATAAGCAACTTCAGCAAAGTCTCAGGATACAAAATTAATGTGCAAAAATCACAAGCATTCCTATACACCAACAACAGACAAACAGAGAGCCAAATCACGAGTGAACTCCCATTCATAGGTGCTAGAAAGAGAATAAAATACCTAGGAATATCTTTTATATTCTAATTAGCCAACCCTAGTGGAGGCTGTGAAGCAGCTGAGTATTTTGGGGAAGTTAATGATTTGCTCAGCACATACCATGCCTGCAGCCCCCTTTCCAGGAGTGACTCCTTAAACGCTGGTTTTACATGTCTATTGACCACTGTAACGTCATCCTGGCCACCTAATTTAACCAGTACCCCTGACCCAAAGGTAACCATTATAGGCTTGCCAGAAAGCTTTATGCAGGAAGAACAATTCTGTATTGGAGAGCATCTAAATTGAATTAATCAGATTCTTTGTGTTAGAGCACATCACACACACACACACACACACACACACACACACACACGCACCAGAATAGGTAGAAATAGAAAGGCTGAAAAGCATATATCTAAAAAGGTTTTACAAGCAGACACTTTGAAGCAATAGAAAGCATAAATAAACAGAAACCAAGAATGAAGGAAAACTAGGACAGTCAGGGGTCAATTCAGGCAGTAGAGTTAAGCAGGAGCAAAGAAACAGAAGCAAAGAGGCATGAGTGCAGCAGTGACCCTAGGCTAGTCTTGGGCTTTGGTGGGAATATCAACCAGAGCTGATTGGACAATGAGAATTGCCAGGGCATTGGGAAAGAACTTTTAATTCTCCATGAGCACTACCTAGATGGTGTAAATATTTTAAAGGTAATGAGGCCTTCATAACTCCTTTCAAGTATTCCCAGATAGCAGCCACTTGGTCAATCTTTGGGATAAGCTGGCCCTTACAGGCGACCCTACACCTCACATTCTGACTTCTTTCTCTCTCTTTTCTTCCTTTCTTTTCAGCTAGCAGATAACCTGCCAACACTTAGTGGTGTCTGTACCTGAGCATCCCAGCAGCACTCATAGCTTAAACATGTGTCACATCTTCAGGCACCTTTCAGGTTGGCCTTTACCATAAAACCTCAATGCACTGTGTACTCAAAGGTAAAGCCTGGTGAGGAGAAAGGTCAAAGAGAGGACCTATGTCAAAACAAGGAAGAATACGATTTATCAACTGGAAAACAACTTGTTTATCTCTGTATATTTACCATATATGCCATTTTCTCTACTCAGATGTTATTCATCCTTTTTCTGCTAGTCAAAGTCCCTCACCGTTGTTAGTGGCACAATGTCAGATGTAATCAAGTTCATGCACGTTTGTGTGTTTTTACAGGGTCAAGTTTTTATCGATGCTGTTTTCATCATTAAAGTCATGAGCTGCATGAAATTCCCAAGGAGGCAATTTTCCTTAGAGCTGCAGGCACTCAAGCCGATCCACCAAGTCAGTCAATATTGTAAACCATACATAGTAGTGTATTTAATCTATATATAAATATTATACATTAAATAGTTCACATTAAACAAAGTGATATTTAACATAAAGAGAAAAGGGGAAAGGAAAAAGCGTTTAATGAACCAACCCAAGGAGAGTAACATGAACAAGAAGAGTGTCTTGGACTGATCCGAATGGTCCTTAGCATCTTGCAAGGAAGAGTCTCTGATTTGGTGACAGCCTTTGGCGGCACAGGCCGGGTTTTGATCATGAGTGACAGCAAAACAGTGTCTGTTAACATGGCCATCTTGAGTTGGTGAAGTCTTGTTTTTTTCTAAATAGCCCTGGAGTCCTCTGGTGAGGACTAATAGTAAAGAATGTGTGTAGTTATATCCGTCTCTGGTTGGGTGCGGTCTCTATTCATTAGGTGAACATTTGCTCCCTGTTGGCATAATGTCTTTTGAAATGTAAAACTGAGTCTTTTTCTAAGATAGAGTTACTTATATCAAGGGTGCTCTATACACTCGTGAAATCCCTGCAGTAGTAATTAAAATTCACTACCTCCAGGAAGTGTTTCCCAGTTCACTGATTTCTACCTCATCTGCCCTTAGCTCTTGATTATTTCTGTTGCCTTATATTAGAATGTGCAAGAGAAACGCTGCTTGGTAAAAAGGATTCTGATCATTTATTTTCCCTTGTTTTGTGTCTGAAAGATTATGTCTCCTATTTCTTGCATGTCTCCTAAAACTTTAAGTACTCTGTGCATAGTTAATGCTCAGTAAATATTAACTCATCTTCAGTAATAAACAACAGCAGCAAGTACTGACACCAATGAAAATTATTGAGAACCTATTTTGTGTCAGGTGAGGTATTTTTGCTTGACTTATATTATCTCTATTCCTCATATTGATATTAAAGGTAAATATTTTTCATTCCTAGTTTACAGATGAGAAAAACGAAACTCAGAAAAAGGTTAAACAATTTGCCAAAGTCACATAGGTTTTAAGTCATGCCATCAAGATTAAACTCAGTGTTTCTTTCCATTACACCACTGGTTAACATTTTCAGGTATTCTCTTCTACTTAAGGGGACTCAGTGTCTCAAGGACTAGTATTGCCTATAGCCTAAAACATGAGTTTTCACATTAGTCTACTTTATTTTGAAAATATTTTGTATATCTGAATTAAGAATTTTCTTCCTTAAATGACTTTTGAGGAAACAAGTCACTTATTTATTTGTTATCTATAGTTTTTTTTCTTTCTTTCTTTTGTGGTTGTGGAAAATCCAGTGGTGATTCATGAACACAAAATAAATTTCAAAGGTTTTATTAAAGGTATGCAGCACCCTTCGCCCTGCCTCGAGGGCATGACTCACAAACTCTCCTTATCATTTATATTTTAATTTAATGTAGGCCACAAATATTGTCTAGAGTTGAAGCCAGAGAACATGACTCACATTATTCGGTGACTCTTTGTACCTTAAAATCTTTTCAATGTAAAAAATATTGTAAACAGCTCCTTGAAATTGTATGTGTTAACATTAATGGTATAATAATATTTAGCTTACTAATATTTTAATTGAATGAGGTTTCTTACTGTTTAAACTGGATTTGGGTCTAGGTGACTTTTCTGTTTAATCCATCCACCAATCAAATAATCTTTGAGCATTGACTTCATAAATTCAAGAGTTAAAAAAATAATTGTAAGTAACACGTGGCTCACAGTAAAAACAGTTATGAGGAGGTTAGGTTCACAGAGAACTCCCTTCAGACAGACAATTAAAAATAAATCTTTAGAGCCTCCTCTATATATGTTCTCCTCTCTATATATTCTGATTAGAGAACATATCCTCTATATATGTTCTCCTCTCTATATATTCTGATTAGAGAGTTGCTTGTGCCATACTGCTGTACTTGTTTTCCTGGGACTGAAATATGTGTGTACTAAAAAGGGCAATTACATTTATATTATGAGGCAAAGAGCAGATAAAAGCATGTTGTAACAGGTAATCAGGGTTAGTCTGGTCTAGGATGGCAGAGAAGTTACATAGCTGAACTAGGTTAGCACCATTTGTCCTCTTATATCTCTACCACTCTAATATCCTTTACCCTAAATATCATCTTTAGATCATGGCAATTCAATATAGACCAGAGCTATTTACAAGAAACTGACAAATCAGTGTTCCAATGGTCATTTGGATTGAAAAACACACTGCTAGGCAAAAATATGATTATTAAAGAATCATATCCAATAATATATCTATTCTTTGCCATTGAAAGAAATGTATTAAATATATGATAATCAAGAGCAGGACTTCTCTTAGTTTATTTGAAGGCAGAATGAAGGGCTATGGGTGATTTTAAAGGATGGTTCTCTTAGGCCTGCTGTGTTACTCTTTCCTCCCTTACAGGTCAGATATTCCAGGGAGAGCATGCTAGATATTGCTGCAGACAAATCTGTCTGTATGTCAATCCTTAGTCTGCTTAAATTATAGAAAACAAATAAAAATTGTAAAACCCTGCAAAAAACAAGAGAATGAGAGAGTTCATTATTACTTCAGAGATTTCAATACTTTTCTGAAACAAACAAAATGATAATATTGATGTTTCAGAGTTTATTTCATAAAAATCTGTGTTTAGTACTGATTTTATTTATTTATTTATTTATTTATTTATTTATTAAGACAGAGTCTCGCTCTGTCGCTCAGGCTGGAGGGCAGTGGCATGATCTCGGCTTATTGAAACCTCCACCTACCGGGTTCAAGTGATTCTCCTGCCTCCATCTCCCAAGTAGTTGGGACTACAGGCATCCTCTACATCCTTCAAAAAAAACACCCAGCTAATTTTTGAAGTTTTACTAGAGATGGGATTTCTCGATGTGGAAAGGCTGGTCTTGAATGCCTGGCCTCAAGTGATCTGCCCACCTCGGCCTCCCAAAGTGCTAGGATTACAGGCATGAGCCACCGCGCCCGGCCCTGGTCTTTTATTTTTAAAAACACTTTCAGGGTTTATAACATTAAAAAAAAATCATTGAAATTCAGTAGTTAATACATTGCAAATAAAGAATATGAATGCATTATAGAATATCAAATTTATGAACATTTGTTAAATATGTATTATCTTTCTCAATAATTTGTTAAATGTGTATCATCTCTTCTACATTTGTTAAATATGTATATTTTTCTTAAAATTAGTCATTAAAAGGTATTATTAAAATAAGAAAAATATAACATGAAGAAAATGGAATTAATTATAAAAAATTAAAATAAAATAATATTGTTAGATTATTTTTAAAGGCTATTTAAAAAAATCATTTCAAAGGTTTTATGCCTGAGTCATGAAAACTGATAAACTTTCCAGTGCTGAAATAGCTCTTTCAGATTCTACACCAGTTTGGGAACAATTGAGGAGATAGCTATAAGCTGACTCCAGATATTTTCCTCTGATACTCTGAGCTTAAAAAAACACCACTATTTATTTCATAACTTTGAAGATATCTCTATTTATTTTAGTTGAGACTGGGTCTTGCTATGTTGCTGAAGCTGGTCTCAAATTGCTATCTGTGATTACAGGCATAAGCCACCATGCCTGGCACAGGTATCTTTTAAATTAACCTACCCCAGCTGAGATTGCAATTTTTTCACTGTAGTTTTGCTTTCAAAGAAAGTACTTTATGGTCACTTTCATAGTCTTTGATTCATCTACAGATGAAGATTTAGTATATCGAGTTTTCTGTATTAATTTCAATACTACCATGTTCATGCTTTACATTTTTGGAAAATTTTCTACTTTGCTATCATAATTCAATAAAGTATCTCCACTAATTGTGTAAGATCAGTTATGAGGAATAATAATAAAGTGCTGACTTTATCTTAGTAATTTACATTTTAACATTTATTTCAAATTCTAGTTTTTTGTTTTTTGTTTTTTTTTTTAAATAAAGTCAGTCTCACTCCTTTCTAGTATGTTTTCTTAGAGAGAAAGAGGTAGAATGACAGCTGGTGCCCTGTGCGCACATGTCCCACCACCTGGGACAGCAGAAAATAGGTTGAAAATGAATGAGCTTACTTAGATCTCATTGGAAAACTATCTTTGGTCACCAGCGGTTTCTGGGACCCATTTCTTGAGTTAATGCTTAAGTTTTGAGGGGCTTCATTTTAGTTTTTGGATTGTGATGTTCCTCAAACCCCATCAAGTGACTGGATTTTCTAGAAAATGAGTAATGGTAGAGCAAACAGATTCAAAGTCATTAATTCAATTTGGATATGACAAAATACCCTGAGAGCAAATGAAAATTAACATAAATGTCTCAATTTCTAACAGTTATGCAATATTCTTACATCTTCAAGCTGAAAGCACTCTGAAGTCAGCACAAACTGACAGGTGTAGGACTTTCCAAAATGTGTAAAGCATTTCCTCCTGGGGGAAGAATGGATCAAATTCTACCCCTTGCTTGATCAGATTCATCAATTTGCATATTTGTACAAGAGGGGATCCAATCTGCCTAATCATTTCTGTTTGCCGATGTTTTGGAAAGTTGGGAAATAATTTTGGTTTTGAAAAAATGTAACACAAATCCTCAGTGATGATTTACCAGGCAATGACTGAATTCCTACATCTGGATTATATTATCCCACTTGGGATTAGACTAATGATTAAAATCATCCTGGCAGCAAGGTAAATAGACGAGTTCCCACACTGAGGCAAACTCATAGCAAAGGCCCTTGGGTCATGACTTTTTTGGGGAAAATTCTTCCTAGTCTTATAGCCCTGTCTAGTTCTGTACATATTCATATCTAGGTGTCTGGGACAGACTCACTGTAGTAAATAAGAGCGAAAACACAAGGACAGTGTCTGGCCCATCAGTGACTTGATAATAAATGCCACTTCCCTTCTAAACCATCTCCCTTCCTCCCTTCCTTTCCTTCCTCTTTCTTTTTCTATTCTTTCCTCCCCTCCCTCCTTTGCTCTCTCCCTCCCTCCTTTGCTCTCTCCCTTCCTCCTTTCCTCTCTCCCTCCCTCCTCCCTTCTCTTTCTCTCTGTCTTTCTTCCTTCCATGTCAAGGGACAAATTACAAGCTGCCTACTGCTAGCTAGTTTTAGAGATGAAATCCTCAAAAAGGCAAAACTTACATTCTACATTTAAGGACATTAACCAAGGAATGAAGCCTTTGTTTTTAACCTATAAAAACTTTTACTTTGGACAAAAAAGTGTGCTGCACATGCTCTGTACTTGAACAAAAATTAGTGCAAATAAAGTAAGGATAAGAAATGAATCTTGTGCCAACCCCTTTGACCCTATAAAAGCATCTCAGTGAGGCAGATGCCCATGTTATCACCCTCCAAGCACTCACCTCCAAATGAAGGTATCTGCTGACCACTAAGTGGCAGAGAAAATTGCCTCTGTGCTCTGGAATCTCATTGTCTGCTGGCTGCTACCAGTTCCCTTATGTACTTCTAGAGAATGAGATATCCTAACCCATGTGGAGTGGAATTGCATCTTGCAGAGGTAACAGGTCCTTCCTATTGGTGTTTCCCTAATTGAGCATTTGTTTTTTCATTTAATGGCCATGATCGTGTGCTTTCTTTCTAGCATTATTTGAAAGCCTTTTATCAACTTCCTTTGAGATCAACACACAGGCAGAGGAGAAACTCCAAGCTCCTGCAGAACAGACCCCAGCCTATGGCAGGCCTTCTTTGGTCCAGAATCAAATGGCCAACTGGATGATGAAACTTTAGCCCTGGTGATGAAGCCAAAGTGTGAAACTCCTGATGCAGTGGAGTATAATTTTTTTTCCCTCAGAAAATGAAGCAGCTAACTGGTATCTTGACCTACAGGTGAACGTGTTACTCATAATTTTTTCTCTATACAATGTGTCATGTTGCTATAGCTGCCAGGGTTCGCTTTTGCAGATCGCATCTTCATGTGTTAAGAAGTAGTTTGGGGTAATACAGAGCATTCTGGGCTATCCTAGCCAGGTGTCTGTGATTTTAATTCCTGCACCAAGTTTATCACTTTGTGTAATTTTAAGGAAGCTTCTCAATGTCTTTTAACTGTTTTTCAATGTAATATAAAGGAATTAAGCTAGATGATCTCTGAGGGTATTTTGAGGATCTACAAGTCTATATCATCCACTAATCACTTCTGTGTATTCCATATCAGGCTATATCTCTGCTACTTGAATCCTGAGTTACTAAGTCATTTCTAGGTGGCTTAAAATACCTTTAAAATAAAAATTTTAAATTACAAAATATGACAGAGTACTAATGGTTTTATTTTTTTTCTTGTGTAATAATTATCAATGAGAATTGAACCTTAGGAAAAAGCTAAAATTAGTTGTCTCTTTACTGTAGTAGCTAGGTACAACAAATCATCTTCCAAATTTAGAAAGTTCAGAATCAACAAATATTAGCCCATATCATTGAGTGGAGCTGATGCTTTCTCAAGTGAGATTCTATAACAACTCAAATGAAGTGAAGGATTAAGACATGAGCTAATTCTAGCAAAAAAAAAAAAAAAAAAAAAAAAAAAATCTGTAGATAATCTTCTTGAGCCTTTCCTTTGTCTCCATTTATTTTTTCATTTGTTCATCCATTCAGCACATTTTAATATAGTGCCTAATATGCAATAGGCCTAGGGCTAATCTCTAGGGATATAAAGATGAACAAGAAACATTTTTGCACTCAACTTCAAGTACATCTGAAAGATATTTCTCTACTAGTGAATGTCTTTTAAAGAAAAATCTCATTGATTTAAAGGCTGCTAATAGAGTTGAATATTTTATATACTATGCATAAAACTCATTTAGCAAAATGTTGGAGAAAGGAAACACTTTAAAGTCTTTCTGTGTTGATGCTTAATTTTACTCAAAAAGCAAATCAAAGAGAGTGAAAGCTAATTCTTTCTAAGGGTTTATGAACTTAATGATTCTTTTACCTTTTTTACAACAATTTTTTTTAATGTTGTGTCTAAGAACTCGGAATACCAATTCAACCTTTTAGTATATCACTAGTTGGTCTGTAGTACAGACTGAATGTTAATTTATTAGTTGTACTCAATTATTTCTTGCCTTGTACTTCAATATAAAATACATTCAAACATTTTATAATAAATGGAATTGTACAACCTTTTTTAAAATTACTAATGACTTATTAAGTTTTTCAACCTTGGGTGATTATAGAACAGTTTAGATTTTCTTAAGCCAAGGACAATCATGAACACATAAAAAATAAGGCTGTCTCTTAAGAAACTTTAATATATCATGGTGTACCTTAGATTTCTGATTCCCTAAGGAACAAAAATAATCACCAAAGAATTTATTTTTAAAAATGCAACAATATTTAAAATGTCATATTTGAGGCTTACTGAAATGCCTCTCATGTGTATGTATGTCGGTCAGAATAGGGAATTACATGCCAGATTTACCCTCTGAAACTGTGGACCACACCGTCCAAGCAGCATTCAAGGTTTGGAGTGATGAGACCTTACTTTCAATAGACTTTTCTGGGACACTGCTGACATCATGATCTTCTTCGGAAGCAGAGATAAAAATGAAGAAACGATTTTCTTTATTGAAGATATCCCGAATACCCTCTATGTGAAGTGATAGGCTTTGTTATTGTCTTGATGATTTTCCCACAGTTATTTTCTGAGTTCTTTCTCTTTTAGAACATGGTGATCTCTCCCCATTTGATGGACCATTTTAGACAGCCAGCTCATGCCTTTTCTCCTGGTAAGGGTCTGAAGGTGATGTTTACTTAGATGATGATGAAATCTGGACAAATGATTCCAAAGGTAAAGATGAATATTCTTCAGTTGGGATTTAATGTGGTCACTGAACTTGAAGAGTGGTTAAAGTTACAGAAATCTCCCTTTTCAGAGAAAACTGCTTTGTCCATTTTATGTACATAAGTGGTCAAAATATTGGGATTTCTAGCTCCTATCCCTAAATGGCAATTAAGGCAACAAAACAGAGTCAAACAAAATGCTTTTTGAGGTCTTGGAGGGTTAAGCTAACACCACGGGAATTGTGTGGTAACACTATAAGGTTTGACTTGACCCAGTTTTTTCCCTCAGCGGTTGAAGAAAGTGTAACAGAGTTTACCAATTGTCAATCATTTAAATTGCAGTGTGGTGAAACTATTTACAGTGATTCACAAACAAAACATATTGTCATACATTCAGATATAAGACAATAGTCTTTATTTCATGCTTGACTGTTTTATTTTATATTCCTATTCTTAACTGACATTTTGACTAAGTGTTATATGAAGAGGTAGGCAACACAGACATTAAATATCTATCTACAATGTCTCTACTTTTTTATTAGGGACAAAAGTGTCATTCTGATTATGAGCTGGCATACAAAATGTTTCTCATAGTAACCTAATGAGCAGTAGAAAAGCTTTCTGCAAAAATTCCCCACAGTTGGGCAAATGTGAAATTAAGAAGTTGTGTGTGTGTATGTGTGTGTGTGTGTGTGTCTGTATCAATTACATACAATACTTATGTTTGCCAAGTACTTTCTGCCTGATGGCTTGCTGACTCAATAAGAATTATTGTAATTGACATTTTTATTGTTTTTATGTGAATATTGCTAAATACTTTGAAACAACCTAAAGCCTCAGATTTGAATTTCTCTTGTATGTCTATCTATTATTGCTGGAGAATCAGCAACTGTTTTCACAGTGCCAAAATAAACATCGAATAAACTCCGTTATCATTAATTCAGAATTTAATCTTTTTAGCTACCACACATTGAGCATTTCCCATTTTCCAGGTGCTTTGATATGAACAATGTAAACAACAACAAAAGCTCATTACCACTGCAGTTATTGAGCTCTTATCATGTGCCAAGTGCTTTACACTAACCCTATAAGACTAGTTTTATTATCCTCACTTCACCTTGCGAAAGGAGGGCTCCTGTCAGGATGTATGCAGGCTTTTCCACATCTATCGGGGCATACTGGTCCTGCTAGTCTCAGTTTGCTGGATACATGGAAGCCGGACAGCCCCAATTATGTTCCCCATCACAGTTAGGGTGCCTTTCATCATGTCTGGAATTCCATTATTAGACATTTGATTCTTTGAAGCTTGGAGGCTTGTTATCCTTTCAACAATTACAAATACAGCAGGTGCAGTGGCTCATGTCTGTAATCCCAGCACTTTGGGAGGTCAAGGCAGGCAGATTGCTTCAGCTCAGGAGTTTGAGGCCAGCCTCAGCAACATGGAGAAACTCCATCTCTACAAGATGTAAAAAAAAATTAGCTGGGTGTAGTGGCATGCACCTGTGGTCCCAGATACTCAGGGGGCTGAGGTGGGAGGATCGCTTAAACCCAGGAGGCAAAGGTTCTAGGGAGCCAAGATCGTGCCACTGCACTCCAGCCTGGGTGAAAGAGTGAGACCTTGTCTCATAATAATAATAATAATAACTACAAATACTTGCAAGAAGAACAAGGCCTATTTTAAAGTTTCCATCATTGGTTGGTGGTAGTGTAGGGAGGTTAAGACAGCTAAGGCTAATGTTCTGAGACAACAGAGGGCAGGACAGGAGATAGTGACGATGTAGAGATGAATTACTGAGGTGAGGGGAGAGATGAAAATTGATTGAAAGATACTGAAGAAGAATATGTCATCCCTTGCACTAGAATGTCGGCTTTGCAAGAGCAGGAATTTTTGTCTGTTTTGGTTACAAACACTTATCTCTAGAACCAAGAACAGTTTCTGACAGTGAATGAGTGAGCTAATGAATGAACAAATAAATGAATGAATATAATAACCCTCTTCACAGGAGCCATGTAGTGAGTTTAGTTCTTTACCTGTATCATCTCATGAGAGCCTTCATGTGACCCTTCCTTGACAGAGGAGGAAGGGAAGGTTTGTGAAAATGAAATGAACTGCCCAAAGTGAGGGAGCTCATAAACGGCAGAGTTGGAATTTTGGCTGGTGCATCTGACTGCAAGGCCTGGCCTGTGCTCTTAATCCCTACATGGCTCCATTGGTTTAGTTGAGGGCTGGATCACTGGAGAGGTAAAAGAAACGAACATCCATCCACACTTCAAAATATTTCTTTTAATTTAGAGTTAGTTTATGATGTTTCTTGCCTTACATATGTTAAGATAGACTATAGGCTAAATATATCAATAAATCAACTTTAAGGAGAGAGGTGTGTGTATGTGTGTATGTGTGTGTGTGTGTGAGAGAGAGAGAGAGAAAGACGGTCCTGACATATTATAGATGAGTACTCCATTTTTAAGAGAAAAAATGAATTTGTTTTCTTTCCCCTCTACCTTTTTCTTTCTTTCTTTCTTTCTTTCTTTCTTTTTTTTTTTTTTTTTTTTCAGATGGAGTGTCGCTCTGTCACCCAGGCTGGAGTGTGCTAGTGCGATCTCGGCTCACTGCAACCTCCATCTCCTGGGTTCAAGCAATTCTACCTCAGCCTCCCGAGTAGCTGGATTACAGGCAACTGCCACCACGCCCGGCTAATTTCTGCATTTTTAGTACAGACGGGGTTTCACCACGTTGGTCAGGATGGTCTAGAACTCCTGACCTCAGGTGATCTGCCTGCCTCGGCCTCCCAAAATGCTGAGAAAACAGCTATGAGCCACCACACCCTTATCCCTTTTACTTAGTTTTTAAACAATGCAATTATAACCTTTACTTTCTCTCTACCAGGCACAGCAAGGTTATCTAACTATGTGTTTACTTAGAAGTTCCACAGATGGAACCTTGAAGCAAATCAGGTCTCTGGAACTCTCTTCCACCAGGAGATTGCTTCAATTTACAGCTTACCTCTGCCTGCGATGGCTCCAGCCAGACCACCCAATAGATAAAACATTCGAAGCAAGTCCCGTAGACCCCACACCTCATTGTTTCCTCCCCTACATGCCATTCATGCCAAGCCCTCCTTTTAAAAGCCCCTGTCTTCTGCCTGAAGACTGAGGTGGTGCCCTCAAGGCAGGAGCCTGTACTGACTCCCCTCAGCTAGCTCTGAAATAGGGTCACCTTCTACCAGGACTCACTCCTTTTAACTGGACTCTGCAAGCAGTGAGCGACTGGACTTGCACTCCATTACAATATGATGGTTCAACTTATGATTTTTTGACTTTATAATGGTGCAAAAGATATATGCATTTAGTAGAAACTGTACTTCAAATTTTGAATTTTGATTCAAAATTCTTTATTATAAAATGGGCTTTGTGTTAGAAGATCTCACCCAATTTTAGGCTAATGTAAGTGTTCCACGCACTTTTAAGGTAGTCTGGGCTAAGCAATGATATTTGGTAGGTTAGTTGAATCAAATGCATTTTTGACTTACGATATTTTCAATTTATGATGGGTTTATTTGGACTGTAACTCCATTGTAAGTTGAGGAATATGTATACACACACATACTATATGTATGTGTATGTAGTGTGTGTGTGTGTGTACGGAGGAAGGTTATCTAAAATATCTTGAGATGTTACAGTAATTTTTTTCTTTTGAGAAAAGTTTTTATTTCCCAAACATTATGTAATAACATTACACTCTGTTTTCATATATTACTTTTTAAATCAGAGAATTTGCTTTTTTAAAAATATGTAATGACTTCTACTTTAGTGAATTAAGGTAACAACGTGAGACTAAGTTGTTTAAAAATAGATATTTGCTTCATTGTTTAAACATTAGGGATCCTTAAATATAACAAAATTGCTTGTTAAAACCACTAAAGCATTTCTCCATTTTTCTAACTTGTTTTCATTTCTATTATTCACTACCAAACAATCTAGATTTTTCCTTTTTCAAAGACATTTGGGAGGGATTGGGCTGGAATGTGTGTTCTATTCCCGGTTTTTTTCTCTTAGAGTATTTGGTTAATTCTGGCCAAGGTGGACATTCAGTAACCACTCTTTTTTAACCAAACACACAAAAAAATTAAAATTCTTTAGGAGGGGAGCCCAGGAAATTAGGACTTGACTTTCAGATATTATACTCCAATAAGAACCAAAAATAATTTCTTTTACGTCTTGTAAATTCTTTTAGTAACTTTTGTGGATCAACCCAGTATGAGTATAGCATCTCTGAAGAGCATGCGATTCAAATGTTGAAAGTAAATGACCTCCTAAGTTGCCCAACCTTTTCTTTGTAGCTACAGCATCTAAAATGAGCTCTTCTTTTGTTTTGTTTCACACCTGTGGATGATGCCATGACTGTACAAAAGTAGTGCTTAAGTTCAAATTTAGAAGAAATTTAGCTTTCCTTTTTTTCTTTTTTTTAAAATGGGGCCTCCCTATCTGCCCTAGGCTGGCCTTAAACTTCACTCCTGGGCTCACGCAATCCTCCAACCTCAGCCTCCTGAGTAACTGAGACAACAGGCATGCCCTGTGCCCAGCTAGCTCTCCTTTTTAAGACCATTTAAGCCCAGTTCGTGAGGTTATGAAAGAAAAAGAGAAATCAGAAGGTAGAACAAAGCAACCATCAGAGAGTGTCTACAAAAAATTATTACTTCATGCACTTGCAGAGTCAAACCACTTACATTTTAGAAAAATAGACATACCGCTAAGTGCCATCAACAATGAGTTTTTACTATACCCTACCCTGAAGCCAACATCTTGATCTTAATGGTTCTTCAACTTCACGATTTTTCATAATTTTAATCCAACTCAGATGACCAGTTGTTCATGTTATTCCTAGTCTGGGACCTCCCTATGCTTTAGTATCTGGCTGTTCATAGACATTTTTGGTTCCCATTTGGGTGGCGTTTTGAACTCAAAAACTGATGATGACCTATGTTGTAAAAAGTCCCATATTGCTAATGTCTGAATCAGCAGTAAATACATAATTTTAATTTAGTCCGGTTTTGTTTGTTCATTTTACAGGTTTTCAAATTTCCCAGTGATTTGGAAGACTTGTTAGAACCGTTTTTAAATACCAGCTCAGCCCAGCCCTGTTGTGTTAAAGATGACATCTGAAACCACAAATCATTTCACTGTGGTAACCAGAAGGCTTGACTTTGAGTTTAACAATTAACAACTGATAGAAGGACTTGCGTTGACAAGCAGTTTGCCAACACATTACGATGTGATGAGCCCTATCACCATCTAAAAACACTTTTCCATGAACAATATTCCATAAACCAGCAGTCTGATTATTTTCTTAATGAATTAATGTTTATTTTAATCTTTGGAGGAATTTTTATTTATTTCTACTTAAGAAAACTACAGAACATATAATAGTATGTTCTCATTAACCTTTCTGTGTTTTTTTATTTTGTGCTGATTATGTTCCCAAATGGAATGAGAAACTAGTAAAATATTACAGTTGTTTGATAATAAACATTATTTTTAAAGTTGAAAAATAGTGGCATGTATTTATTTTCATTTTTCATTGAAAAGGTTTTTTTTTTTAATGGGTGTGGTAATATTGTAATGATCCTAAGAGAAAGGCCCTCATCTTACCCTTCATTTCATTTCCATAGAGACTAGCATGGTATCCCATATGGCTGATGCTCAATTAATATATTCATTAAATTGATAGATAAAAAAGCTTCTTCTAGTTTGAAGTGATCACATTTCTACAAATTTGTGAAAATCTGTAAGAACAGTTAGCCTACTCGATTCTTTTTCTCCACTTTCAAATGTTTAATAAAATGTCATTTGTTTTCCAGCTTCTTAAGCACTTCTTATTTATTATCTAATGAGATTTTAATATATTATGAAAATTTATTTGTAAAAACAAATGCTTTCTAATAAACTAACTTTTATAAGTTTAGTAGATGAATCAAACTTTTTTGGATAATTTTTCACTCAGTCTCAAAATTAAATATTATGATACACGGAAGCAACTTAAAATAAATTATTGCTTTGCATTCCTGATTGAGCACAAATCTAATCCTGAACTCACTGGAAACAATCTATTTGAAAGGGTATATTTGGCAGTATTTTGTTTGGATAAAGGCATATAGTAAATTTCCCTCAAATGATCACGTATATGCTGTAGGCTTTTCTGATTTTTTCTAAGGCACTGGCTACTCTAGATTATAGCATTTTACTCATATGTTAGAATACCCATTTCGTATTCACCCTAAAGCTGTATTCATGCTCCTTCTCTTTGTCTTTGTATGTTTCTGACCTGAGCATCATTTTCTTTCTGACTCTTAGTCACTCAAATTAACTTGCATTTCCAATCATTTATTTAAAGAAGTCCAATAAATCCAAAGATCATGGCCTATATTGCTCTACCCATTTGCTTCTGCAGGGGACCAAAGATGGCACTTTGATTTCACCATACTGAATGTGTGATGTTCTGAAAGGAGTAATAGGGTAGAGGCCCCTACGACTATTTTCCTGAGTGGTTGGACCAAGAGTACTTCTATTATTCAAACTTAAAATTAAAAATTAAGAAACTTGAAATTGGCCTACCGCAGCCCTAGTTTTCTTGGGCACTCCCTGAGGTGTAGGAACCAAACAGCTCAGCTTTTAAGAAAATATCTGAGAATGGAAAGGGTGGAGGTCATAAGTAGACAGGGATGGTGGTCAAGAACACTGAGTTTTGAGTTATCGGCCTGGGTTCAAATCATGGTATCATTTATAAACTATATGACCATATACAAGTATTTAACTTCTCAGTGTATCAGATTATTCCTATGTAAAATGGAAAACAAGCTTTCTGACAGCACCTATGTGGCTGTTGTAAGGATTAAATGAGATAATGCCTTTTAAACCTAGAATGCAGTAATCCCTGTTTGTGCTAGCCATTACAGTCGTTGTGTTCCAATGTAATTCTTCTACCTCTGTCTGGATCTGTAGGGAATTTATGCAGGACTACATATTCGTTGAGAGGTCTTGCCAGTATGTTTAAATTCCAACCATGGGGCTCAATTATGTGGTTGTGCTATAGCACCTCCAAGTCTTCTAGCTTGGTTTTGGTCCAATATCGTGGGCTTCACGTAGACACAAGATATCTTTCTGTAGTTACTCTAGAGAAAATGCAGTTTATACTATACCAGGATGTAGTAAACATTCTAGAAGCAGTACTAAGTTTCTCTTTATGGAAGTAAACATGCCATCTTGATACACTTATTATTTGAAGAAGTAAAAGTAGCTAGTTTCTTACAGAAGGGAAAAAAAACATTTTTGCTAAGTGAAGTAAAAAATGTACTACTCTCTGCTTCTTCCCACAGTATCCATAAATATGCGGAGGCCGTTTATTTTGCCAGATGGGTTTTGAGACCCTGCTGAAACAAGAGATGCTGTCATTTATATTTCCCTCAAATTCTACCACAAACCACACTTGGGAGGGAAAAGAAAAAGTCGCCATGTAAGCATGTTTACCTTCAAGTGACTAGGAAGTGGAAACCTATCCATAAGTGATGACTCACCATTGCAGGCCTATAAAAGTAAAGGTATTCTCTGCGGAAGGACAACAGTCACCAGGCATCACCATTCAAGATGCATCCAGGGGTCCTGGCTGCCTTCCTCTTCTTGAGCTGGACTCATTGTCGGGCCCTGCCCCTCCCCAGTGGTGGCGATGAAGATGATTTGTCTGAGGAAGACCTCCAGTTTGCAGAGGTAGAGTATCTTGCCAATCCTGATGACGCGGTTGGTACATCTCAGAAATGTCCTTCTCTTTGAAACGCGGTTCATTTTGGTCTCTTTTCTAGCGCTACTTGAGATCGTACTACTATCCTACAAATCTCGCGGGAATCCTGAAGGAGAATGCAGCAAGCTCCATGACTGACAGGCTCCGAGAAATGCAGTCTTTTTTCGGCTTAGAGGTGACTGGAAAACTTGACGATAACACCTTAGATGTCATGAAAAAACCAAGATGCGGGGTTCCTGATGTGGGTGAATACAACGTTTTCCCTCGAACTCTCAAATGGTCCAAAATGAATTTAACCTACAGGTAATTATAGACTATCTTTCTTTCATATTTGTTAGCCTTTTCTTGTTGTATTAAATGTCTAATATTAAGTAGGCATTACTATTTAATAGGCAGTTAAATTCCAGAATAGCTTTAATGTGGTTGCCGAGATTGCCTCATAACATCTATTATTGTCACAGTAACCCAGCATGATTTTTTAGTGGGCATCTCAAAGTATTTCTTTTAGAAATGAAATCAAAAGAGAAATAAAAGTAGATTAAAGAAAATTTGCAAACGTAGTGCATTAGGTATATTTATCACAATGGTTCTAAAGATGAAGAGTTCCTCTCTTTCTAGAAACTTTACAGAGCTATTTCATTTATTTGGGCTTTATCAATGTAATTCAAACTTTTAGCATGCAAAATAAATTACATTAAACTTTGGAAAAATTTTAATTTCAGGTGCCACATGGTCAGATATTCGGAGATACTCAAATGTCTGAATTTTTGACTTTTTATTCTTGTATGGCATCATAATTAATACATTCTTTGAAACAATAAACCTCTAGTAGAACTTTCAAAGAAATTATTGCATTTTGAATTGAAGAGCAATATACCAAGAAAATGTATTCTAAAATAGCTGTCACTTTCCAAAAACTTAATTGAAACTTTCTCTGTTAAATAGAATTGTGAATTACACCCCTGATATGACTCATTCTGAAGTTGAAAAGGCGTTCAAAAAAGCCTTCAAAGTTTGGTCCGATGTAACTCCTCTGAATTTTACCAGACTTCACGATGGCATTGCTGACATCATGATCTCTTTTGGAACTAAGGGTAATGATGCACATTTATTTTTAAAACATTTTTATATTCTAATTCTTAGTTGGTTCCATTTTAAAATTATTTCTTTCAGTCATTCATTACTTTTTAAAGCATTCAACACCAATTTACCAAACACCTGTGCTAAGTACTCCTGGATGTGATAAGACTCCTAACCCTTGCTTTTGTGTGTAGAGCATGGCGACTTCTACCCATTTGATGGGCCCTCTGGCCTGCTGGCTCACGCTTTTCCTCCTGGGCCAAATTATGGAGGAGATGCCCATTTTGATGATGATGAAACCTGGACAAGTAGTTCCAAAGGTAATGTTTCTTATAAAGATATCATTTATGTGTTGTTAGATTAGACAGTGAACACACTGGTATGGAAGTTAAAACACATAAAAGTTAAATATATTTGGTATTTGACTATATTTTCTTAAATAAAGTTTATCTTAGACATATTAGTGTCTCTACAAGTGACATTTCTACAAATTGATATTCAACATTAAAAAATGAACAAAATCTACTTAATCTGTCACTGTGGCTTGAGGGATACTAATGAACTCTGAAGTAGGACCAAAATGTTTATGTTTGTCAGCCAATATGTTATTACTGCAAATTACCTTTTGGCATGTTGAAGAAGTACAGTTTATTATAAATATATAACTAAAAACTACCAGGGTTGGATCTATGGGTCATACATGAATTAGATGTGAAATGAAATAATTTTTTCCTTGGTAGAAATATGTTCAATCAAATTTCTGTTTCCCATTATATGAGTTGCTTGATTCAGTCTTGTCTGTATATGACAAACACCATTCTTAAAAATCTAGACAGAGTCTTACCCCAAACAGCATGAAACAGACAAAGTGGCAGTTGTTTTTACAAGAGCAAAATGAAATTGCATGTTGAATGAAATCAGTTAGTAGTTGAATCTTCAAGTCTCAAAATAATTGGGAATGTTAATTTAGGAAGAAAAGCCATAGATTGTTCTAACTAGGACTTAGTTATGACAAGTAGAGGTTGTCTTCATAGACAGCTGATTTTATTATTCATTTAAACAAGAAAGATTATTTTTCCAAAGAATAAAACTGGGCCTTACATGTTCAGTGTCTCAACTCTAATACCTAGAATCTGTCTGTGGAGGGAAAAGTGAAAATTTACATATATATGTTCTGGGTATTTCAGAGGTAAGAACGGTTTCAGGAAGAAGGAATAAGATACAGCATTGTTAAGGCAGAATCATAATAAGCCTCAAATGTAGGTTCCTTTGTAAATTCTGGGTTTGAAATACTTAACTGAAATGAATGAAAACATCCACAAACCAGTCTGGATTCATTTTTCAGTGGAAGGCCAAGAGCAGTACCCATTACTAGTCATTTGATGAAGAATTGGCACTCAGATTATGCGACCTCTAGTTGCTCTCATGGTCTGCAAGATTTGCTAGGTTGGTTCATTTTCTTCATGCACAGGCTGCAATAGCAAAGGAAATTTAAGGTCAAATGGAATCCACTGGCTCTAGTTTTCAGGTAATCTAAGCACAAGTAACAACAATCCTATAGCCTTACACTTCTTGTTTTTCTTTTAGTGTTTTATTCTCTTTTTTCCAGTTTGAAATACCTGTATTAGGAGGCTCAAAATTGGCAGACAGAATGCTTAGAGGGAACAATGTAAATACAGTGACATAGTGGTCTTCTAGAGTAAAGATGGCTAATCATGTCTAGAGTTTCTGTTTCTTCAAATCCCAGAGTCTAGAGACGTTCTAGAACGAATCATTTGGTTGGAATTTGCTCCCAAGAGTATACACAGAGAATCTATTTAGTGCATCCTCCATCCTTGGTACGGTCCCTTTGGGTGCTGCCTCCTGATTGGAGGATGTTCTGGGCAGAACTCTAGCTAGGTACCACCCTATGTGATTTCCCCACTCCTCGTTTAAGGTAATCTCTGTCCACTTCCCTCACTTGACCTGAGAATACTAAGAGCAAATCAGGAGTCCTAGTGTCTTCATGGTAAATCCTTATTAGTTACTAATTACATGAGAGTAATCTGTTGACATTCTAATTGTGTAGGCAGCTATAATCAAAAGAACACTAAATTATTTATAAGAATTAAATCAATACTTTGAATCTTCCTTCAAGCAACTGAATACTGATATTAAAAAGTAAGAGAGTGAAGAAAGAGAAAAGAAAGAGTATATAGCGAAGAAAGAAACATACCAAATAGATAAAATGATACTCCTTTCATTACCTGGTCACTGGAATTCCTTTTTTTCTCATTGTTTCTTTATTTTCTTACAGGCTACAACTTGTTTCTTGTTGCTGCCCATGAGTTCGGCCACTCCTTAGGTCTTGACCACTCCAAGGATCCTGGAGCACTCATGTTTCCCATCTACACCTACACCGGCAAAAGCCACTTTATGCTTCCTGATGATGATGTACAAGGGATCCAATCTCTCTATGGTAACTCAGTTATAGAAATAGAATATGATTGGTTATAAAAGCAGAAGAAATCCATGCATTTATTTTCTAAATAGCAGTCATGCTGCATAATGATGTTTTGGTACAGTGAAGTTCATGTATGACAAAGGTTTCATAATACTATAATACTGTATTTTTAATGTACCTTTCTTATGTTTAGATACACTTAATACTCACCATTGTGTTACGAGTGCCTGCAGTACTCAGTACAGTAATATGCTGGACAGGTTTGTAGCTTAGGAGCAATAGGCTGTACCATATAGCGTATATGTGTAGTAGGTTATATATCTAGGTTTGTGTAAGTATACACTACGATGTTCACCCAATGACAAAATCTCCTAACAACACATTTTTTAGAATGTATCCTTGTTGTTAAGCGACACATGACTCTACTAACTGAATTCACCACTGCCAATGCTGCTTTCTTGGTGTTGTTACTAAAACCTAGGAAAACACACCCATTTTTTCTTTCCAAATCTAACTACCCACTCAAATAGAAAATACTTCATTCTCCAATTTTTTGCAGACTATAACTCCCTGTATCTGTATTTTATACATTGCAATGTGCATTTGATACCTTCAAAACACCTCTGCAATAAGAAAGAAAAATATTTTATTCCCCATTTAACCATTGAAGAAACAAAGCCATGTAGAGTTTAAGTAGCATACCTATAGTAATATGGTTGGTGGTGAAAGTGAGTTCCTAAAGCTTTTAGAAATTCCAAGTACTCTTTCAACCAGTCCAATTTGGCACAGTAGAAACCTCTCAAGTGGCCTGTGGTAGTTTTTAATCAACATCTACAGTAACCATTGTAAAAAAAAAATTCTTCCTTTTCACTTACCCCCCAAATTTTCAATAATATTTACAAAATAATTAAACCTCAACCCAAATATTTATTTATAGATGACCTGTTATAAATAGAGTTAAAGCCACAGTGCACAGTCGTCAGTGTAAACATTTCTAGAGCACATAGTTCAGCAAACTTGCTCACATCACCCAAGCCATTCTTTTCCCTTCTAAATTTGAATCTATCACAGTAACTAGCATAGCCATGGGCATGAACTTGAAGATGGCAAAGGGAATTTGCAAATTTATTTTGCAGTTATTATTTCTACATTATTATGACTCAGGGACTTATGAAAGAACTAATATAAACTAGACAGAAAAAAAAAACCAGTGTAGGATTATTATTGTGTACTGCACCCCCATCCCGTCTGCACTCATGGGAGCTGGTTGGAAAGTTACCAACATTTGGCAAGTCACATAAGTGCTGAAGGCCTGACTTGTCACAGCTGAGATACAGCTGCACCATGGCAAACTGGTGAAGCAACATTATTTGATGTTGATAGCTGGTAAAATAGTCAAGAGGAGGAGGCAAGATGAGGGCTTTCGCAGGAGAAATACACCATCAAAAATGGCTTTGAGGGGAGTCTAGTTTTCAAGAGCAGTCTATCAATAGATTGTGCAAGGTGTAGGGAAAATTTCTTCAAAGTCTGTTGCTTTTTTCCCCTCATTTTTATCATCAACCTCAGGAAACCTAAGTTTATAGTTCTAAAGAATCTCGAGAGGTCTTGAAGGATGGAAGTAGAGGGGAGGAAGGAAGGAAGATTACATGGTACTTGCACCATAATGTAGGAGCCCCAGGACCTACTGCTTTTCCTGGAGAAAACCCTCTCCCACTGTCCATCAGCAGATCAGCCTGTTGTGCTGTGACCCAGGTTTTCAGTAATGTCACATTCATAACTTCTCTCTTGCCTTTCATGACTGCAGGTCCAGGAGATGAAGACCCCAACCCTAAACATCCAAAAACGCCAGACAAATGTGACCCCTCCTTATCCCTTGATGCCATTACCAGTCTCCGAGGAGAAACAATGATCTTTAAAGACAGGTACTCTTGAGATTCTTTCATAAAGTTTGTATGCAACAAACATCTGTGAAGCTGTTTCTGCATATCGCCAAAACATCCTGTCAGACTTCCAAAGGCAAAGTTAACAGTAAAAATGGGCAGGCAGCTTACTTCCATATTTCAGACCAAATAAATGACTGATGGATAAATGTTTTACTTTTCAGTGTACAACCTTGGCATTGTGTAGCTTGTTTTTACATCTCTAGTTATAGTCTTTCTTGTAAATATAACCAAGAAAATCTAGAAATCCAATTTATTTTAAAAACAGACAAGCATTGAAAGTAATTGCTGTATTAATAAATGGTTACTCGTTAGGCCCACGCGGATTCGTTTTGGCATGGAAAGACTTTGATTCTGGATACATATGTTGGAATTCGAGAGATAGAATGAAATGAACCTAGAAATGCAATATAAAATTTTAATTTCTACATTGTTCTAGTATGCGTATTTGTTCATTCATTCATTCATTGATCCCTCATCTGTGATCCAATAGCATGTTTACCCCCTCTATTATAACTCTAACTACAATTGTACTCATGGGACGGGGTGTGGTTCTCATGTATCAGTTTTCCCAGGCCATGAGACCGTGGAAGACATAGTTCATGTAACTCATATCTTCTCTCTGGAGCCCAACACAATGCCTGGCAAATTTGTTTGCCCCTAGCAAGATACCCAAAATTGAGCAAGACAATTTCAACCCACAAAGAACTTAGAGACCTCGCAAAGCCTCTGCGAGATTTCAAAGTTGAATACCTTACGCTAGTTAGGATAGCACAACTTGTCACTGGAACTGAAAGGGTAATGGAATTTTTTCCCCTTCACAGGTGGGAGGTATTGGTTGTATTTAACTTATCTGTGTTATTGTGGAGAGAAGTGACTAGCAGGATAGAAATATAGCACTTAAAAATGTGACAGAAAACTCCATTTTACTTTTGTGTTAGATTCTTCTGGCGCCTGCATCCTCAGCAGGTTGATGCAGAGCTGTTTTTAACGAAATCATTTTGGCCGGAACTTCCCAACCGTATTGATGCTGCCTATGAGCATCCTTCTCATGACCTCATCTTCATCTTCAGAGGTAAGCTTTCCACAGAGGAGGCCTCGCACAGGACCAGGGGAGGCAGTGCTGAACTTGATGCCAATAGAGATTCAGTAAAATGATCACCACTGAAAATATACCTAAATTAAAGACCAAGTATTAAAAAAATGAAAGCCAGAAAGTACCTGAAACCATTCTACCATGAATCTCCAAATTGAACATATAAAAGGTCTACATTGTTAGACTTGTCATATCCACTCTTTCTTTCATATGAATCATGTCAGTTTTTTCTCTTAGTTCCTCTTAAAAATTGTTTATTGAGAAAACATTATAACAATATATATTCTGAAAAAGTGGAAAAAATATTATGAATCATTCTTCCTTCTGAATAGTCAGTTGATTTCATTTGTTCATTTTCATTATGTAACACATATTTTAAAATATTTATTTTCATAGTACAGATACATTTTTATAATCTACTGCTTTCCTTGACATAAAATTATGACCAATTTCCAAATTGCTACTTTACCTTTATGACCATAATTTAAAATGGCTACATAACTTTCTGCTGACACTGTTTCTATTGTTCAACTATTTATAATATTAATGTTATAATAAACCTACTTTTCAGAGAAGAAAATAACTTTCAAACTGGTATAAAATTTGAGTTTTCAATCTAATTAACCCTTCCTACTGTGTTGTTTATTCATGTAGAAATTTTAATGTGTTTTTTACCTAGCTTTAAACTTAATATTCAGAACCAATAAATTGCTAAGTTAATTGTGATATTTGATTAGCTATATTCATAACTGGGAAATTAAGATCCTAAATTTTATTTTTTTGTTTCAAGAATCCTTATATTTTTATGTTTCATAAACATGATGACTGTAAATACTAAATATTTTATTAATATTTCTAAATGTATAAATGGGCCTGCCCTTAAGCACATGTCTACCTAGGTAAGTCTTAATAGATTTCCCTGGATAATAAAACTGTTATTTCACTCATTCCAGGTAGAAAATTTTGGGCTCTTAATGGTTATGACATTCTGGAAGGTTATCCCAAAAAAATATCTGAACTGGGTTTTCCAAAAGAAGTTAAGAAGATAAGTGCAGCTGTTCACTTTGAGGATACAGGCAAGACTCTCCTCTTCTCAGGAAACCAGGTCTGGAGGTATGGCAGCAGGATGTACTGACACATCTGTGTCATAGCCACAAACTGCCTCAAATATCTGTCACTACTAGAAAATATTCCTACACACTACTGTAAATGTCATACTAGTCATTCACTTTTATTCCATGTCAGCTCTTTCAGGCAGCCCCTCAGATATGCATTTAAAAGTCTCAAGCTCTCTTGAACACACACACACACACACACACACACACACATATATATAATACTCAAAACATTCCTCTTCTCGAACATTCTTTTCTTAGCCATTTGTTATGCCTCTCAACCATCTTTGGCACACCCTCTTTCTTTCTTTCTTTCTTTTTTTTTTTTTTTTTTTTTTTTTTGAGACTAAGTCTTGCTCTGTTATCCAGGCTTGAGTCTAGTGGCATGACCTTGGCTCACTGCAACCTCTGCCTCCTGTATTCAAGCAATTCTCGTGTCTCGTGTCTCAGTCTCCCAAGTAGCTGGGATTACAGGCATGTGCCACTACACTCAGCTAATCTTTATATTTTTAGTAGAGACGGGGTTTTGCCACATTGGTCAGGCTTCTGGCCTCCAGCAATCCACCTGCCTCAGCCTCCCAAAATTCTGGGATTACAGTTGTGAGCCACCGCACCCGATTGACACCATCTCTTTCTAATCTTTCTCCTGTATTCTCTTTCTTGTCACTTTCTCTTAATTTACATGTAGCTCCATCTTCCATGGCCAAAGAGGATACCAGCATGAGTACAGGAAAAGATTAGTTGAGAGAGAAAGCCCTCCTCTCTGTGGAGTTAGCTGATCCACTCAAGAGGTTGACCAGGAAGCTGACAGGCCCATCGTTTATAAAGTGAAACTTTCTGAAGGGCAAGTGAAGCTGGAATATTTAAAACATATGTAAAGATTCAGGCAGCGTTGACATCAACAACATTTAGGAGTCCAGATTCAAGTCTATATTTGGAAATGGGAATATCTCATCAGTACCCTGCATTTGAAATGTTTAAAATGGAAACTTTCCTCCATCTCTACATACACACAGTTACACACACACATGCATACCCACACACACGCACATACCTGTATATATCATCTTTGCCTTTTGACTTATTTCTGACAATGACGTTTACAACATTCTAAAAATCACTGCCAGCTTCTACCAGGTACTGCATTTCATTCCCTACCCTCCATAAGAAGTATGTGGTTCAGTCAGGATTAATTGCTTACTGCAGCTCAGATATGCTGTTCTTTTGTATTCCCTTACGCTTCTCTTATGCAATTTTTTTTTTCTTTGGCGAGGAGATCCTTCCCTGCCTCTCTCCCTCTTGAAATTCTGCCCATTGTTTAAAGTTCATTCAAAATATCATTTCATCTACAAAGTCTTCTTTGATTTCCCCATTCAGGGGTTATTGCCCGGTTTCCTGTACCCCCATGACATTTCATGATTACTCTCTCATGCTTCACTTCTGTTGCCTGGTGTTGCAGTTATGTGTAAACACATGCCTTAGCTTTATTGGTAGTTCAGTGGTTATGTTTTACTTGTTGGAACGTACCTTCAGGATATTCAAAAGCTCTCATCAGTAGCAGTAGTGGCACCTTATGGGAGCCTGTTTTCCTAGGTTAATTTTAGGATATGTTTGCTTGGTTAGGGTGTGGCTGCGGGCAGGGGAGAAGGAGCTTGAAATATGCAGTTATGGAAGGGGAAAACTATGCTTCCCTTCCCACCTTTATTATTACCATATGCCCCTACAACTTTTTACTACAGAAATTAAACCTTAAATATTTTTGTAGCCATTACTGTGTTTAGCAAGTTGTCTTACACATAGTGGGAAATCAATAGCTAATTGTTCAATGCACAAACATGCATTTATTTCATGCTTAAGAACACGTTCCTAATGACATACTTTTATAACAGATACACCATTTGTGAAATGGAAATGAGCTTGTAACTCTCTTTAAAAAGATGGCCTTCGGGCAAGTCAACAAATACTCGTCAAGCAGCCACTGTACACTCAGTATTCTCATTCCTAATGTTAAAAAGCTACCAGACGTTTTAAATGGACTTAAAATTTTTAAATTCTTGTCAATTTTGAAAGATGCTATTGTATCTATTGTATTATTTCTAAGGTACTTTCTAAGAAATATAACTGACTTAAGAGTATTTTTTTCTTTAAATAGATATGATGATACTAACCATATTATGGATAAAGACTATCCAAGACTAATAGAAGAAGACTTCCCAGGAATTGGTGATAAAGTAGATGCTGTCTACGAGAAAAATGGTAAGTAGTTACATTACATTGACTTTAAAGAGGAGCTTCTGTAGCCCCTGAAAACTCTTTTCTGTACAAATCGTTTTTAGATAGGACCTAGATGTGTTAATAAATGTATGGCAGTTAAGGAATTAATCGTTCCTATGTGACTACCTACAAAGACAGCAAACCAAAAATATAACATGCTGAGAATAAATGAGAATTTTACTTAATGATTGCTAATTCTATAAATACGAGATGCTAAACCTTCAACACTACCGTAAGCTACGCTTAAAGATGCAAAAATGCAAAAGATATTGCCAGAATTCAAACTGGGTGTGGAGTGGGAAGTAATTCATACATAAAGACTCATAACTACCATAACTATGTAGTGACCTTTTACTTTAATTATGTTCTCAGCCTTTTATTTTTATTTGTTTATTTATTTCGACAGAGTCTCACTCTGTCGTCCAGGCTGTAGTTCAGTGGCACAATCTCAGCTCGCTGCAACCTCCACCTCCCAGGTTCAAGAGATTCTCCTGCCTCAGCCTCTGGAGTAGCTGGGATTACAGGTGCCTGACACCATGCCCGGCTGATTTTTGTATTTTTAGTAGAGATGGGGTTTTGCCATGTTGGCCAGGCTGGTCTTGAACTCCTGGCCTCAAGCGATTCACCCGCCTCGGCCTTCCAAAGTGCTCAGATTACAGGCCTGACTTCACTGACCTCCTTTAACTATGAAAAGAGATATTATTGATAACTTATAACAAATATCAGTCTAGGTGCGGTGGCTCATGCCTGTAATATAAGCACTTTGCAAAGCTGAGATGGGCGGATCACTCGAGATCAGGAGTTCAAGACTAGCCTGACCAACATGGCAAAACGCCATCTCTACTAAAAATACAAAAAAAAAAAAAAAAATAGCTGGGAATGGTGGCATGCACCTGTAATCCCAGCTAGTCAGGAGGCTGAGGCAGGAGAATCGCTTGAATTTAGGAATCAGAGGTTGCAGTGAGCCAAGATCACTGCCAGTGCACTCTAGCCTGGACTACAGAGTGAGACTCTGTCTCATATACACACACAAAAATCGATAATCGGCCGGGCGCAGTGGCTCACGCCTGTAATCTCAGCACTGTGGGAGACTGAGGCAGGTGGATAACGAGGCCGGGAGATGGAGACCATCCTGGCTTAACACGGTGAAACCTCGTCTCTACTAAAAAACAATACAAAAAATTAGCTGGGCGTAGGTGGCAGGCGCCTGTAGTCCCAGCTACTGGGGAGGCTGAGGCAGGAGAATGGCGTGAACCCGGGAGGCGGAGCTTGCAGTGAGCGGAGATCGCGCCACTGCACTCCAGCCTGGGCGACAGAGCGAGACTCGGTCTCAAAAAAAAAAAAAAAAAAAAAAAAAAAAAAACCCGATAATCCAAGTAGCAAAACTGTCTAGGAAGATTCACACCTTAAAAGAACAACTAAAAAATAAAAATAAAAAGATAAAAAAATTAAAAAGGAACAACTATGAGCAATACATTAAAGCACTAATAGAGTTTAAAAAGAAAAAGGTTGAGATTCCTACAAACGGGATCTAAGAGATTGAACCGTTAATAGTAACTGGATTAAAACCTTATTATTTTCAAACTCTGAAATTGTCTTTATGCTTTTTCCTGTAGGTTATATCTATTTTTTCAACGGGCCCATACAGTTTGAATACAGCATCTGGAGTAACCGTATTGTTCGCGTCATGCCAGCAAATTCCATATTGTGGTGCTAAGTGTCTTTCTAAAAATTGTTATTTAAATCCTGAAGAGCATTTGGGGTAATACTTCCAGAAGTGTGGGGTGGGGGAAGGAGAGCTATCAGGAGAAAGCTTGGTTCTGTGAACAAGCTTCAGTAAGTTATCTTTGAATATGTAGTATCTATATGACTATGGGTGGCTGGAACCACATTGAAGAATGTTAGAATAATGAAATGGAGGATCTCTAAGGAACACCTGATTCTTGTTGCTGTACAAAAGCAATGGCTGATGATATTTCCCACACCACAAATGGGACACATGGTCTGTCAATGAGAGCATAATTAAAAAATATATTTATAAGGAAATTTTACAAGAGCATAAGGTAAATCACATTCATATAATGAATAAATCATTCTTACTAAAAAGCATAAAATAGTATGAAAATGGAATTTTTGGAGAGCCATACATAAAATAAATAAACCAAAGGAAAATGTCTGTAATAAATAGACTGTAACTTCCAAATAAATAATATTCATTTTGCACTGAGGATATTCAGATGTATGTGCCCTTCTTCACACAGACACTAACAAAATATCAAAGTCACTAAAGACAGGAGACAAAAGAGCAGCGGTGAGAATAGTAGATGTGGCCTTTGAATTCTGTTTAATTTTCACTTTTGGCAATGACTCAAAGTCTGCTCTCATATAAGGCAAATATTCCTTTACATATTAAAGAGGATAAAGAAGGATGATATCTTTTTGTTAAAATATTTCAGGTTTTTCAGAAATCACACATTACAAAGTTAAAATTGTTATCAAAATAGTCTAAGGCCATGGCATCCCTTTTACATAAATTATTTGATTATTTAAGACTAACAGTTGCATTTTAACCCTATTTTACCTAGCTAATTATTTTAATTGTTCAGTTTGCCTTGGATATATAGGCTATTTTCTAAAGACTTGTATAGAATGAAATAAAATATATCTTGCAAAATGGAAGTATATATATATTAAAAGAGAGACATCCAAATTAAAAAAAAAAAAACAACAGTCTACTAGATTGTGATCCCTTGAGATATGGAACGATGCCTTTTTTCTCTGCATTTAAAAAGGTCCCCCAGCACTTCCCACAGTGCCTATTGATACTTGGGTAGGGTGCTTGGCACTTATTGAATATATATGATTGGCCATCAAGGGAAGAACTATTGCTCAGAGACACTGTTCATAAAAACTCAGGCAAAGAAAATGAAATGCATATTTGCAAAATGTATTAGGAAGTGTTTATGTTGTTTGTAATAAAAATATATTTTCAACAGACAATTGCTATATGGTACATTTTGTCTTTAGGTATAATTTCAATTTTCCTCACCCAAAGAGGGTTCATTGACAATATTTTTATTTTTGGAGACAGAGTCTCGCTCAGTTGCCCAGGCTTGAATGCAGTGGTGTAGATGCAAACTCTACCTCCCGAGTTCAGGCGATTCTCCTGCCTTAGCCTCCCGAGTAGCTGGGATTACAGGTGCGTGCCAACATGCCTGGCTAGTTTTTGTATTTTTAATAGAGACGGGATATCATCATATTGGCCAGCTGGTCTTGAATTCCTGATCCCAGGTGATCTGCCTGCCCTGGCCTCCCAAAATCCTGGGATTACAGGTGTGGGCCACTGCGCTGGACACTTCTTCCTCTTTTTTTTTTCTTTCTAAAAAAAAATATTTAGGCCGATGCAGTGGCTCATGCCTATAATCCCAGCACTTTGGGAGACCAAGGCTAGAGGATTGTTTGAGCCCAGGATTTCGAGATCAGCCTGGGCAACATGGTGAAACCCAGTATCTACAAAAAAAAAAAAAATAGCTGTGGGTGGTGGTATGTGCCTGTAGTCTCAGCTACTAGGGAGGCTAAGGTGGGAAGACTGCATGAGGCAGGGAGAGGTCAAGGCTGCAGTGAAATGTGATCACACCACTGCACTCCAGCCTGGGTGACAGAGCAAGACCCAGTCTCAGACGAAGAAGGAGAAGGAGAAGGAACCAGGTCCCAGCTACTCAGGAGGCTGAGGCAAGAGGATCACCTGAGCCCAGGAGGTTGAGGCTGCAGTAAGCTATGCTTACACCAATGCACTCCAGCCTGGGTGATAGAGTTAGACCCTGTCTCAAAAAATAAAGAAACAAAAATAAAAAGGATGTTTAACTTGATTTCAGAAACATTTTCCCTATGTTTTACCATTTTCTTTCATGATATTTCTCTCTCATGGGTAGACAGAAAGACAGACAGATATATATAAAGATATATAGATATAAAGATATACATAAAGGTATATAGAAAAATATATATAGTCGAGATTGTTTCCTGACTTCCATCTTTACTCCAGTCTCAATTCAAAATTCCAAATCTAATTGGTGTTACCTTGATTAGTGTCCCTCCATGGTAACCAAAGCATCAAATTCAAATTATAGCAAATGTCTATTTGGAGTTTACCACTGGGGATAGAGGTAGTATTAAAGAGAGCTGATTATTAACTGAGCAGATGGTCCTAATAGAATCTTCTATGAAATAGGTTACAGGTAAAATACAGATAGCCAGTTTGTATAGATATTCACGAATGGGGTTGAGAAAACCAAATGAATGCTTTATGAGAAGTAATATTATATTCACAAATTAAAGTGAGAGTGCATTTACCTAGAGCTAATGTACTAGGCAAATGCACGGTCTTCAAATTGAATTGCAGCTAGTAACAGCCTCTTCATTAGATAATAAGGGTAAAAGGCTTGAAAAACTCCTCAAAGTGAACCAACAGCATACTTGTATTTGGAATAGGAGAAACTGACAAGATCTTATATTGCTGTAACAAATTTTGCTCTTGGAATTATCCTGGGAGAACTTTTGTATTAAACCAAAAATATTGTCCTGGATTTCCACATCCTCATGTCAGAATAAAAACACCAAAATATATATAGCTGAAAGATAGCCACCATAAAAGCTACCAAGTTTAACTCACTTCCCATTTAGAAAAAAAAAAAAGTGCAGCTCTCTGCTCACACAGTTTTGTTGGGGCCAACCAGAGTGGATTAAGCCTTGGTCACAGAAAATACTTTGATTTACGGATTCATCACGAGGCTGTGAGATTTACAATACTTCCACTAGGTGGCACCAGCAACACCCTTTTAGAAAAGGTTGAACTGGTCAGAGAATTCAGTTAAGTCACAAAACCAGTGCTTTGTTCTTTAACATAAGGTTGAGGAACTTAGCCACATCGCTGATTGTTTAACTCCTGACTTTACATTACTGACTTTCAAGTAAGATTTAATAGTAAGAACAGCTTGCTCCAGGTTTCCAAGTTTTTGCATATGAGTTCCCCTCGCTGATCTCTCAGAAGTGAGCCGGGATTCTGTTGTTATGCCCAGACCGTTTGTTCCCCAAAGACCACCAGAGTCCAGAGTCAAAGCCAAGCGGCAAGGATCTTTACTACAAGTTCGAACCTGGTCCCTCCATTCCACAGCATACAAGAGGGCCTCGAACAATGCGAGTGCTTGCTTTTTATAGCCCGATGTAAACAGGATATGTAAAGTTACAGGGAACAAGGTAATTCTCTCGGTTACAGCATTACAATTGGTTAACATTATACATTTAGCATTCCTTATCGGAGATCTCCCAGGTGATGTTTTTCTGAAGTTTGAAAGAAATATGGAGGAATGTGTTTGTGCTGGGCTCAGGAAGTTGGGAGATATATGGGGGATGTACCTCATTCCTTTCACTGTCATCCTGATTTGGTGGCTTGATGAAGCCACCAAGACCTGAAGCATGCACCCCTTAGAGCAAGGGCTTGTGAGTCATCACAGGCCCCTGGGTGACAGACTCCAACGTGATCTACAAGATGCACAATGTATACAACCAGTAGAATCAGCACTCCAAAGAGAAAACAAACCAGCACTATTCTGGCACCAAGAGGGAGGAAAATCCAAACTACTAGGCATGATAAATTTTGTTTTCTAAATAAAAAAGTGGGCCAGGTGCGGTGGCTCACACCTGTAATCCCAGCACTTCTGGAGGCTGAGACGGGTGGACACCTGAGGTCAGGAGTTGGAGACCAGCCTGACCAACATGGTGAAACCCCGTCTCTACTAAAAATACAAAAATTAGCCAGGCATGGTGGCAGGTGCCTGTAATCCCAGCTACTTGGGAGGCTGAGGCAGGAGAATTGCTTGAACCCAGGAGGCAAAGATTACCAACCAAAACAGTGAACAATTGCGTATTACCTGAGGGCAATGGTGAGTTTAGAGGAAGAAAAGCTTTACAGTTTCCAAAGTTGCTTTCTCACATGGTTTAGTTTTTCTAATTTTTTGGACTTTTATAACTGCCTGGTATATTGAAGTATGCGAAATGCTGATTTAAGATTCCTTGATTTTGTTCTACCTCACTGCTCACAAGACACTCAAATTGAACTGCAGCTAATAATGATCTCTGGAAAATAAAAAAATGTGCTGAGTTTATAGCAACAGCATGGCCATTTTTGTAAGAATTTATCATGATGTCTTAATTGACCTGAATTGCCAAAACTGCCAGAGGTGTGTGAACCAAAGCAACTCCATCTTAAATAGGAGCTGGGTAAAACAAGGCTGAAATCTACTGGGCTGCATTCCAAGACTGTTAAGGCCTTTTAAGTCACAGGATGAGACAGGAGGTCGGCACAAAATACAGGTCATAAAGACCTTGCTGATAAAACAGTTTGCAGTAAAGGAGCTGGCTAAAACCTACCAAAACAAAAATGGCGAAGAGAGTGACTTTTGGTCATCCTCACTGCTACACTCCCACCAGCGCCATGACAGTTTACAAATGCCATGGCAACGTCAGGAAGTTACCCTATGTGGTCTAAAAAGGGGAGGCATGAATAATCCACCCCTTGTTTAGCATATCGTCAAGAAATAACCATATAAATGGGCAACCAGAAGCCCTCGGGGCTGCTCTATGGAGTAGCCATTCTTTTATTCCTTTACTTTCTTAATAAACTTGCTTTTACTTTGCATTGCAGACTCGCCCTGAATTCTTTCTTGCGTGAGATCCAAGAACCTTCTTTTGGGGTCTGGATCAGGACCCCTTTCCTATAACAAAACTATACCCTAAAATTAGATTCTGTGAGAAGGAAAATTTCTCTTTCATACATGAGCCTGAACAGGTAAAATTCTATTGCATAAATGTTATCTCAGTTGTACACGCATGGAGAAACACGCACAAGTATATGCAAAATTCATTGTAACCCACTCTAGAACTACTCATTCAATAACGTCATCACACATCAACTGGGCAAGGAACAATTGTAAGTACGTGATATCCAGAGAATTCTGTCTGTTAAATTTTGGTTGCAATGAAACTGGACTTACTATCCAAATCCACCTGTTACATCTTACAGTTTTTCATAAGTGAAGATATTGATGCTTTTTTTTTTCATAATTTATGCTGGATTAAAGGACATTGCCCAAGCATCCTTATCTGTGTTCCATCTTTTGTGCTTATCTGTGTCCGATCTTTTGCACCAAAAATATGTAAAATTAGCAACTAAAAAGTTTTATTTATTTATTTTTTGTTTGTTTTTAAATGGTTACATATACCAGTAGCCTTCCTTTTCTGGACGATCTTCTCTTTCCTTTATTAGACTGGGCACTAAAAGCCTGCGCAGGTCACAAGCAAAACCATTCATGTGGCCCTTCCAATTCTATCTAAAAAGAGGTGTTGTGTTCTGAGGTTAAGAGCATTTGCCTTTCTGGGTTGTATCCTTTGGCCAGCTCGTGCTTTGGCTTAGTGAGTGCCCAGCGCCTTGTGGCTTTGCTTCCAAAACAACGCAGGGAACAAGAAGCCTGAGCTGTGTTTCAGAGCACATGGGGTACAGTGTGTACGCTAGTGCTGGCTCAGTTTTTGGCCAACTCTAGTTTGGATTATTTTGAGCTGAGCAGAGGGCTGGGACACAGCATCAACTGTGCCTCCAGCCTTATCCTTTTCCAAACCCACTTGCAAGGCTTTATCCCTTAATAAATAAGATATCTCCTAAATACTTGCATTCCTAATTTCATAGGAAACATCTAACTTGTTTTATGGTTTGAATAACAGCGAGATAAGATAAAGGTTAAGGAAGCAGAATCCTAAGGAAGCGAAACTGGGCAATATTGTGCAGTCGTGGTAATGGAAGTCAGATACTTGGCAACAAAAGTTACCCAGGTATTATGTGGGATTAACTGGAATATGAATTAAGGGCTCAGAGCTATTTCATGAGAATGTCACTGTACACCCGGTATATGTAATATGCTTCTACTTGGTATTTACTTTTAAAACATTTCCTGAAATCTTTCAATGGGGCAGCTTTGGGGACTAGAGGAATATGGAAATATTGTGTGTCCTGTGTTTACATAAGATACTAAAATTTACAGAAACTTATTAGATTATCTGATTTCAATTCCTTCAGTTTACAAATAAGAATCTGGGGCCAAGAGAGAGGAAATGGTCTTTTCAAGAGCATAGAGTAATGCTGAAGACTAGGCCATACACATCATTCACTTTTCTCCTTCTAGCTTGTTAACTCCTCTACTCTCCTCTAATCTAGGCCATGGCATAGATTGTCTATCAGGGGCATGAAATGTAATTCTACTGTAATGATACCACTAGCCTGATGGCATCCATGTCCCAGAGTCAAGGGAAGCTGAGCTGATGTCTCTATATTATCTTGGATGCTCAGCCTTTGCTGACCATGTTCTCCCCACTGCTGAGGCTGCTTGACCATGACTGACCTTAGTCAAAAGAGATTGAGGGAGTTGAAACTCAGTTGTCTGGGGTTCAATGAAAAAATCTTTGCTAGAACAACTTTGACTTTGTATCTACTTTTGAAAACTGGGTTTCTGTGTTTTCCCCAAGATTGAATCCCCACTTTTGCTACAGCATAGCATACTGGATCTCTCCATTATCCTCTATGCCAGAGTCTCTGCTTTCTATTTTTATTTTATTTTTAACTCTTATTTTAGATTCAAGGGTACATGTGCAGGTTTGTTGTATAGGTAAACTTGCCCCCTGGGGGTTTGTTACAGATTATTTAGTCACCTGGGTACTAAGCTTAGTACCCAATAGTTACTTTTTCTGCTCCTCTCCCTCCTCCCACCCTCTTCCCTCAAGTAGGCCCCAGTGTCTGTTGTTCCCCTTTTTGTGTCCATGTGTTCTTATCATTTAGCTCCCACTTATAAGTGAGAACATGTGGTACTTGTTTTTGGTTCCTGCGTTCGTTCATTTGCTAAGGATAAAGGCCTCCAGCTCCATCTATATTCCTGCAAAGGACATGATTTTGTTCTTTTTATGGCTGCATAGTATTTCATGGTGTATGTACCACATTTTCTTTATCCAGTCTACCACTGCTGGGCATCTCGGTTGATTGCATGTCTTTGCAATAGTGACTGGTGCTGCAATGAACATAGTGTGTGCCTTTGTCTTTGTGGTAGAATGATCTATATTCATTCTGGTATATACCCAGTAATGAGATTTTGGAGTCAAACGGTAGTTCTGGTTTTAATTCTTTGAGAATTGCCATACTGCTTTCCACAGTGGTTGAACGAATTCGCACACCCACCAATAGTGTATAAGTGTTTTTCTTTCCCCACAACCTTGCCGGCATCTGTTATTTTCTGACATTTTGCTGATAGCCATTCTTACTGATGTGAGATGGTATCTCATTGTGGTTTAATTTGCATTTCTCTAATGATTAGTGATATTGAGCTATTTTCACATACTTCTTGTCTGCACACATGTCTTTTTTCCAAAAGTGTTCATGTTCTTTGCTCACCTTTCGATGGGGTTGTTTGGTTTTTGCTTGTAAATTTATTTATGTTCCTTATAGATGCAGGATATTAGAGTCTCTGCTTTTTAAATATTCTTTGTCCAGTGGATACTTTTTTGCAGACAGGAATCTTGCTATGTTGCTCAGGCTAGAGTGTCATGGCTATTCACAGATGCAATCATGCACTACAGCCTCCAACTCCTGGGCTCAAGAGAACCTCCTGCCCTCAGTCTCTTAAGTAGCTGGGACTACAGGCACCTGCTATTGTGCCCAGCTTCTTTCTTTTTGGTTGACTTGAGGGGCTTAAGTTCTGGTTCCCGCCAGAGGTTGGGTCCCACTATTTATTGATGAGAGGCTGGTCTCTGCCTTTAGTGAAGACATAAATATTGAGACAAATACATACAACAATCTTACATTTTACTCTATTTCAGACATCTTATATTTTTCCTCTCCCTTTTGCCTTTAGCCATAAGGTTGACTTGTTTCTTCAGAAAGAAAATAGCTGTCAGCCAGGCGTGGTGGCTCACGCCTATAATCCCAGACCTTTGAAAGGCTGAGGCAGGTGGATTGCCTGCAGGAGTTTGAGACCAGCCTGGCCAACATGGATTTAGTAGAAACTCTATCTCTACTAAAAATACAAAAAATAAGCTGGGAATGGTGGTGGGCGCCTGTAATCCCAGCTGCTCAGGAGGCTGAGGCCAGAGAATCACTTGAACCCAGGAGGCAGAGGTTGCAGTGAGCTGAGATCGTGTCATGGTACTCCAGCGTGGCTGACAAGAGCGAGACTCCATCCCCTTCTCCCCCTGGCCAAAAAATAGCTTTCAACTGCAGAGGCCTGCACCCCCACTCGCATGAGTGCACACCCCATAGCCTTGCTTGAGGCATTGTCAGCATAAACACCAATCCCAACCTTTATTCTTCCAGCTCCCTCACTGTCATCTCCTGCAACAATACATGTTCTTTGACCTCCTCAAGACCACTTTTACCAAAGCCCAGGCCTGTCCCTGACACTTATGAGGCCCCTCCTCTGGGCTGGTTCTTCTCTTCTGATCCCTGGCTTTGCTCTGCATTGCAAGCGACCTTAAGTGCAAGGTTATGGACATACCACCTATAGGTCCTTCCACATCTGCTGACCCGGTAGCCCATTGGCCACCACTAGGAGTGTGCACATCATTGAGGGGATCCACCCTTGAGAGAATGAGCCTGTGGAAGATGCCCTCTGAGGCCTTGGAAGCAGGAAATTCAGGGGACTTGTGGTCTAGAGCAGCCCTGTCTAAGAGAAAGATAGCACAAGTCACATGCAGAATTCCACATTTTCTAGTGACTACATTAAAAGCAGTAAAAAGAAATAGGTAAAATGAACTTAAATGATATATTTTACCTTTTTTTTTTTTTGAGACAGAGTCTCATTCTATCACTCAGGCTGGAGTACAGTGGCACGATCTCGGCTCATTGCAACTTCTGCCTCCTGGGTTCAAGCGATTCTCCTGCCTCAGCCTCCTAAGTAGCTGGGATTACAGGTGTGCACCACTACACCCAGCTAATTTTTGTATTTTTAGTACAGACGGGGTTTCATCATGTTGGCCAAGCTGGTCTCGAACTCCTGACCTCAGGTGATCCACCTGCCTTGGCCTCCCAAAGTGCTGGGATTACAAGAGTGAGCCACCGCACCCAGCCAATGAAGATTTTTTAAAAAGACGGTTTTACATCCTGTTTCTCATATAAAGTCTTCAAAATCTGGTGTGTGTTTCATACTTAAGAGCACATCTCAATTCTGACCGGCCACATTTCCAGTGCTCAGTTGCTACCTGTAGCTACAGAAGGGGACAGTGCAGGAAATGGGTGGGTACAGGCACCCGAAGGCATATCCTTGTACCTGCAGAGAACTGCAGCCTGGGGAGAGCAAAGCGGGCCCTGATACAGGGTGGCGCTCTCACCTTTTCAAATCTATTAGCCTCCTTTTGTCTCACTGTATTCTGAATCTACCCCGGATCTCTAGACACCACTCCTGCTCCTTTGCCCTTTTCACCACTCCAGCCTACCAACACTTGTATTTGCTTTCAAGATGAGGAACATGGAGGAATTGCTGGAGGAAAACACAAAGTTGTCGGAATATGAATTCTCCACCTTCACGAGTATTGGATTTTATTTTTTTATTCTTTATTCTTTATTTTTATTTTTTGGAGGTGGGGATGGAGTCTCGCTCTGTCACCCAGGCTGGAGTGTAGCGGCGCGATCTTGACTCACTGCAACTTCCGCCTTCCGGGTTCAAGCATTCTCCTGCCTCAGCCTCTCGAGTAGCTGGGACTACAGGTGCCTGCCACTGTGACCAGCTAATTCTTGTCTTTTTAGTAGAAATAGGGTTTCACCATTTTGGTCAGGCTTGTCTCAAACTCCTGAGCTCAAGTGATCCACCCGCCTCAGCCTCCCAAAGTGCTGAGATGACAGGTGTGAGCCAACCCGCCCAGTCAGGAGTATTGGTTTGACGATGGGGATGCTGCTCTGTGGCTGCAGTGAAGAAATTGGAACCAATGTGATAATACAGACAAGAAATTATCTATAAAACATTGTGTAAATCAGCCTCAAGGCAGTTCTTTACATGCTCCCAGAAGAATGGTGTGAAATACTGAAGAAATTACATAGCCCTCCTGAGTCTCAGTTTCTAAAATATGGTTGATAATAGTAACAAATGTGTATATTTTCTATGTGCCAGTGATGTTTACGTGCTTCACATGTATCAATTAACTTATTGTCACAAAAGTTCTATTTTTGTTCTTATTTTATGAGTGAGGAAGAAAGCACAGAGAGGTGAAGTGACGTGTCCTAGGTCACACAACCAGTATGTGGAAGAACTGGAATTTGAACGCAGCCATTCTATCTCTAGAACTATGCACTAAACTGAAAGAATGGATCTACAGCACTTAGCAGACTCCTTGGCACATAGCAAGTACTCAGTAAGTCATAGCTGCTACTTCCTCAGTCCTGAAGATGGCGGTAAGGGTGGGTTATGGGTGGTGGAGGTGTGGGTGAGAGGTCTAACAAAATCACACACAAACCACACCCTCAACACCAGTATCTGAAGTCATTCTTTCAGGCTTGCAGCTGTGGTCCTCAAGTACTTCCTCTGTCTGTACAACCTCAGGGCCACTTCTCAGTTTAGTCAAATAAGTGTTTGTATATCTACTGTATATTTTTGAGGACATAAAGTTCTGTTTTAAAAATTAAAAAAAAATCTATCTAGAATTAAAACTAAAAACATGAATCATGGTTTTTTTATTTGCAACTAATAAGTCTTGCCTGCCTTCATTTGGTTCTGGACAAACAGAGGGTCTTTCCTTGATGGGTGGTGGAATCAGAAGACCCTTCTGCCTTTTGTGAAGACCATTCGACCATTTAGCCAACTACTGAACTATCCACACTAATGGTGATTATTGGCATGGGAATATGGTGGCTTAGGAAATAGGAACAAATGCCCAAGAAAAGATGCATTATTATTGGTCCACAGAATAAAGTTTAAGCTTTGTTCGAGGAAACAGTTTTTCTTTTACTAGATATCTTAGTTAGGCTAGTTTTAAAATTTGTCTATATTTCCTGAGCATATACAAAGCCAAGGGAGAATGGCCCAGTGGTTTCTAAAATACAAAGAATATTAGCCAGTCATCAGGAATTTCTCTCAGGGAAATGTGAAGACCAGATGGGATGATGGAAGCACTGTACTTGGGATATAAAACATCTGAGACTAAAATCTTGCTGGATGCTCAAGTGGGCACGGACAAAAAGTGTTGACATCCAACACTTCCCTGAACCTATTTATTCCCATACTTACACAACTTGGCCATGCCATATGACCCAGTCAGATGAAGTACAAGATAGTCATTTTTTCCAAACATATGCCTGACTTTATTTCTACATCAGTAACTGAATCAACTCTGAGGATTCATAGAGTTGCTGAAAACACCAAATCCTCTTGAGCCTTAACCCATTGTTTTAAAACCACATGGAGTGGATGTAGTCATTCCACAGACAGCACATCGACATGGCCACACCCTTAGATCACCGGAACGTGTCTCACGCTACCTGGAGGATATGTTAATCTCTCTCTGCCAACTCCAGTAGTAACTGATGGTTGATGCTATCAACTCCCAATTCCTCCTCCTTGAGAAAAGGAAGAAGATAGTTTAAGGTGTTCCCTTCAGTTGTATAATCATTGATGATTCTTTACTTAGTGAAGAAGGATAAAGACTTTGGACCTGAGGGTAAAAACACACCCTGTAGAAGCATAGTTTTATACCAGCTGGATGCATGTTACTGAATATGAAATCACAATCATCAGAATTGAGTCAAGTTTGAAAAGACTCTCTGTATATCCCCTTGAGGCTAATTCCCATAGTTGGAGCTCTCAGGAGGTGGGCAAGCTACCATTAATAAGACTGTCGTCCAAATTTCTTAAAATAAAATTTAACACTGAGTTTTTGTTCATTGCTTCCTAATTCACTAGGGATAGTAATACTGTGTATACAGCAAATCAATTCTGATTACTGAGGTTGTTGGTATATTTTTCAGGGAGGAACTAAAATTAGGTTTAGTTTCAAAATGGAGCCAAGCCACTCATGTGAGAAGTTTAAGTAAAAAGTGCCAGAATAGCATACAAAAGACACTCAAAAAGAAAAAAAAATTAAAAGTAGCAGGACATATTTAGTTCATCATATAAATTGACTGGCAGATTAGAGTTGCAAGATATCAGATTATTTGGTCTATATAATTCTACAATCTAGGGGTAAACAACATTCCCATGGCAAAGTAGGTACATTCTCATGGTTGCTGACCACTGGGAACATACTTGGTGACCAAGAGTAGAGTAGTTTGGGGAATAACAGGTCCCTGAAATTAATGGGGTCTCCCTTCTTACCCTCAATCAAAGTGCAAAAACTTCCGGTATTCCAGTGACTCCCCATGTAGCTCCTCTCTGAGGTAGTATAGTTCTGCTGCAATCCCTAGACAAACACTCTGTTAAGAAAAGTAAAGACAGACTCATTTGATCTGTGTGGCACTGAGTAGTTTCATCGTTTACCTGTGACAAAGGATAGTGACTTCAACATGCCCTCTCAGGCTGGCAGTCCCCATTGTGATGGTTCCTGTACTGGAGCTACGGTGATGAGGTGACTGTGATGATCACCCGCAGGCCAGGGCCGGTTGTAGAACCTTGAATGAATCCAGCAGGTTCTCTGCTTTGATGAGAGTCATGTTGGCTACAAAGCTTCCCAGGTTCACGGCTTTATTCTGACTCAGAAACACCCCTGTGTATGAAATGCTGGTCACTGGCTTAGAGGAGGGTTTAGACGACAGGAGCTGATTACAGTGTGCAAGGAGAAAGGGAAGAGAAATGGGAGGAAATAAGGGGCCTTGGATTGGAATAAGAGAAAGAAAAGACTGCATACTCTGCAGCTATTCACCTGGCTACAAACTGCTTTGTCCAAAGGGCACTTGGGAGACGTGCCTCCCACCCCAAATGGGCACACATTAAACAGTGCCGAAGTGGAATATGCTGTCTGGAGTGTGTGTGTATGTGTGTGCTCATCAGGGGAGCTATTACATCCACCTAGTCCTATTTTCCTGCAGCACGGGCCACAATAAGAGCACATGAGTCCTAGAGCACAGTGACTGGAAGATCGACAGCCAAGACTAGAAGTGGTCCCACAGCCTCTGCAGACCCAAAGATACACATTTAAATTCCCTCTTTGGAGATACCCAGAATTTCTTTTGGTGTTTTGGCCACAGCAGCACAGCAGCCAAATGTGATAATGCAGCACAGTAATGCCAAAAAAAAAAAAAAAAAAAAGAAAATCAAGGTTTGAATTTGAGCTCTAGCACTTTCAAGCGTCTCTGTATTTTGCATTCTTGTGCATTAAAATGAAGATAGAAATACTTGCCTTGCCTACTTCACAGGGTTGCTCTAAGGATCATATAAAATAGCATCTTTGAAATACGTAAATGATAAAGTATGTATTAACATGAAGTATTGTTGGTTATTTCTAGATCCCGGCTCCCTCTCCCTCCTTCCTTTTTTCTTTCCTTCCTTCCTTCCTTCCTTCCTTCCTTCCTTCCTTCCTTCCTTCCTTCCTTCCTGCCTTCCTTCCTTCCTTCCTTCCTCCCTCCCTCCTTACACTCCTACCATCTTCTAAGATCTCCAAAGGCTAAGTGCTAAGCAATGGGGAGTTTGGCTTGCATCAATGGAAGTTATTATTTAAATCATCTCTGAATGAATTCACTTATACCTCCTCACATTTAAACCAAAGGAATCATCCAGTAACAAACACTAACAGGAAGGAATAGAGGCACAGCAAGTTCATACAGCATATTTAGAGCTCATTTATTATATAGAAAACCATCTTTCAGATTTTCTAGACTAATAAATAGTTTGTCCCTTCCTTTAGTTTTTGGTAGTTCTTTAAAATCCATTTCTTCAAAACCTTTTGGCTTTGGAATTAGGATCTCTAAGGTGTTGTACCAATAAATTTAGAAAGAGACTTCTGTCATTACATGATGTCGAAGCCAGTACAAACTAGACAGGGAAAATACAGCCCTGGAACAAGCTGAATCTTGTAGTCCATTTGTGGTTTTAAAATCATTAACTTGTGGGAAAGGAAACCCAATTATACTGTAATAAATCTTATTACAGAGAAGAGGTTTAAAGCAAGCACATGTTTAATTAATAACCTAGACATTATTACTCACTCACAGCCTTCCTTGCCTTTCATGTGGTAACATACTTAATTTATTCACCATTTTGGAAAATCTGTTTTGCCATCAAGCTCTAGTTCCAGTAAATGTAATACAATCCAGAGGATTGAGAGCGAGAGGATGATGAGGCTTATAGACCCCTAGTCTAGACTCTAAGACACTGCTCCTATTTCAGTGGGCAAACATTTGAATATCCCCTAGGTTGTCCTTAAGCCGAGTTGAATGAGCAAGGTAGGTGGGGACCCCTCTATTGTGTTGCCAATTATAAAGTTGTGTTCTATCAATTTTACTGACTGGAGAAGAGTGCTTAGTAAAGGCCTAGCCAACCTTACACGTGCAATTGAAATGCCACTTCTCCATTAATTCAGATAGAATTCTCTTATCTTCCTCTTCTACAAAGCACATTGCTTTTACTTTTCTTCCAGCATTTGTATCTCCCATTAGCTGGCAGAAGCATTGTGGGATTACATCTTGTGCCTACAGCTCTGCCTTTGACATAGAACATTCTGAACCAAACTGGATTGAAGCCTGACCCTGATATGGAACTATGAGGCTCCACATAACACAAAACTTCTACAACACAATGATGGTGCCAATGTTTCTAAATGAGTCAAAGCCGCAATCGAAATGGTAACCTGAACAGGTTCATCATTGCCACATTAAACAGTAAACTTCTGGGGGCATGAGTAGTGAATGCATTTGATTCTGACAGACTCTCACACTGTCCTCAGCTTTCCTCTCCCTGTCTCTTCTAGATAATACGTTACTTGAGGGTGGAGGCACTAATTGTCTCTTATTGTTGATGATCTTTTCCTATCTCTCTGCCCAAATGTCAAATGCTGCTATAGCATATGTCAATGCTCGGTTCATAGTTTATGAACTGCACTGAGTCTACTTCTGACACGTAATTAATTCATCCAATCCTTGTTACATAGCTTCAACCCAAAGTTCTACTATCCTACTGAGACTGTGCTTTCAAAGGTTTTCTGAATAGCTGTGTTTCCTTAATTGTCAAGCATAAGAGTCTTTATTCCTCATGTCTTTGCTATTTTTGCACATCAGGGAATGGTTAGGGGTGTACGCTTTTGACGCTGCTGACATCTGCCCGCTTTTCAAAGGTCCTGGCATCCATGGCTTCTGTAAGGTCACACTTGATTGGTGTTTCACTTAGTTCTCTTAGTTCTGAGGTTTTTTTCTTCTGCTTTCCCATAAATGTTCTCTAAGTTCCTCTCTTCAGGCCTTTGTCCTTGTCATCCTGCCTTTTCCTGCTTAATGAACTTCTGGCATTTCCAATGGCTCTTTCCTGAGAAGACACCGCCTCTTAAGGCTGTATCTCTAGCCCAATCTTGATCTGAATTTTGAGTGGCTGTTGCAACTCTCCATTTGAAGGTCTTGGTGGTGACACTGAACTTCGAAAAGCAAGACAGTGCCTGATTGGTCCCAGTTTGCGTCACCAATGTCATTCACCTCTTGTTGCTTATCTCCTGATTTCTTCCCGTTCTTTGACCACATTAGTGCTTTTCTGTTCTTCCCACCTATCAAACTTATTCCTGCCCCAGGGTCTTTGCAATTGCTCTTCCCCTTCGGGGCCCACCTCCCCTGGTTCTCCACATCGCTGACTCCTTACTCTTAGGCAGCCTTGAGGCAGCTACCCTCTTTCGCGGCACTCTGTTCTACTTCCTCCATAGGGTTTATCACTCTCTCAGTGTGGATCTGATACCTGTTTGTTTAAATGCAAGTTCTATGAGACTGAGTCTCGGTCACATTGTAGCCTTAGCACCTAGCCCCCATTAGACATTCCATTACCGAATTCCGCATTAGGAAAACCTGGGTTTTAGTCCTAGATCTATTATTGACCAGCTGTGTACCCTTGGGCAATTCACTTTGCCTCCTCGGACAACCGTTTTCTCTTCTGTAAAAAGATGGAGTGCTGATTTTTAAACCACTTTCCATGCGTCATCTAAGAGGCCCGCTTAGGTGTGTGTTGGGGTTGGGGAAGTAATGAGAGGAGGCCTGAGTAGGAAGTACCTGGGACCCTCCCACCCAATTTTACCCCAACAAGAATCGTTTTCCTTTTATTTTGCTACACATTCTGGACTCCCATTTAAAATTTCACGTGCAGAAAGATGCCTACATTAAAATTAAACATATAAATTTTAAAATCACTAATTCCGATCATTATTAGGCTTTTTTCATCTTGAATTATGACTCTATCCAAAAGACCTTTCCTGTCCTCCTAAAAGTCAGTTTGAATTTCCTGGTACTATTTTTGGTTTTGCCACACAAATCCAAAACTTCAGAATTGTTTTTGACAGATTCCTGTTTCTCCCCTCCTCCACCCAGCTGGTTGCCCCATTCTGCTAAATGCCTTCCTTTTCAGTTTCTCATTTTTATTTCCACTGCCTAAGCCCTGGGTCAGAACCTGATAACCTCTTAACCAGACCATTGCAATAGCCTGCATTCTGTCCTCCCTGCCTCCTATGATGGTCATCCTTTTCCACACAGTTACTAATTTATCTGTCTAAACAATATTCTAGTAGTTTTTGTTTAAAAACTTCAGTGGCTTTTTATTGTCCATACAGTGAATCTAAATGACTTATCCAGGATCCTGCCCTAGACAAAGCACAATTTATGCCTACCATGTCCACAGCCCTCTCCTCACAGTCCCATATACAGATGTTGCCATGCTCTCTGCCACAGGATCCCACTGTCCTGGCCAAAGCATCTGGCTAGACATATACAGTCTGGGCAATGACCTCTAAGGTAACCCGGCAAAAGAACTTTGCCTAACAGGTGTTCTATATTGGATGGCAGTCGACTGACTAATCAGATAGTCTCTCACAGAAAATTTAAATACAAGATTTGAGAGAATCCACAGATATTAGGGTACAATAGAGTGAAGAGATACAGAAAGAAGATGTGTCAAGCAGAAGCTATGAGTCAGGAGAAGTCATGAGTGGGTGAGAAACCATCTCACAGTGAGGGGAGCAGAAGGAGTTCTTTGCCAGCAAGAACAGAAGCAGAAATGGAGAGAGAGTTGCTGACCCGTATGGATGGACGCATGTTGTATACGCTACTTTCTCCATGAAGCCACCCTTTCTCACACTAGACCAATGTCATCTGCCTTCTGAACACAGCACTTAATTCCTCTGTTTTGGGTTTAATTCCATTTTGTATCATTTAGGGATCTTTGAATGCAAGTAGTAGAACTGAATTCTAGCTAAGGATGCTGGGGAGTTCACAGAATTGAAAGAAAAGCTCAACTCCTAGGTATCAGGAAGGACAGGATCCAACAGAGTCCTGTTGGATATTGGATATTGGAGCAGGAACCCAGACTTCCTCTGGCACTCCACTGAGATGATTCTGCTCTCCCGCTTCCATCTTACACTAGTCCACCCAAGACTGAAACTCCAGAAAGAGAGAGCTGCGTTCTCTCGGCTTAAGGCCATCAGCCACTCTTGGTGGGGCAGTGTAGGGATGACTAGACTTACAGCCCATAGCACAATGACCCTGGGGGACAAGGAAGGGAAAGGTCCTCAGAACAGAAGTTGGATATTTTGCAAGCAAACAAAACAAAACAGATTTGCAGTACATACTCTTCGTATTTTATGATTATTTGCAGAATTGTCTTTTTCTTCACCTTAATGGAGGCAAGTAATACATTTTCCCCTTGAGGGAAGTACCCATTCTTTTCTTTGATTCCTCAATACGTACACTCTTATTACTAATGGCTAATATTTGTGGAACACACACAATGCACCATGCACTGTGCTGACTGTGTTATGTCTGTATCATCTGATCTTCTCGGCAGACAAATATAGTAATTCTATTATTAAGCTCACTTTATAGGAGAAAAAATCATGGCTTGAAGAGGTTAAGAATTTTCTTAGAAACACAGCTAGTAAGAAACAGAATCAGGATGTGGACTTTTGTGTGACCCCAAAGTCCATGTTCTTAACCACTCTGATGTAGTGACTCCACGGTATATGAGATGATTGATATAGATTTCTAATAAAAGTGATAAAAGTGTTTTCCTTGCTTGTTCAAAAAATCTTTTAAAACTTCATGTAGTCCTGTACATATCTACAACTTAACAGATCTGGTGAAGACTCAGAGAAAAGCTAAGGAGAGGTAGCGAAATGCAGAGAAATCACTGAGGAAAGAAAGCCTGAAAACAAATTATGATCGTCAGTGTGAAAAACCCCAAAGTACATGGTCAAGTGAACCCCAGTGTCCATGGATGAAGAGACATCCAGGTTGTTGAAAATAAATGAGACTGGTCGGGTGCAGTGGCTCACGTCTGTAATCCCAGCACTTTGGGAGACCAAGGCGGGCAGGTTACCTGAGGCCAAGAGTTCAAGACCAACCTGGGCAACAGGGTAAAACTCTGTCTCTACTGAAAATACAAAATTTAGCCAGGTGTGGTTGCACGTACCTGTAATCCCAGCTATTCAGGAGGCTGAGACACAAGAATCACTTGAACCTGGGAGGCAGAGGGTGCAGTGAGTGGAGATCGGGCCGCTGCACTCCAGCCTAGGAAACAGAGACACTCTGTCTCAAATAAATAAATAAATATAAAATAAAATAAAAGAGACTGCCTATGAGGACCTTTTGTAGACTGAGAGAACATGGATATTTTTACTCTAACACATAGATCAAAATGTAAGTAAAACCTTCAAATTTTAAACAAAGTTTTAGTTCACATGAAGGTTAAGGCTCTCTGGGGCTGTCACTACTTTTGCTGGTTGAAGTTAATGGAGCTCTCCACCACCCAGATCCTGATGAGGGGCCTGGAGGCAATTTGAGCTTGCTTCACTTCCTCGATCTTCATGTTCTTAGAATGTGACTTCCCCCTCTAACCCCGAGAGAAGTAAAACTGTCAGGATGTTCAGGCTACTGCTGGAAGTGGGCGCTGAAAGGACGAATTTGCTTCAAGGAGATCTCATGTGAGTCATTTGTGTTCCTAGAATGCAGGCCTCAGCAGGGACAAAAGACAGCATGGGCAAAACTGAGCTGAAATGAATGGTATCCGAAGGCTTTTGTGGCTCAGGTGACCGTGTTCTGTGCACTGACTTTACAACAAAGAATCATGGTTGTACCCCTTTCTGGGTCCCATCCCGGGGATCTCAGCTGAGGGTGTACCCCATGGCAGGGTTCCCATGTTTGGAAAAGATGACAATTGAGGGAAGGGAGTGGGTTACATGGGAATTGGTGGCTTCCTCCACACTGTGACTCATTTAACCCATGTTCTGACCATCACTTCCATCTGCCTTCAGGCTCTTTGGATAATAGGGAAATAAAATCTCGATTCCTTTCTTTTCATTTTCTGCAGCACTTTGTAGCAGTTTTTGCTGATGAACACACACTGAGATGTGCTAATTCCAACTCCCAGGTTGTTTGAGATGTTATTTCACATCTGCTTCAAAGCTGCTTCGTTAACCTTTTGAGTGTCTCTGTCTTTTTATCTCCTCTGCCTCTGATCTAATTAGATTATAAGTCTTTGAGACCAGGATGGATCTTTTCATTCTCCTGTATCCCTGAAGGTACATCTCACATGTTTACAAGATACGTAGGAGTTCATGATTGACCAAAAGCAAACAGAAACTGTTTCTTCATCCCTATGCAGTGTGCGAGTGTCTGGGCTGGGTTTGAACAAGAAAGAATCACCTTCCAGGTAGAAAGAACCAATCAATCAGATAAGAAAAGTATAAAGTTTTTCAGTATGAATTTATGTAGATGACTCAAAACACATGGAAAATAAAGGAAATATGGAATGTAAAAATATTTTTGTTTTCAAGAAGGTGTTTTTCATCAGTTCATTTTATTTAGAACATTATCTACGTGGGGTCAAAATATCATTTCCTCTTACCCTATACTTAGGACAGATCTATTGTTTTCCTTTATTATTAATCAAAAATAATTCCAAATTAGTTCTGCATTAGACAAAAGTGAAAACATACACCAGAGGCCAAAGTCACCCAGTAGTCTTCATCATTTTTTCAGAGAAGAGAAAAAAAGATCTGGTAACTTCCTCCTTATTTAACAATATGTCACTCCTTTGTTTAAAACCCATCAATGGCCGGGTTCAGTGGCTCATGCCTGTAATCCCAGCACTTTGGGAGGCCAAGGTGCGTGGATCACCAGGAGTTCAAGACCAGCCTGGCCAACATGGTGAAACTACGTCTCTACTAAAAACACAAAATTAGCCGGGCATGGTGACGCACACCTGTAGTGCCAGTTGCTTGGGAGGCTGAGACAGGAGAATTGCTTGAACCTGACAGGCAGAGGTTGCAGTGAGCGAAGATCACACCACTGCACTCCAGCCTGGGCAGGACAGACTCCATCTCAAAATAAATAAATAAATAAATAAAATAAAACCCATCAATGGTTCTAATTGTCTTCCAGAATTCAATTGAGACTCTTCAGAATGGCTTATAAACATCCACCTGTCCTGATGCCGTGCACCCCATCTGCCTCTCGCTCTGTGGCCCCACATTCTCCTCTCCCCCACCTCCATACCTCCCCACCCCATTGCAGCCTAGGCTTCAGTCATTCTTTCAGTTCCTTGAAGATGTCATGCTCTATCCTTTCTGGCCTTAGTATATGACATTTTTCCCATCCCAGCTAACTCCCTCTTCAACCTTTAAGTTTCATTTTAAATGTCACTTTATCTCAGAAGTATTCCCTGGCTCCAGGTTTGAGTTAGGGGCATGGCCTCCCCCAACTTTTTTGGCCTTACAGTTGCCTGTTATCTTTTCTGTATTCTCCTTAAGACTGGAAACTCAGGGTACGGCAGGGATCATGCAAAGTATATTCATATATGTGTATTTGTACATATCTGTGTAAGCTTAATGTATACATACATGTATATATAATAAAACAAGTAGGAGAGAGGTAGAAAGATTTGCTTCCCTTCTCATGATCTAGTGTCCTGGAGTTAGGTATTTTCGAGTGCTGGGCACAGGGAAACCCCGGGTTACCCAGAAATTGGGAGTTCATGGTGAGGATGCTCGTAGACATGAGGAAGATAGGTGGAAGCTCTGCGGGCTCACAGCCATGGCATCCTTGGAGCAGGGCAAGAAGGACCCTGAGACACAGCCCCATACTTTAGAGTGTCTTACATATTTAAAAAACGTTGAAATATAAAGACTTTTTGAATTTGGTATCATAAGAAGGTTTTTGAAATTTTGCTCCCCCTTTGAGTGAATGGCATTATGAGAGAAGGAGGCACAAGCTGCTTTGGCCCACAGAGTCAGTACAGACAAGGCTGAGAGTGCGGCAATATGTGCACACGGATAGCAGGGTCGGGGGCGGGGGTCAAGTTTAAAATTGTCTGCCTTAAATCACATGAAGTGGGCATCTATGCAGATGAGGTTACGCAGATATCATTGCTCCCTTGCTCCTCCCTGCTGGGGTCGTGTAGTTTGCGCAGGTGTTTAGAACCACCTGAAAATCTTACGTCAGAAAAGTGAGGTATTGGGGAAGGTCATCTATGCATTATAGGGCACTTGAACTAGTCAATTCGCATTCTAGGCTTGGGCAGGTCTAGTCATGCCATGGTGTCAGAGCCCAGCTTCCAGCCTGTCTTGCCCTCAGGGAGCCACACTCACACTCAGGCTGACAGGCTGCTGGCCTGGAGGTTGGGGGGCTGGGGGTGGGAGGTAGTGAAGGGATGGGATAAAGTGGAAGTGGGGACGGGAGTTCACATAACTTTGGCCTCCAGTCTGTGAGGGCCACATCTGAGGAATAAGCTGCAGGCTGTGGGTTGGGAATAAGAGCTGAGCCATGGGCATGGGTTGATGTATAACTTCTAAATATTTAGACATATACTCAGTAGGTTTCCACTTGCATTCTTATCATTTACTCCCCTCCAGTATTCGGAGTAGTCCTCCACCCAGCCTTGCTTCGTAATCAAAAGCTCCTGTGCTAATTGACTTCTTATAAGTGAACCTCATTACTTTCTACTTTAACTTTCTATTCAAGGAGTGATTTAACGTTTTTTCCATAAAAGGTATAGTTAACAAGTAGGAATTGTATATATTTAAGGTGTACAACTTGATGTTTCCTACGTGTATATATTGAAAAATGATCACCACAATCAAGCTAATTAGCTTGATTTATCACGTCCTATAGTTACTATTTCCCTCCTTCCTTCCTTTTCTTCTGTGGTGAGAAGACTTTAGACCTACCCTCCTAGCAAATTTCAAGTAGACAATTCAGCATCATTAACTGTAATCACGATGCTATACATTAGATTTCAAAAACTCATTCATCTTGCATAACTAAAGGTTTGTACCCTTTGCCCACATCTCCCCAATTCCCCATTCCCCCAGTTCCTGGCAGCCTCCATTCTACTCTCTGCTTCCCTGAACTTGATTTTTTAGATTCCACATTTAAGTGAGAGCACGCAATATTTGTCTTTCTGTGTCTGACTTATTTCACTTAGCATAATGTCCTCCAGGTTTATTATGTTGTTGCAAGCTTTATGTATGAGTACTATTCTGTTGTGTCTCTTTCTGTGTGCATATATATAAATATATATATATATTTTACATATATAAAGTATATATATATGAAACTCCATCTCAAAAAAAATGTGAGATATATATATCTCTCTCTCTTACATTGCCCAGGCTGAAGTGCGATGGCATGATCTTGGCTCACTGCAACCTCTGCCTCCCAGATTCAAGTGATTCTCCTGCCTTAGCGTCCCAAGTAGCTGGGATTACAGGCATGCACCGTCATGCCCAACTAATTTTGTAATTTTAGTAGAGATGGTGTTTCTCCATGTTGGTCAGACTGGTCTCGAACTCCCGACCTCAGACGATCCACCTGCCTCAGCCTCCCAAAGTGCTGGGATTACAGGCGTGAGCCACCGTGCCCTGCCTAGCACATTTTCTTTATCCATTTATTCATTGTTGGACATTTAGGTTGTTTCTATATCTTGGTAATTGTGAATAACACTACAAAGAACATGGGAGTGGAGATACTTCTTCAAAATCCAAATTTCATTTCCTTTGGACATATACCTAGTGGGAGTGACTAAACTTTTTTGTGTGTGTGTGATAGGGTCTTGCTCTGTTGCCCAGGCTGGAGTGCAGTGGTGCCATCTCAGCTCACTACAACCTCTGCCTTCTGGGTTCAAGTGGTTCTCGTGCCTCAGCCTCCCAAGTAGCTGGGATCACAGGTGCCCACCACTACAACTGGCTAATTTTTGTATTTTCAGTAGAGTTGGGGTTTTACCATGTTGGTCAGGCTGGTCTCAAACTACTGACCTCAAGCGATCTGCCTGCCTTGGCCTCCCAAAGTGCTGGTATTACAGGCATGAGCCACGGCGTCTGGCCAGGAGTAACCAAACTTTTAAGGTGCACTTGTACTGATCCTATTTCTGTCTCTACTGATTTACCAATATGCCCATGTTCTTTCTCTGAGAGAGAATCCAATTGGTTGACCAGTCATTATTCAGTATGGAGCCTCTCTGTTGGGCAGACCTTTTATGACTATGTTCCAGAGACTATTTTCCCACCACAAGAGCCTGGGTAAGGGATCACTCTTTGAGCTAATCATCTGTGGTGGCGTTGGCAGGTGACACGTCCGTATCAGCATGGTGACTTTTGCTCGGGAAAACACTTTGGGCAGCAGCTCTGAAGAGGCTGCAAGCAGAGGAGGTGCTCAGTCCCATGCCCTGTACGTGCTCTTTCCCCCATCCCATACCCCTGTCTTGGCCACTGAATGCAACTTATGCACTAATTTTTTTTGAACAGTCGTTTGAGCAATTTTCGTCGTTCCCACTTAAAATTCACCAGCTGTGAAAATGTGTGAGAATGTAATCTAAACCATTCTGACTCTTCTGCAGAAGAGGAAGAAAAAAATAAGAACTCTTCCTACTTCAGTGTATGACTTAGAGCCTTTCACATTATTTAGGAAGTTGTGGTCAGCTTATTTTACTGTGAATTGACTAGGGTTACAGTCATACATTATGTGTCTGGGTTTCATTTCCTCTGCAATGATCAAAATTCGTCTTAATAAAATTAAGACAGTGGAAAAATAAACTGTGTCTATTTGTAGACAACACATAAACTTCTTTTCATTGCACAAGAGTTCAGACAAGTTTAGTGACTATTTTTTTGTATAATCTATAGAGAAACAGAGAAGGTTAGTTATAGAGCTATATCATCATGTTCTTAAGCTGATCTAAATACTGAATTGGTCATTTTTTAGTCCAGCAGTTTGGTCATACAGCCCTAGTTATCTTTCATAATGTTATGTGGTACCTACCACTCTGAATGGTGTGCTATGCTCAAAAGTAAACCAGGCTGGGCTCAGTGGCTCGTGTGTGTAACCCCAGCACTTTGGGAGGCAGAGGCAGCTGGATTACGTGAGGTCAGGAGTTCAAGACCACCCTGGTCAACATGGCAAAATCCTGTCTCTACTAAAAATACAAAAATTAGTCGGGTGCAGTGGTGTGTACCTATAATCCCAGCAACTTGGGAGGTTGAGACATGAGAATCGCTTGAACCTGGGAGCTGAAGGTTGCAGTGAGTTGAGATTTTTCCACTTCACTCCAGCCTGTATGATGGAGTGAGACTCTGTCTCAAAAAAAAAAAAAAAAAAAAAAAAAAAAAGGACCAGTAGGTTGACCTCACTCTTTCATGCCTACTATTGGCTCCTTACTCACTTTTCCTCTGAAAGTATGCAGCAGAATTGGATAATGGGCTTTCCCGGGACGCTTTTGAGTTATGAGTCTCACCTTCCTGAACCTAGTTCTACAAAATGTGGATGTGGTGTCAAAGGTTTCTGTAAAATGACATATCTCAGTCTTTGTTCCACCTTGGGAGAAGAGCAGAAAAGAGATGAGAAAAATTGAAGCTTGAATTTGTTTTAACTAGAGAATTCAAGTTGTCAGAATCAAGAAAAGCTTCAAATATTGGATTTTTCAACTTTGATTATTCATTGGAACCAATCACCAGAGGGCTATGTTTTCTTTTTTTATTTTTATTTATATATATATTTAGAGACAGAGTCTTTCTGTGTTGCCTAGGCTGGAATGTGGTGGATATTCACAGGCCTGATCATGGTACACTACAGCCTTGAACTCCTGGGCTCAAGTGATCCTCCTGCCTCAGCATCCTGAGTAGCTGGGACTACATGTGAGTGTCACCATGCTCGGCCAGAACTACGTTTCAAACACTCACACTTTAGTGCCAACCTGAGGATTCCAATGTCAAAGTCAAGGGTGGAGATTGGCATGTGTTTATATTTTAAGTTTCTAATGGTAAATTGATACTTAGGCAGGTTTGAGAACCAGTAACTTGGATGACAGGTTTGTAATTTGCTTTTTTCCCTCCTCCGTTAGTAAGCAAGAGTTTTATTTCACTAAATGATAGACAGCACACATTGGTGCTATCCCTGCCTTAGGAGGAGAAAAGTTGGTTTTCAAGAGTAACCTACTCAATCCACCACAGCCCTTGAAAGAAAAGTGTGCGGAATCAACAAAACAGAATCATCCAACAACAAAGCGGCCTGACTTTGGATATTTACTTCCCTCAGAAATTCTTGTGTTTCCATATCACTTCTGTTTCTTATTGTGTTTATTTCGGGGGAACATCAATTACAGATGTTTGGTATAGTATTACATATGGGACTTCAACTGAATTCTTGAGAAAGTCAAAACAAATGGAAATACTACTCAGTAATTAAAAGAAACAAACCATGTACATACAACAGTAGGAAAGAATCTTAAAAATATACTACAAGTAAGAATTCAGACATAACATGTTATATATTGCCTAAATTACTCATGTGACATTCTAGAAAGTACAAATGTACAGATCAATGGTCTCCAGGGGCTGGGAGTGGGAGAGAGGGACTGACGCAAAAAGGCGAAAGGAATTTTCTGAGGTAATGGAAATGGCTATGTCTTCCTTTAATCTAGTACATGATGTTTACTGGAGGACAATATGGCCTAGGTTGTTGAAGCAATGCTTGGGTGTCACGTGAAGTTTCAATGCTGGGTTAAACTGTATTCTTTCTTCTGTTTGATCAATTCTACTGTTGAACCCCTTATCTTAATTTTTTAGGCTACTATAACAAAATATCTCAGACGGGGTGATTTATAAACAATAGAAATGCATTTCTGACAGTTCTTGAGGCTGGGAAGTTCAAGATCATGGTGCTGACAGATTTGGTGTTTGGTGAGGGTCCAGTTTCTGGTTCATGGATAACATCTTCTTGATATGTCCTCACAGAGTGGAAGAGATAACCTAGCTGTCTGGGGTCTCTCATATAAGGGCACTAACCCCAATCTTGAGGAGCCTGCTTTGAAGACCTAATAACCTCCTAATCCCCAATATTATCATCTTGGGGATTAGAATTTCAATAAAGAAATTTTGGGGGTGGGACACAAACATTCAGACCATGGCACACTGAAATGCAACTTTGCATTTTTTCCTTCCTTTGAGACCCTGGCAAACAACCATTGTTATATTTTCTACTTCTATGAGTTTAACTGTTTTAGATATCTCATCTGAGTGGAATCATGTGGTATTTAATATTTGTCCGGCTAATACTGGTTTATTTTATTTAGTATAATCTCCTGAAGGTGCCTCAAGGTTCCTTTTGTATAGCATGATTTCCTCAAGGTTAGGATTTGTAACAGGATTTCCTTCTTTTTTAAGGCTGACTAATATATCTTTGTATATATATATACACAAATGTGTATACACACACACACACACACACACCCCTATATACTACGTTTTCATTTTTTTGAGACAGGGTCTCACTCTATTGCCCAGGCTGGAGTGCAGCAGCACCATCTCTGCTCACTCTTACTACAACCTCTGCCTCCCTGGGTCAAGCGATTCTCCTGCCTCAGCCTCCCAAGTAACTTAGATTACAGGCGCCTGCTGCCATGCCCAGCTAATTTTCATATTTTTAGCAGAGATGGGGTTTCACCATATTGGTCAGGCTGGTCTTGAACCCCTGACCTCAGGTAATCTGCCTGTCTCAGCCTCCCAAAGTGCTGGGATTACAGGTGTGAGCCATCACACCTGCCCTATAATATCTTTTCTTCTTTTCTTTTCTTTCTTTTCTTTTCCCTTCTTCCCTTCCTCCCTCCCTCCCCCTCTTTCTTTGTTTCTTCCTTTCTTTCTTTTTTCTTTCTTTCTTGTCTTTCTGCCTTCCTTCCTTTCTTTCTTTTCTTTCTTTCTTTTCTTTCTTTCTTCCTTGTCTTTCTTCTTTTCTTTCTTTCTTTTCTTTTCTTTCCTTTCTTTCTTTCCTTTCTTTTCTTTTCTTTCCTTACTTCCTTCTTTCCTTCCTTCTTTCCTTCCTTCTTTCTTTTTTTTCAGAGTCTTGTTCTGTCACCCAAGCTGGAGTGCAGTGGTGCAATCTCAATCTCAGCTCACTGTAACCTCTGCCTCCCAGGATCGAGCAATTCTCATACCTCAGCCTCCTGAGTAGCTGGGATTACAGGCACGTCCCACCATGCCTGGCTCTCTCTCTCTCTCTCTCTCTCTCTCTCTCTCTCTCTCTATATATATATATATATATATATTTTTTTTTTTTTTAGTAGGGATGGGATCTCGCCATATTGGCCAGGCTGGTCTCAAACTCCTGACCTCAAGTGATCTGTCCACTTCAGCCTCCCAAAGTGCTGGGATTACAGGTGTGAGTCACCACACCTTGCTACTACATATTCTTTAACCATCCATCTGTCGAAGGACATTTAGGATGTTTCTACCTCTTGGCTGTTATGAATAATGCTTCATTGAACATGGGAGTGCAGATACATCCTATTTTCAGTTGTTTTGAATAAACATTCAGAAGTGGTATTGCTAGATCACATGGTAGTTCTATTTTTAATTTTTGAGGAACCTTCAAACTGTTCTCCACAGTAGCTGCACCATTTTACCTCCCCACAAACAGTATATTAAAGTTCTAACTTCTTCACATCCTTGTCAACACTTGTTATTTTCTGTTTTATTTAATGGTACTATCCTAACAGGTGTGTAGTAATATCTCATTGTAGATTTGATTTGCATTCCTCCCATAATTAGTGATGTTGAACATGTTTTCATAAATCTGTTGGCCATTTGTATGTCTTCTTTGGAGAAAGGTTTATTCAATCCTTTGCCCAATTAAAAAAAATGGGTTGTCAGTTATTTTTGCTATTGAGTGGTAAGAGTCTCTTATATATTTTGAATATTAATCCCTTATCAGATATATGGTTTGCAAATATTTTCTCCCATTCCATAGGCTGACTCTATTGATAGCTTCTTTTGCTACACAGAAGCATTTTAGTTTGATGGTGTCTCACTTGTCTATTTTTGCTTTTGTTGCCTGTGGTTTTAGGGTCACATCTGAGAAATCAATGTCAAGACCAATATTATCAAGGTTTTTCCCTATGTCTTCTTATAGAGTTTCTATAGTTTCAGGACATATATATATAAGTCTTTAATCGATTTTGAGTTGATTTTTGTGTATGGTGTAAGATAAGGGTCCAATTACATTTTTTGCATGTGAACAATGTTTTCTCATTTTTAAAAGTTGAGCATTGAAATCTCCCACTGTTATTGTATTGCTATTTCCCTATTCAGTTCTATCAATGTTTGCTTCATATAATTAGGTCCTTGGATGTTGGGTGCATGTATGTTTATAACTGTTTATCTTGGTGGTGAATTGACCTTTTTATCATTAAATAATGTCCTTCTTTGTCTTTTGTAATGATTTTTGACTTAAAGTCTATTTTATCTGTCTTTGAGTCCACTGATTCTTTCTTCCGCTTGACTAAGTCTGCTGTTAAAACCCTTATCTTAATTTGTTGGGCTACTATAACAAAACACCTTAAACTGTGTTGCTCATAAACAACAGAAATTTGTTTCTCAAAATTCTGGAAATTGGGAAGTCCAACATCAAGGTGCCAGCAGATTTGGTGTCTGGTGACTTCCTTCGTAGAGGAACATCTCTCCACTGTAACTTCACATTGTATTCTGCAGCTCCAGAATTTTTGCTTGATTCTTTTTTGTATTTTCTGTCTCTTTGTTGACATTCTCATTTTGTTCATCTATCATTTTCTTGAGCTCTTTAAGCATCTTTGTAACATTATCTTGACTTTTTTCAGTCAATTCATATACCTCTGTTTCTTTAGAATCATTTTTTGGAGGTTTATTTTGTTCCTTTGATTGGGCCAGGCTTTCTGTTTCTTTGTATGCCTTGTAATTGTGTTGGGATCCACACATTTGAAAAAACAGCCACCGCTTCCAGTCTTTATGGTCTGACTTTGAACAGGAAAATACCCTCACCAATTATCCCAACTAGAGATTCTGGGGATCTCTCAAACTTTTTCTGGGGGTGCATTATCTCTGTATTTGAGCACGTAAATTCTGAATTAAAGGGATTTGCCAGTTCATTTTTGCAGGTGCTCATAATCTCTTGCTCCCTCTGGTGTCTGTCTGCAACACTGAAGGTTTTCTGGAGCTGCTTCAAGCTGCCCCATTCTCTTTTGGTTTTAGCAACCTCCAGGCTTCTAGCATATTCCAGGTCCTGTCAGTGCTCTGAGTCTAGTGATACAGAAACCAGTGCCTTGGACAGCCCCCAGAATCATTGAAACATGGACATACATGGAATTCTTCTCTTTCTACCTCAAGGAGGAGGCTGTGGAGCTGTGTTGGCCTCTATCTGCTATACCACAGTTCCTCCTGAGCAGTATCAAGCTACCCAATTCTTTTGTTTTCAGTGGTCCCTATACCTCTGTATTGTCAGGTCCCGTCAGTGCTCTGAGACAGGTGAGAAAGAAACCAGTCCCTTGGCAGCTCCCCGCAAAACCAGAACATTGAACACATGCTCCAACACTTTTCCTCCCCAGGGAAAAGCCAGGAGGTGGTGGTTTTCTCCTACTTATTTTGCACTGAGCCAGGAAGACTGAGTACATCAAGTGAGTGCTGCAAATCTTCACCTTTGTTCTCAGCAGCCTTCAACCTGACACTCTTTCCTGTCTGCACTTAGATTCAGGCAAGACAGAAACCAGTCCCTTAGGGTCTGAATGTTGGATGTACTGTCTAGCCTTCTCTTTCCCTCCCCAAGCAGAAGCCAGGAGCTGGAAGTTTTCTCCTAATCATTCACTCTGAAATGGGAGAAAGGACTATGGTGAGTGAGTGAGTGCCATGAGTTTTTCTACTGTCTTCAGTGAGGCTGGTTTTTCCTTCCCTTGAAGTGCAGGAACCTCCTAACTGGTTTCTGGCTTTCTTATAAAGCGAATTGATTTATGTTTTCTTGTTGATTCAGTGTCTCCCTGCGGGGAAGCGGAGTCTGGCGCTTCCTACTCTGCTATCTTGCTGACATAACTCCTTAGACGTTTTGTATCTTGTGGTTTGCATCTTAATTTGCCAACACTCAGCAAAGTGTAACTTTTACTGTATGAAAATTATACATAATTATGTATGTAAATTATACTTCAATGAATATGACTTAAAATAAACTAATAAAAAGATTAATGTAACAAAAAGTTTTTAAAAATCCAAACAACGATATAACCTAAACTCTCCTGGATATTCTCCCTCGATACTCAGCAATTTATATATCATTAAGTTCCATTTAGAACATGGCTTTGGTATGGATAAAATTTTCTTTATATTTTTTGGTAGAGATATGATCTTTGCCATGTTAGTCAGGCTGGTCTTGTACTCCTGGGCTCAAGCGATCTGTTCACCTCAGCCTCCCAAAGTGTTGGGATTACAGGCGTGAGCCACTGAAATAGGCCAAAATTTTCTGATGTAAGGTCTGTGCTTACCTCTGATTTAAATTTTTTTCTTTCTATTCTCAAGTACAATTTTAACCAAATTCTAAAATTTTCAATACCACGGAGAAGTTATCATAGAGGGTTCATCATTTCTAAATAAAAAGTAAATTTCATTCTACATTCATCACTGCATTCTCAATGCCTAAAAAAATGTCTGGTACATAATAACATTCAGTAATTAAAAAAATATATAAATGAATAGAATGTCCTTTGACAATTCACTGTCAAAATGGTTCAGAAAATTAGGCTTCAGAGTTAGCTCCTGTTTTTGAACCTTGACTTTGCCAGTTAGAAGCTGTGTGACCTTGGATAGTCTGAGGCTCATTACCTCTGTTTGCAAAAGGGGATAATAATAATGCTTATGTCACATGCAATGTGCTTGGCTTAATGAAAGGTTAAGAAATGACACATTTCCCTTGTCTAAGTGTAGCTATTCAAATAATAATTTCTCATCGATTCTTTTCTACACATTTCCTTAATTGGTTGATTACTAGCAATCTGTGTTCATTCCAATCAATTTTGAGGAGACTTGAAATGCGAACTAAACTGTTTCTTTACAGCATTTTACTTTTACTCTCAAATATAATTACATTACTCATTTCCACTTTTAGTAGTTGATAGAATCTAGCAAATGACTAACCTAAACTAGGCCTTCAATAAATGTCGTGTTCCTTATTCACACATTTATACCCACTGTCTTTCATGTTCTCAAAGCTCTTCACTTGGCACAAGAACTACTTAGAGTGGAGCCATCTCATCTCATCTATTCCTATCTCATTCCACTTGCTTTCCTGTTCACAAGCCTGACCCTAGCAGGCTTCTTGTCTGATTTCCTCTTGTTTCTCCAGTTCTAGTTTCCAGGAGGCTCCAGCCTCTGGCTCTGTTCTCTTGGTCTCCTCACCTTAGCTCTCCTTACAACCACTATTACTGTTGAATCATAGGACATCTTTCTCCTCCATGCCTCACCCACCATCCACTGTCATAAAAGAAAAGCAACAATTGATATCCTGCAGGCCCAGGCGTTGAATGTGTTTATTCTATTTGCTTCAAGATGTTGTTTTATTTCTATTAAAAATAATTTATGATATTTGTATGTATAGTATATTATTAAATGTATTTATGTTGTAGGAAATACTGGGTTCTTGTCACACGACCAGGAAAGATTGTTACACGCGTCTGTGTGAAGAGACCACCAAACAGGCTTTGTGTGAGCAAGAAAGCTTTTATAATCACCTGGGTACAGGCAGACTGAGTCCAAAAAAGGAGTCAGCAAAGGGAGATAGGTGTGGGGCAGTTTTATAGGATTTGAGTAGGTAGTGGAAAATTACAGTTAAAGGGGGTTGTTCTCTTGCAGGCAGGGGTGGGGGTCACAAGGTGCTGGGTGGGGAGCTCAGGAGCTGTCAGGAGAAGGAATGTCACAAGGTCAATTGATCAGTTAGGGTGGGGCAAGAACAAATCGCAATGGTGGAATGTCATCAGTTAGGGCAGGAACTGGCTGTTTTCACTTCTTTTGTGGTTTTTCAGTTGCTTCAGGCCATCTGGATGTATTCATGCAAGTCACAGGGGATATGATGGCTTAGCTTGGGCTCAGAGGCCTGACAAAGATTAGGCTTGCAGACACTTTAAAGGGTGAGGAGGAACAGAATGTATTGGCTAAAAAGGAAAAACAACAGCGAAATGTGATGAAGCCCTGCTTACAGGCTCTCCACCTCACCAATTGAATTCCAGGTTTCCACACAGGAACAGGAGGGGCCAGGCTCCTCCCGACTGCAAATGGCCTAAGCTTCCATGGCTCCACCCCATTCTCCCAGTGCGCAGGCTGGTTGGAGATGCTCTGGTGGCCCCTTTATACTTGGCTGTCTCCTTCATATATAGTAATTTATAATATTTAGCATTTCTATAATAATTTAATGTATTTCTCTGGCAAATAGTTAATATACTTATCACAGAAAGACAATATTACAGATATTGTTGAAGCTCCCCCTTCTCTGTGAATCTAAAAGTTTTCTTTTTGAACTAAAACTTTGCTCATTGTTCTAGAGTGATGCATGTGTGACTGAAAATTACTTGGTAAAATTTAAGAGCTCCTAAAGAGTGTGGTGCTGAGATCAGCTTAGGAGTCCTTCTCTTCTCTCTGTCTTTGAAGCATGTCTACCAGAAGCTTCTGGTAGGGGGACACACTATGAGAATTACTTACAGTTTTACTCCTATTCTAATTATCCTCACTTAACGCAACTCAAAATTTGCATAAATCAACAAAGCTTCAGAATGCATTTCTGCTGCTCTACAATAAGACCTGGAGACTGACACTCACTTCTGTACGATAAAAGCAGGCAGATGATTTAGCTTTATTGAACCATAAACTTTTGTGAGAGAACCAATTTCCTTCGTTTTCGTTCTTCCCTTTTTAGGAAAGGCAGGTTTTTATTTGTTTGTTTTATAGCAAAATATTACATCAGTTTTTCTTGAGATGAAGGCAAAATTAGCAACAAAGTTTTCTTGATCTTGTAAACCCTCCATCTGAATAGGAACCTAATGCTGGAGACACCTGACACTTCATTTCCAGTGGAGTTAGGGCTAAGCAGGAATTGATATGGGCAGGAGGGGATGGAAAAAAAGATCCTAAGAAATGCAAGGGGTCTGAGGCTATCCCTTCTGAAGCACATTCCATTCCAGACAGAAAGGTGATAGGAAAATGGAAGGACTATTTTAAAGGAATGGCTCTCAAGCTTTAATCTATATCAGAAAATATAGATTGCTGAGTCCCATCATCAGAGTTTCTGAAGCCTTAGGCCTGGGGCCACTGGAGAATTAAAATTTCTAACACATTTTCAGGGGACACTGGTGTTACCGGTCTGGAGACCACATTATGAGAATCACTGTTTTATAGCAATCCCAATACTCCATGTCTATGCATAAATGCATAACATAAGATTCCCTTTGTGTAAAAAACTGAACCTCTGTACGCTTCCGGATATTATTGTCATAACTATGGGTTACACATTGCAGTGGGATCATTTTAATTCCCTTAAAATATTTTAACCTGTGTTCAAAAACAAAACTCTTGGCATGAAACTTAAGCCATCAAAGCCTCAGCTTCCACAGTCAAGGCTCTTTTAGAATTTGTCTGGTGAAAACTAGACTGCCCCCAAAAAGCCAGGCTCCCTTTTATCACTGACCTTTGCTTGAGTCACTTTCTAGACATTATTAGATGGCAACAAAGAATGGAAAAGCACAAATTAAACTGATATCCCATGTGCTGACTGATCCAGATTCAAGCGGTAACAGAGATGACTAAAGAATGAAAATAAAATGGTTTCCTGTTGATAGCATCCTGGTCTTGCTGCATACTTGCTACTTTTGTGTTCTCATTATTAATACAGAAATTTCGGCCTCTTTAAAAAAGTATTGCATGTGAGTATGGATCAATTGCTATAAAGTTGAATTTGCATAAGAAGCATGCTGTGTAACCCATGAAGCACATTCATCCTCACTGTAGTAATAATGCCTTTCTTATGTGCCAAGTGCCGTACATTTTACAGGTGTTAATTCGTGTACTTCTCAGAATAACCCTGTGAAGGGGATACTACATTTATACAGGAGGAAACAGGCACAGAGAGGTTGAGGTATGTACTGAAGGTCACACGGTAAGTGGCGCAGCCAGGATGTTAGCTCAAGTAGTCTGCATCCTGTCTGAGCTCTTAACCCCGAAGATATACGAGCCCTCATGGTCCCATAGACTCAGTTACTTTTATCTCTGGCTTCATGCCTTCAATTTCCCTTTTTTAAATTTTATTTTATTTTATTTTTGATACAGAGTCTTGCTCTGTCACCCAGGCTGGAGTGCAGTGGTGCAATCATGGTTCACTGCAGTCTCAACCTCCTAGGCTCAAACCATCTTTCCACTGCAGCTTTCTGAGTAGCTGGGACTACAGGCATGCCACCACGCAGGGCTTTTTTTTTTTTTTTTTTTTTTTTTTTTTTGAGACAAGGTCTCGCCATGTTGCCCAGGCTGGTCTCTAACTCCCGGACTCAAGTGATCCTCCTGTCTCTGCCTCACCTCCTAAAATACAGGCGGGAGCCACCACTTCCGACCCCAGGAGTCTTGCTCTGTCACCCAGGCTGGAGTACAGTGGCGTGATCTTGGCTCACTGCAACCTCTGCCTCCCGCGTTCTAGTGATTCCCCTGCCTCAGCCTCCTGAGTAGCTGGGATTACAGGCGCCCACTACCACATCCAGCTACTTTTTGTATTTTTAGTAGGGACATGGTTAACCATGTTGCCCAGGCTGGTTTCGAACCTGTGACCTCAAGTGATCTGCCTGACTTGGCCTCCCAAAGTGCTGGGATTTCAGGTGTGAGCCACTGTCCCTGGCCCCAATTTCCCTTCTTGAAGCTCTGCCATCTTCCTATCTTCCTCATGTGCTCCACTGCTCAGTTTCAGAGTTGAGATGGACTGACCTAGTCATAATTTTTCAGTCCTTCCTAGTGTCTTCTCATAGCATGCGCCTAGTAGAGACAAGAGCACTCATCTTATGATACCACAATTAGTTGGTTACATACCCATCTTTTTGGGGGCACTCTTTAAGGGGAGACATCTTATCTTATTCCTCTTTTATATCCTCTACTACTTACACTAGACCTGGCATGCAGCAAAATGCCAATTAACTGAAGGTATATCACAACCATGTCTCCACACTCTTTATTTTCCTTCATTGCTTATTTTTCACAGGACTTAGACCTCTAATATACTATTTGCTTTTTAATTTAAAAAATTTTGTTTACTACTTGGCTGTAAGGCATGCTTATTTTGGCTTTAATAGATAGGACAATTTTCCAAAATGGTTGTGCCAATTTACAATCCTACCAGCAATGTATGAGATTCCAAACTGCTCCAAATCATTGTCAACCCTTGAAATTGACAAGTCATTTTTAATTTTAGCCATTCTGGTGTTGTGAGGTAGTGGTATTCAACTGTGGTTTTAATGTGCACTTTTCAATTAGCACCTTTTCATGTGCTTTGTGGCCATTTGTATGCCTGTACTGTGAAGAAGCTATTGTGCTCAAGCACTTTGCCTACGTTTTAAAAAGTTGTGTTGTCTATCATTTTCTTATTGATCTATAGAAGTTCTTTATGTGTTTTCTATATGAATTCTTTCTACACAAAATAATGTATATGTATATTTAAAATTGACTCAGCCAATTCACTCTTAATTTCTAATCAAAAAGTTAATTTTCTCTATAAAAAATAAATAATTGACTCAACCAATTCACTCCTGAGTTCAGAGAAATTAGTAATGTGATCAGTTATGTTAGAATATGTAAGAATGTTCATAGCAACTTTATTCCCAATATCCCCAAACTGGAAATAATAAAATGTCCAGGAGAACAATAAAAAATTATGGCATATTTATAATACAAAATATAATACAACAAAGAATAAATTTCAGTTATGTGCAGCTACATGGTAAATCTCAGATAAAATTTTGAGTGAAAGAAGCCAACACAAAACAGTACCTCCCATATAATTCCATTACTGTTTTTCTTATATATAATTTCATTAATTTTACGGAATGTAGTGTTTTGTGTCTGGCTCTTTCACTCAAAAAACTAATATATACTGATACAAATCAACGTAATAGTTATCTTTGGAGGGTTATTACTTTTAGAAGGGAAACAAGGAAACCTTCTGAAAGGCTGAAAATATCCTTTCTCTATCTTGATATGGGTATTGGTTACAAATATGTAAAAGTTAATTAAACTGATCTTAAGTTGGTATTTGTTATATCCCAGTTAAAAATAAAGTTTTTAAGGAATGTTTATATGTGTGTGTGTGTGTGTGTGTGTGTGTGTGTGTGTGTGTGTGTATGTATATGTGTATATATATATGTCCAGCACTGTGGCTCACGCCTATAATCCCACCACTTAGAGATCACCAATCTGGCGAGGCAGGTGGATCTCTTGAGCCCAGGAGTTTAAGACTAGCCTGGCCAACATGGTGAAATCCCATCTCTACAAAAAACACAAAAATTTGCTGGGTGTGGTGGTGCATGCCTGTAGTCCCAGCTACTCAGGACTGGGACTGAGGTCCCAAGAATCACTTGAGCCTGGGAGGTCAAGGCTGCAGTGAGCTGTGATTACACCACTGTACTCCAGCCTGGGTGAAAAAGTGAGACTGTCTCAAAAAAGAAAGTAATGTATTTATTTTCTGTCTCCTCCTTCTTGCCTCATGAGGGCCAGGACTTCTGACTATGATTGCATACCCAGTGTCTAGGGTAGTACCTGTTATATAGTAGGTGCTCAGTATTGAATGAATTGGCATGTTAATGCATGTATGCCTGCTCAATGTCCTTATTGAAATAGCTCCCATTGTTAGACACAACCAGACTTTTACGTTTTCTCTACTTTCCTTCAAACATCTTCCTGGTTAATTAAATCACATTTAGAAAGGATTAGTCTGTAGAAAGAGCCCACAGAGAGGTTTATGTGAGACGGAAAACCACACTGGCATTGTTCTGAGAGGAGCTGCACAGGGATGTGCAGTTCTCAGGGCTTCAGGGAACCACAGCACATTTTCAGTGAACACGTCTGGACAGTTGAGTAGCTGAATCATATGCACAGTTACAGGAACCTGAAGAATCTTTGGCCTGTAATCAAAACCAGGATTTTAACAAGAGTTCAGCAATTAATCTATAAAAAGAAAGAGAGTGAAGAGGAAGAGTGAAATGTATACAAAAACTTGATATAAGACAAATGTGGTATTTTAAATTCTGTTGGGAACTTGACGGTTAGTTTGAAAAATAATGGCAAACATGGCAACATGCATAATTGGTTATGCAGAAAATAAGTTAGCTCCTTATTCACGCCTTGTATAAAATTAAATTCTGTATAGATTAAATATCCAAATGTAAGAAAGAAAATATTTAAAATATTTAAAAAATATTTAGGAGAACATACTTATATCTTTAAGTGTATGGGAGACACATGCTTTAAGCATTATAGGAAATCTAAAAGCCAGAAGAGAGAAGATGAACAGGTATTTTATATATATATATATATTAGGAGTGAATATAAAAACGAGTCAATTTTCCTTGTAAATATAAAAGCTTTTAAAGATTGATAAGAAAGAAAATAATCTAAGAGAAGAATGTGCTAAATATTAACAGAAAATTCAAAGAAGAGCATGTAAGTAAAAATGTTAAATCTCCTTAGCAGTCATAAAAATACAAATTAAAACAAGATGCCATTATTTTATCCATAATTGGCAACAATAATTTGTTTTTTCATTTTCTTGGTTCTATAGGACTTTTTGAACATACCCATTAAATGCCTTTGGAAGAGGCCAGGCATGGTGGCTCACACCTGTAATCCCAGCACTTTGGGAGGCCGAGGCAGGCTGATTAGTTGAATTCAGGAGTTCTAGACCAGCCTGGCCAACATGGTGAAACCCTGTCTCTACTAAAAATACAAAAATTAGCTGAGCATGGTGGTGCCCACCTGTGGTCCCAGCTACTCAGGAGGCTAAGGTGGGAGGATCGCTTGAACCCAGGAGGTGGAGGCTGCAATGAGCTGAGATTGTGCTGCTGCACTCCAGCCTGGGAGACAGAGTGAAACTCTATCTCAAATAATAAAAAATAAAATAATAATAATAATACATGTCTTTGGAGGAGTAAACTGGAATTTAATGTTTCCTCTGAGAATTGGAGGACTAATGTTGAAAACTTCAAATAAGTAGTTCAGGCTAGAAACGTGACAAAGAAGAAAGGCAGCTGCTTAAAAATATAAATGCAATGCCTCAGCCTCTCTCCTACTGCTAGCTTACCGGATGAAACCCACTTTGAGATTCTGCTTTTAAATGCCCTGCCTCCACAACCTCCATACATTCTTGCCTCCCAATATTTACTAGGAACAAAATCTTAAAGGAATGTTTTTTATTTACCACTTATTAAGTAAAAGTAGACAAAACTTGGAACTAAGGCAAAGAGAAGATAGCATGTCCTCTTTTTAACGTTTATGTTTTTATTATTTTTTATTTGAGACAGGGTCTCACTTTGTCACAGCCCAGGCTGGAGTGCAGTGGCACAATCTCCACTCACTGCAACCTCCACCTCCTGCGGTGAAGCTAAGCTCCCTCCCTCCTCACCTTCCCAAGTAGCTGGGATTACAGGAGCCCACCACCATGTCCAGCTAATTTTTGTACTTTTAGTGGAGACAGGGTTTCGCCATGTTAACCAGGCTGGTCTTGAGCCCCTGGCCTCAAGTAATCTGCCTGCCTCGGCCTCTCAAAATGCTGGGATTGCAGGTGTGAACCACTACACTTGGCCAGCATGTCCTTTTGATTGTGTTACTGAGCTTTGCATAACTGGTCGACCCAAGGATTGATCCTTTAGGGGAAAGTATTATTATTTGACTTGCTATTCATTACTTATTAAAAGTCTAAACTTTGTGAAGTTACATATTAACTTATAAGTTTTTGCCTGTTAGCAAAATGAATGATTTCTGTTCAATAGAAAAGATAACCGTAATGATTATGGTTTTATTGTCCTGTAGGATATTAACCAATTTTTAAACCTAACCTAAACTTATTCTAACATTCTTTTTCAAATTCCTATACATACTGAGTTTCTCAAATATTCTTTGGACCAGCTTTATCATCATGCTAATTCTCTCATTAATGAATTGAACAAATCCTCATATAAGCCATGTTTTGAATTTTTTGAAAATATCCTTTGGCCAGGCATGATGGCTCATGCCTGTAATAACGACACTTTGAGAGGCTGAGGAAGGAGGATCACTTGAATTCAGGAGTTGGAGACCAGCCTGGCCAACATGGCAAAACCCTGTCTCTACCAAAAATAAGAAAATTAGCCAGGCATGTTAGTATGCCCTTGTAGTCCCAGCTACTTAGGAGTCTGAGGTAGGAGGATGGTTTGAGTACGGGAGACAGTTAAAATAACTTTTATCAAAAGCGCAGGTAATAACGATTGCTGGTGAGGATGTGGGGAGAGGGAAACTCTTGTACACTGCTAGAAAGACCAGCATAGAGTACAGACACTAGGAAGAACAGTATGGAGATTCCTCAAAAAATTAAAAACAGAGGTACCATATGATGCAGCAATTCCACCACTGGGTATATATTCAAAAGAAAGAAAATCAACATATCAAAAAGACATCTACGCTCTCATTCTATTAGTCCATTTTTATGCTGCTGATAAAGACATACCCAAGACTGGGCAATTTACAAAAGAGAGAGGTTTACTGGGCTTGCAGTTCCAGATCACTGGGTAGGCCTCACAATCATGGCTGAAGGCAAGGAGGAGCAAATCACATCTTACGTGGATGGCAGCAGGCAAAGAGAGAACTTGTGCAGTGCAACTCCCATTTTTTAAAACCATCAGACCTCATGAGACCCATTCACTATCATGAGAACAGCATGAGAAAGGTCTGCCCCCATAATTCAATCATTTCCTGCCAGGTCCCTCCCACAACACATGGGAATTATAGGAGCTACATGATGAGATTTGGGTGGGGACACAGAGTCAAACCATATCACCCATGTTTACTGTGGCACTATTTACAATAGTGACAATGTGGAATTGACTTAAGTGTCCATCAATAGATGAATAGATAAATAAAATGTGGTATATATACAGAATGGAATCTTATTCAGCCAAAAAAATTAAATCCTTTGACCATGTTTGATTATGGTAAAAAAAAAAAAAAAAAAAAATGAAATCCTGTCATTTGCAGAAATATGGATGAAACTGGAGGTCATTATGTTAACTGAAATATTGCATGTTCTCACTCACATATGGGACCTTAGAAAGTAGATCTCTAGCAAAGACCTAAATGCCCATCAATGGTAGACTGGATAAAGAAAATGTGGTACCTATACACTATGGAATACTGATATGGCTTAGCTGTGTCCCCACCCAAATCTCACACTGAATTGTAATAATCCCTACATGTCAAGGGTGGGGCCAGTTGGAGAAAATTGAATCATTGGGATGGTATCCCACATACTGTTCTTGTAGTAGTGAATAAATCTCACAAGATCTGATGATTTTATAAATGGGAGTTCCCTTGCACAAACTCTCCTGCCTGCCACCATGTAAGATGTGACTTTGCTCCTCATTTGCCTTCCACCATGATTGTGAGGCCTCCCCAGACATGTGGAACTGTGAGTCAATTAAACCTCTTTCGTTTATAAATTACCCTGTCTCTGCTATGTCTTTTTAATATTGGGATGGAGTCTTGCTCTGTCACCCAGGCCGAAGTGCAGTGGCACAATCTTGGCTCACTGCACACTCCACCTCCTGGGCTCAAGTGATTCTCCTGCCCCAGCCACGCAAGTAGCTGTGATTACAGCACCTACCACCATGCCCAGCTGATTTTTCTGTATTTTTAGTAGAGATAGGGTTTCACCATGTTGGCCAGGCTGGTCTCAAACTCCTGACCTCAAGTGATCCACCTGCCTTCGCCTCCCAAAGTGCTGGGATTATGGGCATGAGCCATTGCACCCAGCTCAGGTACGTCTTTATTAGCAGAATGAGAACAGACTAATATAGTAAATTAGTACTGGTAGAGTGAGGTGCTGCTGTAAAGATACCTGAAAATCTGGAAGCAACTTTGAAATTGGGTAGCAGGCAGAGATTGGAATAGTTTGGAGGGCTCAGAAGAGGACATAAAGATGTGGGAAAGTTTGGAACTTTCCAGAGACTTGTTGAATGGCTTTGATCAAAATGCTGATAGTGATATGGATAATGAAGTCCAGGTTGAGGTGGTCTCAGACGGAGATGAGGAACTTGTGGGAACTGGAATAAAAGTGACTCTTGCTATGTTTTAGCCAGGAGAATGGGAGCATTTTGTCCCAGCCCTGGAGATTTGTGTAACTTTGAACTTGAAAGAGATGATTTAGGGCAACTGGTGGAAGAAATTTCGAAGCAGCCAATCATTCAAGAGGCGACGGGTGCTGTTAAAAGCATTCAGTTTTATGTATTTACAAAGATAGGTTTGTATTTGGAACTTATGTTTAGAAGCAGAGCATCAAAGTCTGGAAAATAGGCTATATGGTCTTCGTTGCAACTACTCAACTCTGCCACTGGGGGCTGGGTGTGATGGCTCACACCTGTAATCTCAGTGCTTTGGGAGGCCAAGGCAAGAGGATCACTTGAGGTCAAGAGTTCAAGGCCAGCCTCATCAACATAGTGAAACCCCCACTCTACTAAAAAAAAATACACAAATTAGCCAGGTATGGTGGTGTGCACCTGTAGTCCCAGCTACTCAAAGACTGAGGCAGGAGAATCTCTTGAACTTGGAGGTGGAGGCTGCAGTGACCAAGAGCATGCCACTGCACTCCAGTTGGGGCAACAGAGTGTATTAGTCCATTTTCACACTGCTGATAAAAAAGTGGACTTACAGTTCCACTTGGCTGGTGAGGCCTCACAATCATGGTGGAAGGTGAAATGCAAGTCTCATATGACAGCAGGCAAGAAAAGAAGAACTTGTGCAGGGAAACTCCCCCTTTTAAAGCCATCAGATCTTGTGAGACACATTCACCATCAGAAGACCAGTGCAGGAAAGACTCACCCATAATTCAATCACCTCCCACTGGGTTCCTCCCACGACACATGGGAATTGTGAGAGTTACAATTCAAGATGAGATTTGTGTGGGGACATAGTCAAACCATATCACACAGCAAGACTCTGTCTCAAAAAAGAAAAGAAAGATCAACTCCGCCCTTGGAGAAAGAAAGCAGCCACAGACGATATATAATTGAATGAGTATGACTGTGTTTCAATAAAACTTTATTTGTAGATACTGATATTTGAATTTCATATAGTTTTCATGTGTCTCTGTGTATTATTTTTATTTTTCAACCATTTAAAAATGGAACCTGGGTCAGTGACATGTGCTGTCATCCCAGTACTCAAGAAACTGAGGCATGAGGATCACTTGAACCCAATCGTTTGAGACCAGCTTAGGCAATGTGGTAAGACCCTGTCTCAAAAAAAAAAAAAAAAAAAAGAAAAGAAAAGAAAAGGAAGGAAAAACCCAACAACAATAAAATAAAATAAAATAAAACTGTAAGGACCATTCTTAGCTTGCAGGCTGGATTTGGTCTGTGGCCCATAACTTGTCAAGCCATGTCTTTCTATGGGGTTTACAGTTCATATAATTCTTTACTAAGTCATTTTCAGTCCAAATTGTTACTTTTTTATGTCAAGGTCTTGTATCTTTAATTGGGTTGTGAGTTTTCTGAGGGAAAGCATCTCATACTTATTTGTAAATGCTCTAAAGACCAAGTTCATTGGTTAAAAGCAAGTGTGATAAATGTTGATTAGAAGAATCTATTTTGCCCATGATGATCTTGATCATGGGGAGCTGTGGATGGTGGGAGAAGATTGGTGCTTCTAGTATGTGGAAGGTCTAGGCAGAAACAGTGGGAACAGAAGCCTCAGGAAAATCCTTGAAAGACAGCAAGAAAATGGAGTTGGATGCAATATTGAACTTTAAGATGGAGAGAAACTAGGAAGTAGATGTCTCATTTTCATCCAAGCCATGAAATCAAAGTGAAGTCAGGCAGTAAAACCAAACTCCTGTGCAGCTGCATTTCTGCATTGCTCTAGTATGTCTTTCTGGATCAAAAGAGTCACAAGGGAATTACTGAGCATTTCTAGAACTGGTCCTTTGGCTAAAGTGCACCTTTGACCTAGTGCTCCAATGGACTCTTCAAAGCGCAATTTGGGATTCATCATTTCCAAAAAGCCTTTCCCACTTTCCACTTCATCCCCATTCCCAACACAGATACAAACACACACACACATACTGCCTTGACAGGCCTCATCTAGCGCAGGGGGTTTCTCTCTTTCTGTTTATTGTTCCTCAGACAGTGGCTGGTGCCCTGCAGGTATTCAATGAAGTTTTTTTGTTTGTCGGTTTTTTGGGATTTTTTTTTTTTAAATTTTATTCGAGGTGGGGTCTCACTCTGTCACCCAGGCTGGAGTGCAGTGGTGTAATCTCAGCTCACAGCAACCTCCACCTCCCGGGCTCAAGTGATTCTCCCACCTCAGCCTCCTGAGTAGCTGGGACTACAGGGACATGCCACCACACCCAGCTTTTTGTAGAGATGGAGTTTCACTATGTTGCTCAGGCTGGTCTTGAACTCCTGGGCTCAAGTGATCCACCAGCCTCAGCCTCCCAAAGTGTTAGGATTACAGGTGTGAACCACCTGGCCCCTATTTTTTTTAATGTAGTTTTAAAACAGAACTTCTTCAAATCCAGCCATTCAGAGAAGCACCTAGTTTTTAATGTGTTTTTATCTTGGTTGCCTAGGAGCAGGGAAGCAGGGAAAAAGGGAAAAAAACACTAAAGGCAGATTGTAGTGCAAATCCTCTGTAGATCCGTCCTTTAAACGCTAGAGCAGTGGTCCTCAAACTGCCATTGCTGGACTCCACCTCTAGAGTTTCTGATTCAGGAAGTCTGGGAAAGAAACCAACACTTTGCATTCCTAACACATTCCCAGGAAAGGCTGATGCTGCTGGTCTGGGACCACACTTTAAGAAACAGTGCTCTAGAACCTGAGCCCTACTACTGCCCTATACCATGAAGAAGTTTGGGAAGCTTGTCTTCTGACTTGGTGGCTTTCATTCCTATCATCTACATTCTCACTCCAACCTCAGATTTCTGAGGTTTCCTCTCAACCCCACATTATCATTGTTCTCTAGCTAGGTTGCTTTCAAACAGCAAAAAGAAAAAGCACATGAGAAGGTTTCATATTGAAGTAAAAATAAATGGTAAAGCTTTTTTTCACATAAAAAAATTAACTTTTAAAAGGGAGTACAGACCAGGCACGGTAGCTTGCAACTGTAATCCCAACACTTCGGGAGCCCAAGACTGGAGGATCGCTTGAGCCTGGAAGTTTGAGACCAGCCTGGGCAATATAGTGAGACTCCACCTCTATAAAAAATAAAATGTAAAACTAAAATATTTTTTAAAAACCGGGAGTACACTTGTGTAAGCTAATAAAATGAAACTCTAGGAAGAGAGCTTCAGAGTTTACGTAGGTGAAAAAGAAGCTTTGCCCACAGGAAATTACACAATCCAAGACACACCCACCACTTGGGGATACATCCATCTCAGGGCAGGTATTAAGGTATTAAAACCTTGCCTGGATCATAATTTTAAGTCACTATCATTTGAAATAGCACATCTTGGGTTTTGCTTTTTGTAGGTATGTGGTGATAACTGGGACCACAAGCAGATATAAAGCAAAGTCACAATTCCCAGGAGCATGAAAAGCAGGGAGATGGGACTGTGGCTGGGAGATGGCACTATGGTTGGGAGTATCTGAGAGGCAGAGGGAGGTTAAGATCTGGAGAGATCAAAGGGCACAGGGGAAGAGAAAGTTCTTTGTCAGGAAGAAGTAACTGCAACAGCAAAGGAAGAGGGATAGGGATAGAAGTCTGGCAGTGTTGGCGGCAGGGAACCGTGGGAGAATAAGCAAGAAAAGGAGGAAGGGGGCAGATGGCAAGGACTTTGACAAGTGAAGAAATTTGACCTTGATAAACTGGGTTCTGACTGTATCTTATACAGTCTCCACAAGGTGACCAGAATGACGTTTCTAAATGTAAATTTGATCATGCCTTGCGTCTACTTAAATTCTTCAGTGGTGATTCTTCAGTGGTTCCCAGTGCTGTCAGGACTGAATTAGCACTCCTTAGCAGAATCTGGGCTCCTGCATTCCTCTGTAGTTCCCACTCCTGAAACATCCCTGACCCATCTCTCTCTCTCTCTCTCACACACACACACACACACACCCCTCTGTGCTTCAGCTGTGTCAGTTGAATCCTCTTGGGCTTTGCACACTCTCTCTTGGCTTTGCACACTCTCTCACTTCTGTGGGCTTCGACTTCCTCACCCTCTGCCTTCCCTCACACTCTCACCTGGTTTAAGATTCTCTTTGACTTATTCTAGGACTCAGAAGAAGGGTGTAGCCAGGTGTGGTGGGACTCGCCTGTGGTCCCAGCTACTCAGGAGGCTGAGGCGGGAAGATCGCGTGAGCCCAGAAAGTTGAGGCTGTATGAGCTGTGGTCACACCACTGCACTCCAGCCTAGGCAACAGAGTGAGCCCTGTCTCGAAAGAAAGAAAGAAAGAAAGAAAGAAAGAAAGAAAGAAAGAAAGAAAGAAAGAAAGAAAGAAAGAAAGAAAGAAAGAAAGAAAGGAAAGAAAAGAAAGAGAGAGAGAGAGAAAAAAAAGAAAAAGAAAGAAAGAAAGAGAGAGAGAGAGAGAGAGAAAAGAGAGAGAGAGAGAGAGAGAGAGAAAGAAAGAAAGAAAGAAAGAAAGAGAAAGAAAGAAAGAAGAAAAAAAGAAAAGGGTGTGTGCCCCACCTGTGTCCCTTCTAGGATCCATAACTCTCCATGGTTACTCCTGTAAAGCCCCTTGTGCAGCAAACAGAGGATACATCTTTATCGGTTGATTGTCATTATCTGTTTCCTTCTCGGTCTCCCCTATTACACTATGAGCCCCCCGAAAACGAGAACTGCATCCCTAGCACCTAAAACAATGCCTGACACACAGGCTGGAAATATTTGCGGAATTAACTTTGAAACAGTGATATTATTATTATTTTTTTATTTTATTTATTATTATTATTATACTTTAAGTTCTAGGGTACATGTGCATAACGTGCAGTTTTGTTACATATGTATACTTGTGCCATGTTGCTGTGCTGCACCCATCAACTCGTCAGCACCCGTCAACTCGTCATTTACATCAGGTATAACTCCCAATGCAATCCCTCTCCCCTCCCCCCCCTCCCCCCTCCCCCCTCCCCCCTCCCCCCTCCCCATGATAGTCCCTGGTGTGTGATGTTCCCCTTCCCGAGTCCAAGTGATCTCATTGTTCAGTTCCCACCTATGAGTGTGAACATGCAGTGTTTGGTTTTCTGTTCTTGTGATAGTTTGCTAAGAATGATGGTTTCCAGCTGCATCCATGTCACTACAAAGGACACAAACTCATCCTTTTTTATGGCTGCATAGTATTCCATGGTGTATATGTGCCACATTTTCTTAATCCAGTCTGTCACTGATGGACATATTTTTTTTAACGTATTGGAATTTTGAATTAAAATTAATCTATAAATTCAGAAAATACAGAAAAATACAAAGGAGGAAGTAAAAATTACTTGTAATTGTTCTGCTCTGAGATAACCTCTTTCAGTTTATTTTGAGAATATTTGAGAATTTTTGAGAAAAGGAACACTATGTAAAAAATTGAATGTATGAAAAAAATTCTGAAAACTGTGCGTCTCACAGAGAATGGAATTAAAAGACTGATTAGAACATTTAGGACTCAAGGTATGAGATGTTAAACTTATGGACTAGAAGGGACTAGACAAAGAACTAAGATGAATGTGATAAGTAATACATGAAACAACTGGACTTGAAAATTGATTAGAAGTGGTGGTGGGAGGGGAATAGAGTAAAGGAAGAGTATCGAGTGACCCTACAAGTTAACAAAATGTTTGTTAAGTAAATGAAAGAGTTGGAGATTGGATGAGTGGAGGTATTCTTCACTCTCTCTCTTTATCAAACATCTACTGGGCACATACTGCATCCCAGGCACTGGTCTAGGTACTGGCGATACATCAATGAACAAAACAGCACAACCTATAACCCTTCTGGAGCTTCAGGTATGGTGGTGAAAATTATGTTACCAGTTAGAGAAACAGGCAGAGTTAGAGTGGGAGATAAATTTCAACAGTTCTTTAAAGCATTTTGAAAGAGTCTGTATCTTCCTTTAATTCCCTGAACATATATGTAGACTGACAGGGGTAAAGCATATTCAGAGCTGCCACACCATAGTGAGATGGGATCTTTCTGTCCAGCAAAGAGAGAAGACAGGTTGCTGGAGAGAGGGGAGTAGAAACCTGTAATTATGCAATGGCTGTTGTTAGGTTCGTGCCAGATGTGGATATGGGTGGAATTCCTTCTTGACAAAAACTGGAATTAGTTTATCTCTGAAAAGAAATCCCCTAATAAAAAATTTTATTAACAGTCAATAGTTGGAAAAGCCACAAAAAATTTAAGAAACTCCTGAAGAAAAACACTAAATAAGGTCAGGCACAGTGGCTCACTCCTGTAATCCTAGCACTTTGGGAGAACGAGGTGGGAGGATCGCTTCAGCCCAGGAATTTGAGACCAGCCTGGGCAACATAGTGAGATCCTTTGTCTACAGAAATTTAAAAGATCAGCCAGGTGTGGTGTTGCACACCAGTAGTCCCAGCTACTTGGGAGGCTGAGGTGGGAGGATCACTTGAGCCCAGGAGGTAGAGGCTGCAGTGAGCCATAACCACGCCACTGCACTCCAACCTGAGCAACTGAGTGAGACCTTGTGATATAGTTTGGCTGTGTCCCCACCCAAATTTCACTTTGAATTGTAGCTCCCATAATCCCCATGTGTTGTGGGAGGGACCAGTGGGAGATAATTGAATCAAAGATGCAGTTTCCTGATACCATTCTTGAGGTAGTGAATATCTCACGAGATCTGATGGTTTTATAAGTGAGAGGTGCCCTGAACAAGCTCTCTTTGCCTGCCTCCGTGCAAGACGTGACTTTGCTCCTCCTTCACCTTCCACCATAATTGTGGGGCCTCCCCAGCCATGTGGAACTGAAAAATATATATACATTTTTCTATGTATATATAAAATAAATCAATAAAAATTTTACTTAAAAGCATTCCAATTCCTTAACTAGTTGGTTGGCTACGACCAGTTATTAGGATGCTTTGAGCTTTGTGTTCCCTAATACCAACACCTTAGGGTCATTATGAGCTTGAAGAAATAATGTGTATAAAGTGTCTGGCCTACTTCTTGCCATACAAAATGCCCTCATTCGTGTGAGGTCCTCATTTTCTCCAATTTCCTTATTTTACACTTCACTAGGTTTTTGTTTTTGTTTTTAGACTAGGTCTCATTTTGTTGTCCAGTTTGGGGTGCAGTGGCATGATCACAACTCACTGCAGCCTCAGCCTTGACCTCCTGGGCTCAGCTTCTGAGTAGCTGGGACTACAGGCGTGAACCACCACACCTGGCTAATTTTTGTATTTTTTGTAGAGATGAGGTTTTGCCCATTGCCCAGGCTGGTCTGAAACTCTTGGGCTCCAAAAATCTGCCCACCTCGGCCTCCCAACGTCCTAGAACTACAGGTGTGAGCCACCACGCCTGGCCTTTCACTAGCTTTCTAGATATGAGTTCCTAATAAAGTCAAAGGGAGATACTACTGGACCCGATGCACCAAAGGCTGAAGAGCAGAAGACAGAACATCTGCGCCTCCAGGAGGAGCCAATGCCAGCCAGGCCCTGGGACTCCTGAGTAATAGGGAAAATGCGAAAGGATCCCCGTCATAATTGAAATGCGGCCAAACACTGCTGCTGAGGTGCCAATGATAATACAACGATGGGCAGCTGAAATTACAGGATTTGCTCACTGTGCAGATTTTCCCCACAGAAACATAGAGCGGTAAGTCAAACAGACAGCAATATGAAATAGCAAAACAGTGGGTTTTCCCAGGGATGATGATAGCAGGGAATTTGGGTTTACTTTTTGGTACCAGTCTTACAGGAATGTTTGGTTGACTCATTAAAATCCAATCAATGGCTATTTTCATGTGTGCCATCTTCTGACACAGGATTTGGGGAAGTGGACATATTCTCCTGTCAGCAGCGTGTGGTGTTAACTTGCTGTTCTTAACAAGTTTTCCATTCTGAGTTTTCTATTTTCCCTAGTTTGATGCCGCCGAAGGTAACCTGGTCAATCAATGCTCACCTAGCAAGAGAATTTGTCTGCTCTAAAACTTCCCCTGGGTTACCCCATCTGAGGCTCAGGAACCCACCTGTTCATTCACCTCTGCCCTTGGGTGCCTGAGGCGGCACTGTGTGGTGCCAGCGTGGTTACCGTGGGGATCCCCTCCACATACACATCATTGGTTCAGTGTACACCCATTAACATCCCATCTTTTTGGGGTAGGAGGTTCTGTTTTCCATGCATACTGTGCCACCTTAGACACATATGGGTTGTATTTTGTTCTTTGCAGATATCTATTTTTCTTTTCTTTTCCTTTTCTGTTTTCTTTTCTTCTTTTTGACACAGGGTCTTGTTCTTTCCCCCAGGCTGCATGTAGTATTTCAATCACGGCTCACTGAAGCCTCAGCCTCCTGGGCTCGTGATCCACCCACCTTAGTCTCCTTAATAGCTGGGACCTCAGGTGCACACCACCATGCCTGGATAATTTTCTTTCTTTGAGACAGAGTCTTGCTCTGTTGTCCAGGCTGGAATGCTGTGGCACAATTCTGGTTCACTGCAACCTTCGCCTCTCAGGTTTGAATGACTCTCCTGCCTCAGCCTCCCAAGTAGCTGGGATTACAGGCACCTGCCACCATTCCCAGCCAATTTTTGTATTTTTAGTAGAGATGGGGTTTCACCATGTTGGCCAGGCTGTTCTCGAACTCTCAACCTCAAATGATCTGCCCACCTCAGCCTCCCAAATAATTTTGGTATATTTTGTAGAGATAAGATCTTTCTATGTTGCCCAGGCTGGTCTCCCAGGCTCAAGCAATCCCCCTGCCTCAGTCTCCCAAAGTGCTGAGATTTCAGCTGTGAGCCACCAGCTCCCGGTTGTTCTTTGTGAGGTTTCTTAAATGTAAAGTAACAATTCCATCCACCTGTCACTGAAATAAGAGAACCCTTATTGTTTAAAACCACATATTAAACAAAAAGCTACTTGCTCCAAATGTGATAGCATATGTGTGGTTGGGTGACAAGGGTTCCAGCCTTGGTTCAGCAGAACCAAGAAACATAGAGGGGTCCTTGTCTGGTCCTGATGTCTTATGGTCTTGGACTTCCCTCTGACTTTCAGGGGACAGTGACGAATGAGACACAGATGTAGAAGCAGTGACATATGGAGTTCGAGTCCCTAACCTCAGCATGTCCAGCCCATTTCTTTATTATTACTACAGAAACAGGGGTGGCACTTAAAAAGGTTTCTGGTCTCTTGCCCCTCAGTCTGAGCATATGCCATAACTGCTCTTCCTACCCTATGAAGGTGGGGACAGGTGAAGACTGCTCTTGGCTAGAGTTCGGGACTGATTTCTGCCCTTGAAACATAGGCTCACAGGCAAGCATAAGGGGTGTAGGGAGTCAAGACTGCACACATCATCTATGGAATGATTATGCCCATTATCTCTATGAGAATGAGAACTAGCCAGCCGGGCACCGTGGCTCATGGCTGTAATCCCAGCACTTCGGGAGGCTGACGCTGGTGATCACCTGAGGTCAGGAATCTGAGACCAGCCTGGTCAACATGGTAAAACCCCTTCTCTACTAAAAATACAAAACTTAGCCGGATGTGGTGGTGCACGCCTGTAGTACTGGCTTCTCAGGAGGCCGAGGTAGGAGAATAGCTTGAACCCGGGAGGCAGAGGTTCTCAGTGAGCCGAGATCATGTGCCACTGCACTCCAACCTGGACAACAGAGCAAGACTTTGTCTGAAAAAAAAAAAAGAGAGAGAGAGAACCATTGCAACATTAACAATGGCAAATGGCAAGCTTATAAGTCAAGTGATGTATGAATGATAAGCACTTGATAATTGTGTGACATGTAGGTTAACAATCATTTCCATAGTGTCCCTCAAACTCACCCAAGTGAGGAGGTAAAGAAGGAATGTGTTCAGTGGCCTGTGAAGTGCCTTGTCCTTTCTACAGAGAAGGGTATGGACAACTGTGGCCTGGCTTCACCTTCTCAGCTGCCTGCCTTTACCGTGCTGAGTCCATAATCTGTTATGGGTCATCATCGGGAGGAAGAGTTTTGGAAATTTGGGAGATGATTGCAACCATAAAAGAATCTTCTTTGTTGTGCAAAATTTTTTTCAAATTCAGGAAGTTGTCACCTAGGTTCAAGGCCACTAAAAGTATATGCAGTTCTTAAAAATGTCAGCACATTTTTGGGGAGAGGTTTGATCACTTTCATGAAATTTTCAAAGGGACTCATGATCTCCAAAAGATTTTGAACCACACTCCAGTCAAGTCACTTGACAGTGGAACAGAGAAGAAACGGAAAATTACCTTAGCAAATCTTCAAAAGTGAGAGAAGAAAATTGCTACAGTAGAGTAGACTTCAGATTTCCTTTCTATTGTGGAGGTAAAAAACTGGAAAGAGTATATGCTCATCAATGTAAAAAGCCTTGAAGATTATGGTATATTCAAACTATGAGATTAATACTAAAGATATTTTATTAGAATGAAGACATTTGTTCTATACCAGTTGATTTGTAGGGTTTTCCTTGCTGTGATCAAAAAGTGAGAAGAGCCAGAATCAGAGAAGTCTTTGTAATGTAATTCCATTTTTATAGAACAAATCATGACAAGCTTCCTTTCCCCTTACATATGTGTATATGTGTGTGTGTATATATATATACACACAATATGAGCAAGGAGAAAAAATCTAGAAGACCAGATATCAGATTGTTAATGAAGAGGAACCAAGAGCAGGTGAGAGTGAGTTATTCAGTTAAGGGAGTAAAGGAGAAGGGGGATGTGTATAAAACAAATGAACAAACAAGCAAACAAATAAATAACAGCAAAAAGACCCACTATACTGAAAAAGGAAGGCCTATAGTAAGAACAGCAGGCATGATATGAACACAGTTATATAAAATTAAATATATGTACATATATGCACAAGGAGAGGCATGGAAGAGTGATGATTCGAATGGTGGTTATCTCAGAAGGAGAACAGCAATTGATATTTTATTCTATTTATCATATTTTCTGAATTTGATTCATTTACTTTTTATAATTTTTTAAAAAATAAATAGAGATGAGGGTCTCACTGTGTTGGCCAGGTTGGTCTTGGACTTCTGGCTTCAAGTGATCCTCCTACCTTGGCCTCCCAAAATGCTGGAATTACACACATGAGTCACCATGCCTGACCCCTGAAGTTGATTCTTTACTCTTTTTCTTCCCTTTTTGTAATTCAAATATGATATAACTGATATGTATTATTTATATAATCAGAGGAAACTTGAAATTTGATGGTGATAAAAAATTTTATTTCAGGTGGCATTTTTCATTCTCTGTGCATAATTCTAGTAGTCATGAAGTTCATTATTTTCAGAAATGAGACATGGAAAGCACATAAGTCATGATTTCTGTATCATGCACCCCAGCTGAGTAGATTTGGCAAGGATGTGGCATGTGGGCAGGTGCCACTGTGAGTGGCACCAATGCAGTAGCCTAGCAGTTGGGAGGAAAGAGAGCCACTAAATTCAGTTCAGTGGATTCAGGCTCTGGGAAAAAGGTCAGAATGTGAATATTCTGTTTAGGGTCATAAACGCTGAGGCAAGAAGCACAGCGCCTACTGGCAACTTGAATGGGGCTTCAAGTGAAGGAGTGGGCCATGAGATAAGGCTTCATGGGGGTTACCACACCAGATCTGGGCCTGGGAAGACAGACTACACTTTGATTAACAAGAAACAGGATCAAAGTCCTTCCAGAAGCTGACACGAACATGGCTAAAGACACGAAAGACTTTCTTGAACTTCTTTATGCCGAAAATACAGTTGTTTAGACATATTTGTCACTCACTATGAGATCTTTTGCATTTACAAAATGAATTCTAAGATGAGTCACTCTTCTTTGCAGGGCTTATGAATCATCTGATGGACTTGGTATTAGAAACAAGGAAGTTCCTTGCTCTCTCCACAGTGTGGATGTTCTCAGAGCTAACTTGGGTTGGAAAATCCCAGGAGATTTGTTGTTCATAATGAAACTAAGATGTGGAACTTGAGCTCATGAAATGCCCTGGTGCTAAGGAAGGACCTCTCTTTTTCATCTGTATTTGTCTAAGATATGTTAGATGACCACTTTGGGCAAAAAAGAATTCCACTTTGATTTGATAAAGCTATGCTCAAGTGACTTCATTCTGTTCCTCTGTGTATGTGTGTGTGTGTATGTGTGCGCGCGCGCGTGCATACATGTGTGTTTCTTTTACTTTTCTCTTTTCCTTCCCTGAATCACCCTCCTTCTCTTCTTCTGTATGGGCTCATCTGATTCGCCAGCAGAACATGCATGGTTTATTTTTGGTCAAGACACTAGTAAAAGCGGGCAACCTGGGATAATAACAGGGCTTCCAGTGCAAGAGTCCTCGCTCAAAACTCTTTTTTTTAAATCTCCATTCTTTTCTTTCTTTTTCTTTTTTTTAAGTTAGTGGTTACTTTTTGTTTTTGTTTTTGTTTTTTTGAGATAGGTTCTAGCTCTGTTACCCAGGCTGGAGTGCAGTGGCTCACTGCAACCTCCACCTCCCAGGCTCAAGTGATCCTCCAGCATACTTGGGACTACAAGTGAGTGCCACCACGTCCAGCTAAGTTTTTGTATTTTCTGTAGAGATGGAGTTTTGCCATGTTGCCCAGGCCGATCTTGAACTCCAGAGCACAGGCAATCCACCAACCTTGGCCTCCCAAAGTGCTGGGATTACAGGTGTGAGTCACCGGGCCTGGCATCAAAAACTGTCTCCCTTGAGAGTCCATGTGTGGCTCTCCACATTTTTCCAGTATAGGGTCTTACTTCAATATTTTGAAGTTACGTCTTTCAGAGTTGTCTATGACAATGAAAATGCCCACAATAGGGGTAGCTCTTTAAGGAGCCATTGAACATTACCTTGTGTAAGGATTAACTGAAAGGTACCTGAGGCAAGGCATGGTGGCTCATGCCTATTATCCCAGCATTTTGGGAGGCCAAGGCAGGCGGATCACTTGAGGTCAGGAGTTCAAAACCACTCTGGCCAACATGGTGAAACCCTGTCTCTACTAAAAATACAAAAAATTAGCTGGGTGTGGTGGCAGCTGCGGGTGCCTGTAGTCCCAGGTACTTGGGAGACTGAGGCAGGAGAATCACTTGAATCCCAGAGGTGGAAGTTGCAGTGAGCCGAGATCGCACTACTGCATTCCAGCCTGGGCAACAGAGCAAGACTCTGTTTCAAAAAAAAAAAAAAAAAAAAAAGTCAGCTGAGAGCAAAAGAGGCGTCTGAGAACCTGGTTTATTTGGAAAGTGGACTACCTGCTGGAGAAAAGTGAGCAAGTGTCTGTACTAGCCAGTGATAACACCTCCATGCTTTTGTTTCAGTTTATTCAAAGTCTATTGCCTCTTTATTAACTGTCTAGTGGTACGATTTTTTTTTTGTGGTCTTTGAAGGCTACAAAAGGGTCTACAGTCCATGAAGTTTATATACTTTCTTGAAAAATGAGGCAAAACATTTAGAAAACTATGCTTAAAATATATTAATAGTAACAATAATAAGAATAATATTAATGATAATATGGCACAACTACTAGGTAGAAAGTACCATGTTATGTGTCTCTCCTGTGTATGCAGTATGTGTGAATCTCAGTCCAGCTGTGCCGCGTATATTGCATTTTCTTCTCTAAAATTATTTTTATAGTTTTATTTTCATTTTTAATTGTTTTACATTTTTATTTATTTATCCCTTCAAAACTTCAGTTGTTTCCTTTAATTAATATATAAGTGGATTACACATCTTCTATCATTATAACATGGAAATGTATATGAACAAAATATACACATTTTTTGGTGACTGTCTAGGGCAGAATGGTGTCAGTCAGGTTCATCCAAGGTTTAAAGCAGCAGCCTCCATGCAGCCAGGGCATGGTCAGTGTTTGGGGATAGAAGTAAGTATCTGCAATCCATGCATCCCTTGATTTCTTCTTTTAGTGCCTGATTAACCCTGTGATACGGCTGAACAGTTCTCTTCTGCTTAAATTCTTCTGATTCAATTTTAATTTCATTTTAAATTCAATTTAAATGAATTAATTAAATTAAATTTCGACTTAATTTCAACCTCCTAAAATGTCAGTGACTTTAATCACTGTAGCTCAAGGAAACTTTTCTTTGAGAATTCGGGTCACTTTGAGCTCCCTGTCATTCTGGAAGGCAAACATCCTATGGACATAGTGGATCCCACAGAGCAGAGGTGCTGCCACGGCCGGGTTTCATGCCACCATGTCTGACGGACGCCTACATTTTTAAATAGAGACAAGGTCTCATTATGTTGCTCAGGCTGGTGTCAAACCCCTGGCCTCAAGCAGTTCTCTCTCCTTGGCCTCCCAAAGTGCTGGGACTATAGGCATGAGCCACCAAACCTGGCCAAATTTTATTTTCATTTTAAAAAGTAAAGATAGGGTCTCACTTTGTTGCCCAGACTGGTCTTGAACTTCTGGCCTCAAGCGATCCTCACACCTCTCCCTCCCAAAGTGTTGGGATTACGAGAGTAAGCCACCACGCCCAGCCATTTCCCTAAAATTTAACTTCTATTCTGAGCCTCCATCCCTTTGGACTGGAAGGAAATTCAGCCGTAATCCTCTGGAGTTCCATCTCCTCCCTATTGGTCCACCCAGTCCGCATATCTTCTCAGTTCTGCTCACTGCTGCTTTTGTGGCATGCTTGCTTCAGGGAACTTAGAGGCACCAGGCCCTGCGTCTCACTTCCCTGCAGCATCCTGTGATGATTCCTTCTGTGGTCCCACCACATCCTTGCAGTGCTGCCATGGAGTGGGGCTCAGTTCTTCCTGGCAACCAGAACCCACGGACTCTCCCACCACTCTCAGTATTAACTCACTTCAGGAAAAAATTACTCTCTTCTTAAACTGTATTCATTTTAGTGGATTTAGGCTCTTGGAAAGAAGTAAGAATGTGAATAATGTGCTCAGGGTCATAAATGCCGGGGCAAGAAATGTGGCTTCTCCCCAGCATTTCTCTGAGGCTGGGACTCCGGGAGAATAATTCCCTTCTCAAGTAAAAGAAAAACAGGCCCTCTGCATCGTCCCTGGCATCCACCTGCAAACCCTACCTTTTTTAAGTTTCTGTGATCTGACCTCTAGGACCCGCTGGTATTTCCTTTGAAAATGAGAATAATGGCTGGGTGTGGTGGCTCACACCTGTAATGCCAGCATTGGGAGGCCAAGGCCAGTGGATCACCTCAGAAGTTCAAGACCAGCCTGGTCAACATGGTGAAATCCCATCTCTACTAAAAATACAAAAGTTAGCTGAGTGTGGTGGCACATGCCTATAATCCCAGCTACTCAGGAGGCTGAGGCAGGAGTATTGCTCGAACCCGGGAGGCAGACGTTGCAGTGAGCCGAGATCGCGTCACTGTACTCCAGCCTGGGCAACAGAGGGAAACTCCATCTTAAAAAAAAAAAAAATGGGGATAATAACCTTTGCCTGTGCTGGTGCATGCCTGTAGTTCCCGCTACTTGGAGGCCAAGTTGGGAGGATCACTTGAGCCCAGGAGTCGTAGTGAGCTGTGATCGTGCCACTGTACTCCAGCCTCGGCAATAGAATGAGACCTCATCTCTAAAAAAATAAATAAGTAACTTTGCCTTTTTATGCTTTAGTGATGATTAAATGAGGCAATGTATTATAAATACTAGGACATACTATCGCTGCTCACTAATATTTATTCTCTTCCCCTTAGCCCGAGAGGAGAACATCGTGCATCTAAGTCTGCAGCCGGATGAGACTCTGGTTCTCCACCACTGTATTCCTGGTGCCTAGAACCACCTTGAAGTTAGTAGGTGCTCGGTAAATATGCATGAATGAATCTAGCAGGACAATAGGGTCCAAAGGACATGAGGAGTGAACCTCCCTTGTGGAACAGTCATTACAGGGAGGATGTGTTCCTAAGACTCACTGAAAGCAAGAACTGGCCTTAACCACAGCAGGAAGGAACCTGTTCTTGGAAGATTGGTGGCAAGTCTCTTGAGAGAGTAGGATGTAAGATACAGAAAAAAGCTGCTAAAGATACAAAGAAGTGAAAGAATGTACTCATTGGAAATACAAATAGGATATTACACTCAAATTTTGATTCTCTCTAGGTCTTGACTCACCAAGTGACCCACATAGGTCACGTATGAAGAGATCAAGGCCCCTTGGGCAGCCATGGAACACTGAGGTGGTTACAAACTAAGGTGGTGGAGTCAAGATGACCACTTTGGGCAGAAAAGAATTCCACTTCTATTTGATAGAGCTATGCTCAAGTGACTTGCTTGATAAAGCTATGCTCAAGATGACTTGCCTTGGAATCTTAGCTCTGACATTTTATGACCTTGGACAATCACTCCAAGCTCTTTAACACTTAATTTCTTCATTTGTAAAACTGGAATAATAATGGTAACTACTGGAAAAGAGTTGTTACAATGATTCCATTAAATACTAGGGACAAGTATTTAGTCTACGGCCTGACACACTTTGAGGGCTCAATGATTGCCATCTTCCTTTACTGCGCTCTTAGGTAAGCCTCTAAAAGAGGTTGGTAAAGGGGATGAGAAGGGAGATAACGTATCTGCCCAGGTCTCTCTCCTGGGTAGAAAGGAACTATTAAATGATTCTGACATAGGCCCAGACTGGAAGCTGGGGTTCCCAGCAGAGACATAGCTTCCAGGGGCCACACTGAGGAAAGGAAGAATCAAGGGTCATTGCCCATGCTCTGTGTGAAGAAGAGCACGTTTATGAAAGCGCAGAAAGTAGCTGACTTCAGAGTCTCTCGTGAGAAAGTGCTGAGAGCAATTTCCTTATCATAACGCAGATTTTGTAGCACCAACCTTCCAAAAGCATCTGTTATGTTTTTCCTTCTTTAGCCAGACACCAGGACATTCCAGGGTATATCCCTGATACAATCACCTGAAGTCATTTGTGGTGTCATCCCCAGGAATCCAGAGGCAAATCTAAGTATGTCATCAGCAAGGACCAGAAGGGAAGAATTCTTCCAAGATATACAAAGAAATCCCTTTCACACGCCAAGAGTCTGTCGATGGAGGAAGAAAACTTCGGCTAGTTCACCTTTTCCTTTTATGGATGAAGAAATGGAAATTCAGAAAAGGGAAGTGAATTGGTTAAGGAGACATCTGGAAGGTCTCCTGACCCTGTCCTAACTTGTTGCTACAACACATTTCATTTTGTCATTTTGATTTTTTTTCAAATTTGAGTCTTCTTATGAATATCTTTTTTTTTTAAGACAGGGTCTTGCTATGTTGCCCAGGCTGGCCTCAAACTCCAGGCCCAAGGGATCCTCCCACCTCAGCCTCCTGAGTAGCTGGGACTACAGGTGTAAGCCACCCCTCCAAGTTCTATGAGTATCTTATTACTGCAAACACTACAAAAATAATACCGTGATACATACTTTCTTGCTTTTTAGTTAAAGCCATGCTATCCCCTTTGCTCTTGCAGGTGCCAGGAGTAAGCAGACAGTCCTAGGAATATTGTAGGTGGATCTGGGTTCCCCAGGGTGGTAGCAGTTCTCATCTGTTCTCTGGAGGATAAACTTCTGCCATCTCCTCCCCTGTCATGGCCTGAGCAGTGCCCTGCTGCTAAGGTGCCTTCAGCTGCTAGGGCTCCCCAGGGATTGGCCCAGAGCACCTCTGAGGAGCATAATGTTTGGAACCATCTTAGCCAGTTGTGTTGACATAGACAAATTAACTTGTCCTATGTGTATATCATAAGGTAAAGACAATGTGATGACATATACATATGTACTGTTAGTGATTTGCTTCTTTTCCTGTTCTTACTCTCCAAGAACAAGGTAAATATCTGGGGCCAGAGAGAATGACTCAGCCATCTCTGAACTGACTTTGACTTTGCAGCCTGGTTTAATGGAAGCAGAAAGTCTTTGGAAACAGACTTGGCCTCAAACCTCAGCTATGCCACCTACTAGTTGTGTGGCTTTGGGTAAGTTATTTGAGTTCAGTTTCCTCATCCATAAATGACTATTGTGAGGATTAAATAAGACGGTGCATGAAACTGCTGGCAACTGTTAAAGCCTCTCCATAAATATTAGTTCTCTTTCCTTTGTAATACGTAGATCAGGGTTTCTCAACATTTATCACTACTCCTGAGAAAGAGGCTTTGTAGACATTTTAGAGATTTCCCCCATACAAATTTAATAGCAGAGATAAACTGTATATCTGCTCATGTGCTATATGCATATCTGTCTTTTATACACACAAATATATATTTGTTTGCCCTTGATGACCAATTTTTCACTCAGTTGGGAGTGATATCTTCCCCATTGAGAATGAACATCTTAATGGAGTAGCCTGTACTCTACACTACCAGATCAGTAAGTGACCCATGGCACCAGTTTCACCTGTCTGATGTGGCATCTCGCCAGAGGATTGATAACAATTTTCTGGAAAACATTTATAAAACCAAGTGATCTGGATTTAGAGATACTGTTTAGAGCACAGAAGGCAAGTCTGTTAAACTTTGTGTCATTAAAAAGTGACGTTCTCACAGCAGAATGACCAGCTGTATTTGTAGGTTAGATAGACTCAGAGAAAACAAATCAATGGCTAGAGAGAGGAGAACAGGTCAGAAAGAATCTGCATAGTTCTCTGCAAGAGTGAGGCAAGATAATTTTTAAATTGGAAAATTATTTTTTTCCATATTTTTCTCCTTTTCTTTAAGCCTCACTCAAGCAGCCAGTAGACTGTTTCCCAGGCCACCGAGGTGGGTCAGAGCAATTGCTAAATCTTAACACACTCTTATGTGCCCCCTACCCCACCGTCCAGACTGTCCCCATACAATCAGGAGGCAGGGAACTTGTCATGTGATTTGAAGAGGTGTTGAGTAGAATCCATCCTCACACTGCGGCACAACTGCTTGCAATTCTACCTTTGGAATTTTATTCCCTGACTCGTAAAAGTTTTTCGTGCTTAAATATTCTCTACTGCGTAAGGGACAGATTCTGTGCAATGGGACAATTAGGTCAAGAGGGAAAGAAGCAGAGGTGACAGGCAGATAGATTCCAGAGACAAACTTTTCCCAACTGCTAAAGTTGATAAGAGTTAACCCACATCCTACCAACACTAGACAATCTAGGATGTAAGGAAAGTTTGCCTCTGGAATCTATCCAGGTACCCAGTTGGGACTGAGCTTCAGCTTAGATGTCTGAAGATGTTAAGTTATAGAATCACGATCTGAGCCGGTACAACACGTGGAATAAACAACAAAGTATCACGATATTACGAACTTTTTTTTTTTTCTACATATAAAATCTCTGTATCGCATTTCTCTAGGGAGCTAGATTCAGTTTAAAAAGCATTCATTTACTCCAGCAAAAGGATTTTATCTAATCTTTCAACATTTACTTTAAAACTTTTTTTTATCTATAACGAATATAGGGAAAGTATTATAATGAAAATTGAGAATATCAGGCTTTAAGAAAATATATTTTAAGTTCTCTTTCTCTTTTAGTTGCTTGATATTTCTTTTACAAAGGCTTATTTCGTAGGATAGGTGGAAGTAGGGGCTTATTTATCATTTTGAAGGTACATACTCTGAATTGCTTGAGTGATGGACTAGATGCTAATTGATCCATTGTCATCTGAATAAGGTCATGCTTTTGTTTGCATGTTTTTGAGGTAAATCAAGGGATGATATCAACTATGAGTCATTCATGGGATTCATATTCACAGAGCTTGGACTAAGGGCTATATAAAGAGGAACGGTTCAGGAACTTAGACTAGAAAGGAACAGAATAAACTGAGTTGATCCACTTAGAAGTTTACAATGAAGTTTCTTCTAATACTGCTCCTGCAGGCCACTGCTTCTGGAGCTCTTCCCCTGAACAGCTCTACAAGCCTGGAAAAAAATAATGTGCTATTTGGTGAAGTAAGTATGGACTCTATAGTATTTATCTAGCTTGATGTTTGTCTTTAAGATTTATTGCATTAACCAGTTTGTTTGTTTGTTTGTTTGTTTGCGTTTAAGTATCAGCTGAAAATTGGTCTAGGAGGCTGTCTGCTTTCAGTATTAAGTTTTTCTTGCCAAAGAGGAATATACAAAAGAGGTATTGGTTTTGAAGGAGTGTTATGAAATTGGCAAGCGAACATGTTTCTTCTTCTAAAAACCTTTGGCCAAGAAATTTCCATTCAATATAATTGGCGTTCACTTCTGTTATGGTATTTTACACTAATCATTAAATATCAGTTAATAATCTGAGATCTGAACAATGGCTGGATTAATATAACCACTCCAGGCTGCCATGATAATTTAAGCATATTCCCTTTACCCGCAGTCATCTCAGATATATCTTTATAGCTTTTTTTCTCTTTTTTATGGTGATGGGGTTCCACTATGTTGCCCAGGCTGGTCTGTAACTTCTGGGCTTAAGCAATCCCCCACCTCAGCCTCCCAAAGTGATAGGATTACAGATGTGAGCCACCATGCTGGGCCCATCTTTATAGCATTTTTTATGGAATTTTTTTTCAATTCTTAATTTCTTTTCCTTAATTAAAAGAGTTTGGTCCCTATTTTTTAAGATGCTTTTAACATTGAATTTATCATAGTTGTCCATTTTGTTTAGCTTTGAGTTTTTAAGCAAGAAATTTGCGTCCCAACTTATATTAATAATGTTAATAATTCATGTATCCTTTTTTTCTTTTCTTTTCTTTCTTTCTTTTTTTCTTTTTTTTGAGATAGGGTTTTACTCTGACACGCAGGCTACAGTGCAGTGGCACGATCTTGGCTCACTGCAACCTCCATCTCCTGGGCTCAGGTGATCTTACCGCCTCGTCTTCCCAAGTAGCTGGGACTACAGGCATGTGCCACCACTCCTGGCTAATTTTTGTATTTTTAGTAGTGACAGGGTTTCACCCTGTTGCCCAGGCTGTTCTCAAACTCTGGGGCTCAAGCTATCCTTCCACCCTAGCCTCTCAAAGTGCTGGGATTACAGGTATGCACCACTGTGGCCAGCCTGGGTGACCAAGAGAGACTCCTGTCTCTTAAAAATGAATAAATGACATTTTTAAAAAGGTATTTCCACTTGGATTCCAGGAATAAATCTAGCTAGTAGTTTATGACATGTCTTTGTTTTTTTGTTTGTTTTTTTTTTTTTTTTCTTTTGAGACAGGGTCTATGTCTGTCATCCAGGCTGGAGTGCAGTGGTACAATCAGGGCTCACCGCAGCTTCTACCTCCCAAGCTCAAGTGATCCTCTCACCTCAGCCTCCTGAGTAGCTGGGATTACAGGCATGCACCAATGCTCTGGGATAATTTTTGTATTTTTTGTACAGCGGAGGTTTCGCCATGTTGTCCAGGCTAGTCTTGAACTCTTGGGCTCAATCAACCCTCCTGCCTCAGCCTCCCAAAATGCTGCAATTACAGACCTGAGCTACTGCTCCTGGCTGACATGTCTGCGATAGTACAAAATTTTAAGATTTTTTTCCTAATTATAATTAATTGTCCAAACAACAATAATGTAACCTGTGAGTAAGATGTGCAAAATTCCTGGTCCAAAACTATCAGTGTGCCATTGAGTCATATATGTGGAGCTCCCAACAGAAACTTTTCTGTGCATAATTATGCGTTGCTGAATGTATTTTTTTCCAGAGATACTTAGAAAGATTTTATGGCCTTGAGATGAACAAATTTCGAGTGACAAAAATGAAATACAGTGGAAACTTAATGAAGGAAAAAATCCAGGAAATGCAGCACTTCTTGGGGCTGAAAGTGACTGGGCAACTGGACACATCTACTCTGGAGATGATGCACGCACCTCGATGTGGAGTCCCCGACGTCCATCATTTCAGGGCAATGCCAAGGGGGCAGATATGGAGGAAACATTATATCACCTACAGGTAATGTTGGTGTATGTCGCCTTGTATTTTTCTACTTTCCCATAGGTCTGACTTCTAACCTGAACCAGTTAGACAGCCCTAAATCTGGAAGTAAATAAAGTAACCTCCCTCAATTTTTAATGCTATCTCTGTTAAGATTCATTTTCTTTAGAAGGAAGAATTGTTCACTCAGGGGAGAATCGTTTGGCTTGCCAGTCCAAAGCAGATTTTAAAAGCTGTAAATAAGCCTGGTGTGGTGGCTCACACCTGTAGTCCCAGCACTTTGGGAGGCCGAGGCGGGCAGATCACGAGGTCAGGAGATTGAGACCATCCTGGCTAACACAGTGAAACCCCGTCTTTACTAAAAACACACAAAAAATTAGCCGGGCGTGGTGGCATGCACCTGTAGTCCCAGCTACCCGGGAGGCTGAGGCCGGAGAATGGTGTGAACCCAGGAGGCGGAGCTTGCAGTGAGCCGAGATTGTGCCACTGCACTCCAGCCTAAGTGACAAAGCGAGACTCCGTCTCAAAAAAAAAAAAAAAAAAAAAAAAAAATTCTGCAAATAAAAGGAGAATGAAGCTAAATTTACCATAAATAAGATAATTTACTATAAATAAGAGACAGGGGTAGTTTATAGAGTAGTCAAGATGGATAAATGCAGAACCTGGGAACAGGAGCATAAAGCATAACCATCTATGAAAGCAAATCCTTCACAGTGATGATCTGTGAGTTTTAAATAAGAAGAAATTAAGATAGATTTTGGTTAAGCAGGAAGCTGTCCAAGAAAAAAATATTTCTGTACTTAATGAAGCAAGTTTTAAAATCTGGACTCCTGATTTATGAAATGATCCATCTTCCAGTTGTGCTAGCAAAAATGAAGTATTGTGGTAAGACAAAATTAACATTGCCTTCCATACATTTTTCTCTCTCTTTTTGATGATAAAGAATCAATAATTACACACCTGACATGAACCGTAAGGATGTTGACTATGCAATCCAGAAAGCTTTCCAAGTATGGAGTAATGTTACCCCCTTGAAATTCAGCAGGATTAACACAGGCGTGGCTGACATTTTGGTGGTTTTTGCACGTGGAGGTAGGGAACCTGTACTTCATCTTTGTCATTTGGCATGATCTATAGGATGTATAGATGGACTAATTTTCTTTCCTTTTCCAAAAGCTCATGGAGACTTCCATGCTTTTGATGGCAAAGGTGGAACCATAGCCCATGCTTTTGGACCTGGACCTGGTATTGGAGGGGATGCACATTTTGATGATGATGAATTTTGGACTACACATTCTGAAGGTGGGGAAAAAAGAAAAAAAAAAACTAAGCAAACAGAAAAGGAAAACAACAAAAACCCTGACAAATTCAAAATTCTGGTTTCGAGAGACTACATTCTGACAAATGATTATATGACGGAAAATCTTGTTCTGATTATAATTTTGCCTCTAAATGAAATTTAACACTTTGTATGGGTGTCGATTTCACCCTCTGTAAATTGAGGATATTAAACTAGATCATCTTCAAGGTCAGTTCTAACAATCCATGAGGATGTAATGAACTATGAGCTGGTTCATTAGCATAAACTCAGAGGAACCTTAAGAAGCATATGAAAAGGTAAAAGCTGTTATTTAGGTGGTAAGTTTTTTGTTTTTGTTTTTGTTTTAAACAAGTTCTTGCTCTGTCACTTAGGCTGCCATGACATATCATGATGCTAACTCCCTACAGCCCTGAACTCCTGTGCTCAAGCAAACCTCCCACCTCAATCTCCCTAGTAGCTAGGACCACAGGTGTGCGCTACCCACCTGGCTAATTTTTTTATTTTTTGTAGGGACAGGATCTTGCTATGTTGCCTCAAGAGATCCTCCTGTCCCAGCCTCCCAAAATGTTAGGATTGCAGGTGTGAGCCACTGTGCCCAGCCTAGGTGATAAGTTCTTGACCTAGTGAAATCCATAAACTCAAAAGCAAACACATACTAATTCTGTGTGTGCCAACAATTAGAGGATAAGATGGTCATCTGCATGATTCATGATATGCTGACAATTTCTTAGGTTCATAGTGACCAGGAAAGAAAAAGTTATAGAGAATCTAGATATCCCTATAGAGAAACACAAGGTTATACAGTCATGTACTTTCAAGTGGTCTTGGGATAAAAATTTCAGAATGTCCAACTAAACATTTAATACCTTGGGGGCATTTACAGAAGAACAGTAACTTACTATCCCCTGCAGATAGTTGACATGGGGTTAATTAAACTTCCCTGTTATTTAGGGGAATCACTAGCATGGGAAAATCCTAACCATCATGACAGAAGCCTTTTTAATTTTTCTATTGGAAATTTTAGAGTGTATGACTCCGTCATGTGGAAAGTAAATGGGGAGAAAGTCATCAATAATATTCTCTACTCAGCATCCTCCTCTCCAGCTGATATTGCACAAGTTGGATGGCAATATTTTTATAAATACTATGTCCACCAGAAGGACTGTTTTAATCTAACACATAGCCTGAGGCTTATAAAGTTTTTGATGAGAAGAGGACTTTTGTATTGTCAAAAGACAGATCATGTAGGATTAGGTAGTTGCTGAACTGCAAATCCTCAGCGAGACATGTTATATGTGCCTAAATTTTATCCAAGGTTATTTGGGGGATTGTAATTCCTTCATCTAAAATGGGATACATGTGCCAGTTAGCCTCAAAAAAATGTTTTGGAATTCTAATGGACCTTAGAAGAGTAATTTAACACAGCTTTCTATAGGTAGAGGAAATTAAGACCAAGAGAAGGTTAGTGGCTAGTTTGTGGAAAAGCTGGGCCAGAATATTCATTCCTACCTCTTAGCCCAGTATTTTCTATCTGTCCATGTTGCCTTATTTTTTAATTGGATTGATTAAATGCTTTCAAAAAGTGAAGTTATTAATGACAATTATAACTTAAAATGCTTATTTTCAGCAGTTTGTTGTTGTTGTTGTTGTTGTTGTTGCTGTCACTTGCTTTTTTTGAGATGGAGTCTTGCTCTGTTGCCCAGGTTAGGGTGCAGTGGCACAATCTCAGCTTACTACAATCTTCACCTCCAGGGTTCAAGCAATTCTCCTACTTCAGCCTCCTGACTAGCTGGGATTACATTACAGGTGCTGGCCCCCACACCCTGCTAATTTTTTTTTTCTTGGTAGAGATGGGGTTTTACCGTGTTGGCCAGGCTGCTCTCGAACTCCTGACCTCAGGTGATCCTCCTGCCTTGGCATCCCAAAGTGCTGGGATTACAGGCGTGAGTCACTGCATTCCTCAGACTGTTTTCTTTTACCCAGTAAATCAAATAAACAAATAGGTCAATGCTTGCTGATCTATTCTATTACAGTATTGGGTGATGAGGTTACTTGAGTACAGAGATGAAAAGGACACAATCCAAACCCTGAGCACACAATCTAGTGAGAAACAGAATACAAACATAAACCCATTATTTCCAGATGAGGATCAATGGTGGTGGCTCATAGGCATATTATAGGAACTGAGAATAGTTCAGGTTTAGGACAAATTGTAAAAACTTTGCTTACTGGGAAGGTTACTGGACCCACGATATAGAAAATTCTTGAAGGATTTGTGTCTAGACACTCCCCCAAGAGAGTGTAGGCTCTTTGCACTTGGGTATGGGAGACTGTTCCAAAGCCAGGCTCTGCAGCTAAGTGATGTGTGACTCTGGGCAAGTCAGTTCTTCTGAACTGCAATTTTGTCATAGAAAAAGATAAAAATGAAGGCATTGGACTAAGAAACAAAACTGTTAGTCAGGAATTTTCAAATATTCTGCAAATTGAGAAATTCAAAAGAAGGGACACATTCCTCTCTCTTCTCTTACCTACAAAAGTGTATTCTCTAGGACATACCACGAAAATGAACAAGGATTTCTTATGGGACTCAAAAGAAAAGACAGATATAAAACCAGACTATTTTAATCATAGATAAAAATGGTAAACTCTGAGTGGGGCTCAAAAGAAAAGACAGAAAACACTGTAACTTGGTAGTCCAAATATGTCTAAATTATAAGTATAGACTCTTTTAAGAATTATTTTTTCTCTTTTTTGTTTTTCACATTCTTTCCTTGAGTCATATAGATTCTTTAATTTTATTTAGAATCATGTGTAGTAAAAGCATAAACACTAATCTTGGCTCAAGCACTTAATTTGATTAATCCTATAGATACTGTTTCCTCATCTGTAGTGGAGAGCACAGTGGTTTCCTTTCAGTTGTATGAGAATTAGACGTAATGTATTACACTTCTCAGTGACTCACAGTACCTGAAACTTAATGATAGCCTTATATTTGGGTTTACGAATAGATGATTGCTAAAGGCATTTTTTTCTATATCCAGTGAAGCTTCATGAAGACTAAAACCAGAATTGAGTCATGAGAGTTGAGAATTATTTAGAAGCAATGAAAACTGTTGAAAGCAACTCTGAGTTATTTTAGGAATTTTTACAACAGAATATATTTCATTTGTCTACTAGTACAGAGGTCCTTAACCCAAGGCAATTTTGTCCCCAAGGAGATATTTGACAATGTCCGGAGACATTTTTTGGTTGTCAAAACTAAAAAGGATTTTCTACTTGCATTTAGGGGTAAAACCCGAGATTTCTAAACATCCATAATGCATAGGACAGCCCAGACTACTGGCCTATAATGTCAGTAGTGCTGAGGTTGAGAAACCTTATTCAAAAGGGTAGAGAAATAAGTAAAAGATTCTCAAATGTTTCTTTTTCAGTGTGTCAGATATCGTGTTACTGTCCAAGATGATAATGCATTTCACAGCGTTCTGTCTTTTGATTGGTTTCTTCTTAGGCACAAACTTGTTCCTCGTTGCTGTTCATGAGCTTGGCCATTCCTTAGGTCTTGGCCATTCCAGTGATCCAAAGGCCATAATGTTCCCCACCTACAAATATGTTGACATCAACACATTTCATCTCTCTGCTGATGACATACGTGGCATTCAGTCCCTCTATGGTGAGTTGAATTTCTTATTTTGCCAAATAAGATACTCACTCTTATGAATAGTCTAACAATACTATTTGGATAAAATGTTAATATCTGTTTTTTTTTGAGCTCCATAAGAACCCTCTCTGGCAGGTGACACAGGCATTAACTTCATTATACAGATGAGGACAAGAGACCTAGTAGGTTAATGTCAGAGCCAGAGGCAGAACCAGAGGCCTCAAGTCTCGTGTTCTTTCTATCCAAGATACCACTGCCTTATTGATGAAGGCCCACACATTAAATAATCCATTATAACTGGAAAAGGAAAGTAAAGATAATCAGATTTTCTTCCTCCATGATATTGCAATCATATGGGAAAAAACACCTTACTTTATGCTTCCTGTGAATGTTATAGAAAGCTTAAAATGATTTTGATGCAATGTTCATTAAGAAAATTGAGTATTTAAAAAATAACAGTTCCTCCTCTGAAATAAAATGCAGATTTTGTTTACTGATGCTTCTTGAAATGTATTTTCAGGAGGCCCAAAAGAGCACCAACCGATGCCACAGCCTGACGATTTAGAACCAGCTCTCTGTGACCCCAATTTGAGTTTTGATGCTGTCACTACAGTGGGAGATAAGATCTTGTTCTTCAAAGACAGGTAGGATCATTTTCATATCTAACCAATATTAAAGTTTCTGCCTTTAAATATTTTTGTCAGAGAACAGTGGGAAATAATTGAAAATGAAGTAGATGAAACTGGTAAGCAGGAACTTGGACTCGATTCTGTAGGCAGTGAGGAGATCTTAAGGGTTTTCAAGCAGGAGACAGGTGTAATCACATTTGCGGTTTAACTAGAAAACTGGTGTGTAAAAAAGGATTTGCAGTAGGAATCTGGGATGGGGAATTAGAAGACAGGAAACAGAAGCCAGACTATTTTAATTATAGATGAAAATGGTGAAGTCTGAAACTAAGACTGTAAAACAGTACCTATGCAAGAAACTTGATTTCCTGGTTATGGAGAAGAGAATTCCAGGATAACTTTTCGTTTCTTTCTTAGAACACAGAATGAAGCAGATATTGGTGGTAAGGAGGGGCAGTTGGGAAGACTAACATTTGTCAAGTAGTACAAATATTTCCCATTTTTGAGATTATAAGACTGAGACACTTGAGGATAGGTGACTTCCTTGAGGTTACAAAACTGGTGAGTGGATTGTAGGGTCAAACTAGAAGCTTAGATCCCTGGATTCCAAGCTCCAGGGTATTTCTGTATATCAGATTGCTTGTTACAGTCATTGTTATTATCAAAGAGTTGATTGATATTCTTTTCTTATGGATCCATGAACATCAGACATCCATGGAACAGAATGTGAAGACAATGGAAAGAAACATTGGGTTTTTTCACAGGTCCTTCCTATTAACATGCCATGGTTCTTGAGTCTACATTGTTTTATAATGTGTTAAATGTCTTTCACGTCAGGTTCTTCTTGCTGAAGCTTTCTGAGAGACCAGGGACCAGTGTTGATTTAATTTCTTCCTTATGGCCAACCTTGCCATCTGGCATTGAAGCCGCTTATGAAATTAAAGCCAGAAATCAAGTTTTTCTTTTTAAAGGTATTTCTAATCTTTAGTTTTGCCATTGAGTTTACGTCAAGGAAGAGAATAAATTAAGAGGAGACTAATACTTTTTAATAGACATAGGCTAAGAAAGCACTCTTGATTTTATTAATAGTGGCTCTGAACTGTAAACTAAAATAGCCTAAATACCTAAGTAATACATACAATTTCTGGGAAAAGTTTGTAAACTATAAAATAGTAATACTTGTGAAAAAAAAACCATAGGAACCAAAGAAAAGAGACTATGTTTAAGATCAATAAGCAATACATTTTATAACTGTGGGAAAGGAATTATGTTGTTTATAGTAAATCAGTATTTTCTTATTACTCTTTCTGTATAATTCAAATTTACCCTATTTCTTTGTCTTCACAGATGACAAATACTGGTTAATTAGCAACTTAAGACCACAGCCAGATTATCCCAAGAGCATACATTCTTTTGGTTTTCCTGACTTTGTGAAAAAAATTGATGCCGCTGTTTTTAACCCACATTTTTATAGGACCTACTTCTTCGTAGATAACCAATATTGGAGGTGAGTTTTAACGGTTGGTCATTTCCCCCCTCAGATTGTGAAACAGGCATGGAATGAGGTTTTCTAGAAGGCACGTTCTCTGTGCAAGTTCCCAAAACTCCTTGACCTTCCAGGGAGAGAGATTAAAAGAATATAGGACTGAAATAGTTATTGTCAACCAAGTTCTTTGTGTTTTTGGTTTCTAATATATGAAATAGTAGATAATGTGTTTTTTTTTTTTAAAAAAAACACTTTAAAAAATGTCATCTTATTAATCATAGGGGAAACACATTGGAAAAGAGTGTCATAGATGTACAAGACCAAGTATTTAATCTACAGTCAGTTTGGAGGATTATGGATTTCCAGATTCCTTTCTATAATCACCAGATTCAAAAGACAAAACAAGAAACCATCCTCTAAATGACAGGAGGTCAGGAGGTCCTGCAAAGTCTTCCTTAAGAGAAAGTCATATGGTCAAGTGAGGATAGGAGCTCATTTGAGTGTCTGTCTCTGTTGTCTCAAGTGTCTAAATTTTGAAGGAGGAGAGGATTCTCTATTCCTTCTTCTGGGTAAGCCAGTCACTTCCTAGATTGCTTACCTGGTTGATATGAGACATAACATATATGTTAAGCTTACATTTACAACTATTATTTATTCTTAAACATTTAAAACTCAACATCTAATTCCAATTGAATACCGGGTGCTTATGACTTGAATTTGTCCACCAGCCCTTAGCCCTGTTTGAGAAACAAAACTTGATTTTGGCAAATAACACTTTCCAAAGAGCTCATAAATGGGCGTAGTTTGCTGTAGCCTGTTATTATGAACATTGACATTTCACCTCTGAACAGTGGTTGTGTTTAGTTTTCTGCTTCTACTTGGCCCATGATTTTTCCCTTAAATGCCAATGAGAAAGTGCTAAGCAAGGCATAAACCCTTAGAGAACCAAACTGAATAAAAACAAGACAACGGTTAGATTCAGTTGCCACTTGGAAGTCTAGAGAGACACAAAACTCTTTTCACTTGCTGGTAAAAGAGAATTTAAGAGAGAAACTAGGATATGACCATACAGCCTGTAAACAAAAGGGTTTACTTTCAATTTCTCTCAAACATGTGTGTATAAATCCCTTTGGTTCCCTGGCTCTTAGCCCCTGGACCTGTTTATTATCTTCTTGGGGGGAAATGGGTATTTTTGTCTCAGTGAATAGCTTTGAAAAGAAGGCAATGACAAGCAACTGAAAAATTGGTCACTGGGGCCTATGCTGTAGCCAAATCACCTTCTATGCCAGACTCTATAAAGCAGCAACAAGCACTAGTGGAAGTATTATGGGATAGTGGGAAAAAGACTTAACCAGAGTCAGGAAGCATAGGTTTGAGTCCTACAGGGACTCAGAGGAAATCAGTGAGCTGTTTAGGTCCTTGGTTTTCTTCATCAGAACAACTTAAGCCCTTTGGGGAAGAGCTCTTCAGTAGAGAAGGTAGGTTTGTGGTGCATGTCAGGAAAACCGCTTTCTGACTGAGTTCCTGCTGGTTTCTTCCTTGCTCAGGTATGATGAAAGGAGACAGATGATGGACTCTGGTTATCCCAAACTGATTACCAAGAACTTCCGAGGAATTGGGCCTAAAATTGATGCAGTCTTCTACTCTAAAAATAGTAAGTAGATGAGGAAACCAGGAAGATACTGGAAATCCCATTCAAAACTATAAATCCTCTAAGATTAGAGAATAGGGCTCCAAATTGGAAAGGGACAGGTCTCTGCAGTTCCCCACAGGGCCACAAGGAAAAACTCACACTGTACGTGGCTCTGAATAGGAGAGCTAGAATGAGCAGGGGCTGGTGGCACAAGTGGTGTATTCCCAGGGTTATCTGGCAGGCAGCGGGAATGTGATTGTTCCTATTTCCCATGTACCTGAGTCTCTGGAATTTCCTTTGACCACATCAGCCACACAGTATGTGCAAGAGAGCACATGGCAGCCAAGACTCAGGCAGTCTGGAGTCTCACCCTTTCCTACACCTTGCACTCTTGACCTTTCCTGTAGTCCCTTCTGCCCTCATAGGCCCTCATGGACTGGGGACTGAGGGTGGATTGAGAAAAGCTTGAGTTTGTGTTGTATGTCTTCAAACAAGACCAGCCTAAGCAACTATTCAAGGGACCAATATTTTTTGTTTGTATTCCCTCCCCTCCCCAGTGTTGCTTCTTCCATCAAAGCCCCTGTGTGCCCTAGCTGGGTCTGATATCCTGTCTCATGAGTCCTCCACTTGGAGTATGACTGGCTGTAGGTAGATGTTTGGGGAGCATGATACCAAGGGTCCCCAACATTTATATTCTCGAATCACATCTCATCTTTTTTTCATTTGTTATTTTTTGATTAAAAAATAGAGATGGGGTCTTGTGATGTTGGCCAGGCTGATCTCAAACTCCTGGCCTCAAGCAATCTTCCCATCTCAGCCTCTCAAAGTATGCAGTAAAGGACATGAACCACAGCCCATAGGTCATCTATTCTAGATAATCTATGAAAACAGATTTGTGTTGTTGTTGTTGTAAAGAAATACAGGGAGGGAATTAAACTATTTAATTTGTTTTCATTTTCAGAATACTACTATTTCTTCCAAGGATCTAATCAATTTGAATATGACTTCCTACTCCAACGTATCACCAAAACACTGAAAAGCAATAGCTGGTTTGGTTGTTAGAAAGAGTGTAATTAATGGTTTTTGTTAGTTCACTTCAGTTTAATAAGTATTTATTGCATATTTGCTATGTCTTCAGTGTACCACTATATAGAGATATGTATCATAAAAATAAAATCTGTAAACCATAGATAATGATTATATAATGTATAATATTTTTCAATTTTGAAAACTCTAATTGTCAATTCTTGCTTGACTCTACTGTTAAGTTTGAAAATAGATACCTTCAAAGGCCAAGAGAATTCTTTTTGGAGCATGCTCTGTAAGTCGGTTCCTAACATCCTTGGACTGAGAAATTATAATTACTTTTGGTATAACTAAAATTAAGTATATATATTTTGGCTCAAATAAAACAATTGAAAAACAATCAGTTGGTTTTTAATATATTTTTCTTGAGAAACAGAATGTGTATTTTGAAAATAACTCTGAACCTACTCCTAAATAAAAACAAGTCTCTCTGACTGTATCAAGGGATGAATAGAAATATGGCAAGTAGAAAAAAAAGCTTAGATTTCTTTTGGTCACTTGGGTAGCACCACCTGTGTCCTTGGTCTCAAGGCAAGAAAGCATTCTCTAGGCTACACGTGACCCGAAGGAGTACTCATAGAGTATGGCCACAAGACTGGAGAGAAGGGAGGAAGTGGGAATTACCCATTCTGGTAAAATCCATAGTCAAGTATCACAGTGTAATTGCTGTGTGACCTTAACAAGCAATTAAATCTAAACTTCCTTAAATTTCAGAGGAAGTAGAATTAGGAGGTACCCACCTCATAGGTTTATTGTGAAAAACCACACAATGCATGGTGAGCACATCATTCTGGCAATTTGGCCTGTCCTGTATCCATTTTATCTACTACCCTGACACATAGTTCCCCTATCTTCTGGGTTGTATACATTGTAGAGCTCTCACTTATAGGGGTTTGTGGAATGCTTTTAGTTTTCAATTTATTGGTAAATCATTGCTGATTGATGTACTTAAGTTTGCAGAAATGACCAAGTTCATTTCAAGTTGGATGATCATTTTTGGCTAGTGGAACAAGCTGAGAAATCAGGGGAAATATGAGGCTCAGAAAGTACCTAGAGGCAGATAGAGCTCTTTGTCCCTCGTGTCTCAGATCTTTTTTTTTTTTTTTTTTTTTTGAAACGGAGTCTCACTCTGCTGCCCAGGCTGGAGTACAGTGGCGCAATCTCGGCTCATTGCAACCACCACCTCCTGGGTTCAAGAGTTTCTCCCACCTCAGTCTCCCGATTAGCTGGGATTACAAGCGCTAGCCACCACGCCCAACTAATTTTTGTAATTTTAGTAGAGACGGGGGTTTCACCATGTTGGCCAGGCTGCTCTCGAACTTCTGACCTCAAGTGATACCCCCAACCTAGGCCTCCCAAAGAGCTGGGTTTACAGGCATGAGCCGCTGTGCTCAGATCCATTCTTAACTCAAGTGTGTGCTCCTTCAGTATTATTAGAGTTGTCTTTGCAAGGAGTAGAATCAATTCACCACTAGAAGAAATGTTATTCCCCACAGGTTACTAAATGCTGGATTTCACTCAAAAGAAGAAAATTCCCTACAGAATCAGCATCAAAAGAAAATTGAATGGTATCTGGGTGAATTGTCTTTGGCCTTAGGTAATTCAGGAGGGAGGCATTTCTCTTAAATGATGGCTGAACAGGAATAAAAGTCGAGTCACTATCATGAATGTTCATGAAGATGCCTTCAAAGAATTAAATGTGAACCTTTCTTTCTTTTGTTCTATCCGTGTTATACTTTCGAATTTTGTTGAACAAATCCTTATAATGTTAACTATGTGCCAGGCACTGTTCCAAGTGCTGTATACACACAAAATATAAAATGAAAATAGCTCATTTAATCCTGATTACAAACATGAGGTAACTACTGTCATTCTCACTTTTCAGATGAGAGAACTAAAGCATCAAGAGTTTTTACTTCGCTCTAGGTCAGGTAGCCTTGGAGCTGTGATGCACGGTCAGGAAGCCTGACACCAAACTCTGTGTTACCACTAGCTTGTGCCTTTTAGATTTATAAAGTGGAAAAAGTTAAAGCTAAAACTTCTGGCATTTCACTCTACAAAGCTTTGCATTTTTACTTTTCAATTAAAAGTCTTCAAAATGTCTTAAGGGTTGTGTGTGTGTCCCATCTGGGAATATCACTTTTTCTCTGGGAAATGGAGGAGTATTATTTTGTTGATGTCAGGAAAGAAAATGTCCAAGACTTGGATATTACAGATGCCTTTACAATTGAGGGCTGCACATTGTCTAGCTAATATTCTGGAGTAACTGATTTTATGAGGGTATGCATCTTTGACTTTTTATTGGGTAGACTAGTTTATAAATCTGCAAGGGTAGAAATAGTAGAGAACTGACAGTTACATGAAAGGTTCTTTCTGTATCAATGCAAAGAAATCTTACCTCTTAGAGATAAAATTGATTTGTGCCAGATAGAAGACATACTCTCAAACATTACATTTTACTGTCCTATAAAGATATTACCTATTTATATCATTAGGAAATTTATTTCAACATTCCTTCTTGTATATATGTCTGTTCTTCAGGCCCTTCTATGAACTGATTCCCTCATTAGCTAGTGAGTTAAAGAATATCTTTAACAAGTTCATTTCATATTTGCATAAAATCATATTTTTAGCCTTTAAAAATTATACGTTAGCACAAATTAGTCAGCAAGGAAGAGAAGAGGACTGTCTACCTTGTGGACTGCAAGTAGAAAAAATCTTAAACTAGGCAATTTCTGAAGCCTGCCAGAACTTCCTTTTTCTGATTCTGCCTATCCCCTTATCCTGAAATAGGATAGTGAGGAACCCTGTAGCTTTACAGAAGAAAGGAAAGGATGTACCGTGTTTGGGCTGCATAAAGTTTTCCAGATTCACATTTTTGATGTCGATACTAGATTTGAGTCCCTGTGATAGGCATGGGAGATTCAAAGATGACTAGAAATCTATGTCTTTAAAGGCACGAAATATGGTAAAGACAAACAAGACATATAAACAAATTATAATGCAATGTAATAAGTAGATCAATAGAAGCATTTACAAAATAGAGGGGTAATTATATCTCTGCAAAAGGATTTGGGGGCCACAGAACATTTTCCTATGGGAAACAACATTTGCAATGTGTTTTTAAAACATAAGAGGGATTTGTTACCAGGTGGAAACGGAGCTTCTCAAAGACTCACTAAAAGAATATTTTTGTAAAATTGGAGAATAAAATAGAAAGGGAAAAGATGAGAAGGAGATACCAGGTCATGAACAAAATTTATTGTCATGAAACTTTACATTTATCTCATAAATGATATGACTTTATTAAAGGGATTTTAATAGGGATAAATACCAAATTGCATCTTAGAATATCTTTTGAATGGAAATACAGAAGATAGGCCAGAAGGAATTAAGGCAATGTGCAGAGAAGAACAACTACGATAGTATTGCACTAGTCCATGCAAAAAATACTAGAAACCTAAATTATAGAATTGGGGAAGACATGTGAGCAACAGCTGGAAGAGAGAAATAATAAGGCTTGGTGACTACTTTGCATGTGAAGTCTAGCTGAAAAGGAATAATATAGGATGATTTTTTTAAGCATCTGGTTTAAGAAGTGACTTTGAATAGAGAAGGAAAATCCGGTTGCGGAAGAGATAGTGGTGTGATTGATGGAAAGGAAATAACTAGGTCTGTTGAAACTGGAGAGCCGGGAGGAGACGTCTAGCAGGTAATGGGATGGGATCAAGGCCCAATAAAGGTGTCTGAACCAGAAATTAAAATGTTGGAGTGTTTAGTGTGTAGGTGGAAGGTCACAACTTGGAAGTTAATGGGATATCTTAGGAGGACCATAAATAATAGTCTTTCCAATATGTATCATCTCTGGGGAGATTTTCTAGATTATAGCATTGTGGTATGGGAACACCAACATATTTTAAGGAGGTCATAATATGCCATAGAAAAATTATTTGCTGGTTTATGCAAGACAGCTCCCAGTCCATGAGGATTAAAATCTAAGCTCTTGTCTTTTTTTGTGTTAGTATATAAATATAACATCCCAGGATCACTTTTGTTTCTGGTCATATTGTAATAACTAGTACTGGATTTTGCTTATTGTTGTGATTAACTATAAAACTAAACAAAATGTATGAAAGAGATGGTTTCATTCGTTGAGCACTACGTAGTGTAGCAAATAGTCCAAGAGGGAAGAAAATTGATGGTACAAACCCCCAAGTCTTCCCTGCTTTCTACCTATAGGTAATTTCCAGGACACAGCACAGGGGAAAGGAATCAAGTAGAATGCAGTGGTCTCAATGAGTTGAGAAGACAGATACTAAAGTTCAGGGAGGTGAAGGTGGCTATAATTTTCAGGGAAAAGTAAGGAAGAGGAGGAAGTTACATAGAGAATGCACTCCAGAAATTGGGAGAGAAGTCCCCTTGAGGTCTGCTGATGAATACTAAACTGCATATGCACCACCAAGGAACTGTAGACTGAACAATTCCCAGAGATTACATAGGGCTAGGAGAGGTTTGAATTTCATCCAGGTTGAATGGCAAGATATCTTTTAACACCTGGGGAAATCAGTGAAGCCACTTTAATAGTAGAACTCAGTTAGTCCTACAGTTAAAGCAGCACTAGACCCACCCTAAAAAAAACTTAAAAACAAACTTTGAAAAGATCAAACTCATCTGTAAATTACTTGACTAATCCCAGCACTTTGGGAGGCTGAGATTGGAGGATGGCTTGAGCCCAGGAGTTTGACACCAGCCTGAGCAACATAGGGAGACCTTTTCTCTACAAAAATTTAGCTGGTAGCAGTGGCACACACCTGCGGTCCCAGCTACTTGGGAGGCTGAGTTAGGGAGGATTGCTTGAGCCTGGGAGGTCAAGGTGAGCCATGATCATACCACTGCATTCCAGCCTGGGTGACAGAGAAGGACCCTGTCTTATATAGAGAGAAATATATATATTTCTCTATATATATTTTAGAAACATTTATTGACTTTTTTCTATATATGCAGAGAATATATATATACTTAGAGATTTATTTATATTTATAAAATGTAATCTTATATTATTAAACATTATAAAATTTATGTAAACATTTATATTTACATAAATAAATATCTCTAAATATATATATATATTTACATATTGAGAGAAGACAATGGAGTGATACATTTAATATGTTGAAAGAAATAAGGCATTATTAATTTAGAATTTCATATCTAGTGAAAATAACTTTCAAAAATAATAAATGGTGCAGACTTTTTCAGACAAGCAGTAATTGAGAGAATTGATTGTCAGAAGACAAAGCACTACAGGAAATGTTAAGGGAGGTTCTTCAAGTAAAAGGAAAATGATAACAAATGGTAACATATCAATACAAAGAAATGAAGAGCATCATAATGAGTAAATATATAGGTAAATATAAAAGGTAGTTTTCTATGTTTAATTATTAAAAATAAGTATGTGAAGCAAAGAAATAAAAATGTGTTATGGAGTTGACAGAATATATACAAGCAAAATAAATGTATGACAACAATAGCACAAAGGATGTGAGGAAAAATATAGGTGCGAGATTCTTACAGGTATAATTGAAGTGGTATAATTCTATTTGAAAGTAAACTCTGAAAAGATAGAGATAAAAATTTTAATTCCAAAAATATCCACTAAAAATAGACAAAGAGGTATAACTAATAAGCCAATAATGTTGATACAATGGAATACTGAAAATTATTCTATTAATCCAAAAGAAGATACGAAAAGAGGAAAAAGGAAGAAAGAACAGATGGCACAAATAGGAACAAAGAGCAAGCGAGTAGATCTAAGTCCAATCATATCTATAATTACATTAATTATAAATTGTCCAAACACTCTAATGAAAAGAAAGAGATTGTCAGACTGAAACTATTTCCTGTCTCTAAGAAAATCACTTTAAATATAATGACATTTATGTTAAAAGTAAAAGGATGAAAATAATAAACCATGCAAACACTAATCATAAGAAAGATGGAGTGGGTACATTAATAACAGCTAAATTAGATACGAAACTGGTTTTCCTAATGTGGTTCCTTATGCAGGAGCATCAATAAATCAGGAACTCATTAGAAATGTAAATTTCAGGTCCCATTTTAGACTTACCGAATCAATTTAAAATTGAAGTCCAGAAGTCTGTTTCATCAAGCAAGTCCTTGGAGTGACTTTGATTCATGCTACAGTTGGAGACTCACTGTATACAGAGGAGCATTTCATAATTATAAGTGTATCAATTATTTAAAGAGACCAAAGTATCCAAGATGAATTTGGATACCAGTGCTGCTACTCATCTGACCACATCACTTTGTGAAAGTCACTTAATCTGCTGAATCTTGGTTTACTCATCTGTGAAGTGTGGCTATTAAATGCTTGAGATTTCATATAATGTATGTATGTATCTATACCACTGACACAGAAACAGTGACTGATAAATGTACTGTTAAAATTGTGCAATGATTTGATACGTTCATATTGAATCTCTCCTGTCATACCAATGGCCCCCTCTGCACATTTGCTTCTCGTGTCTTTTCTCCTTAACTGCTGCACTCTTGGTCTTATATACAAATCCTAACTACCTTTCTAGTCATAGGCAAGTCCAGCCTTCACTGGTCTTCATCTCCCCAAGATGTACTTTTTATATCTCATATTTTGGTTCTTAAGTACATAACAGTTCCTCCCTTTAAAAAATTCATATATACTTTATTTTTATAACATTTGATAATACTAAGTATAGTTGTAGCATTTTATATGTTTGAATGCTTAATAAAGTTATAAAACATTATATGAATATACTACAATTTATCCACTCTACTGTCCAATGACCATCTGGGTTATTTCTGGTCTTTTACTATTACAGATGAGGCGGTAGATTTCTGTCCAACTCACAAAACACAAATGCAAGAGTTTCTCTATGGTATACTCCTAAATGTGGAATGACTGCATTTTGGAATTATCAAGTGTTTAACTGCTCAGGCAGCTATGATGTTAAACAACTACTGCTGATTGTTTTTGACAAATGACCTGGGAAAATGTTGATTGCACTGGGTGTGTTCTGAGTCAGGTTAAATAAAAACAAGCCTTGTGAGTGGTGTTTTCCAGGAAACCGGCAGACAGGTCAAATAAGGACAATTCTTCAGATAGGGGTTTGAAAGAGCTCTTACCTTATTTGGACTCTAGCGGCTGCTAGATTGCTTGTTTTCACTGTAATTGTGGGTTGGTGGTTTACAAGACCACCACTGAGCAGCTCTCTGAATATTCAACCACTTTTTTTGCTGACAAGATTGTTGTACGCAGTTGATTCATTTTCAGGATTCTGAAAAAGTTGATTTTGACTTTTTTTCTGATAATGTTCTTGTTTTATGGAAAAGGATATTTTGAAGGTCCTTACTCTACCATCCCAGCTGACATAATTTGAAATTAATTTTGATGTACTTAATTTAACCAGCCTATTATTCTACAGTGCCATGTTTAAGAAGTTCTTTTCTGTCACAGGCTGCTGAAAATATGACAAGCTGACTTTCTGGAGAAATTCTGATGATACATACAAGCTCTGCAAGAGGATTTAAAGATTGTATTGTAGTCAAGAATGTACAATGAAATTACTGTATGCAGCAGTGTAGAAAAAAATGCCTTTTTATAAGAATTATAAAACCATAGCTTTATAAATCAGTGGTCAGTGGCTTACAGAGAGAACTATCAGATGTGTTTACATCACATCTTATTCACTTTTTTATTTTTATTTTTTGAGATGGAGTCTCACTGTATCACCAGGCTGGAGTGCAGTGGTGCGATCTTGGCTCACTGCAACCTCCACCTCCCAGGTCAAGCGATTCTCCTGCCTCAGCCTCCTGAGTAGCTGGGACTACAGGTGCCTACCACCACACCTGGCTAATTTTTGCATTTTTAGTAGACATGGGGTTTCACCATGTTGGCCAGCATGGTCTCAATCTCTTGTGGTCTCAATCTCTTGACCTTGTTATTCACTTTTTTCAATGGCTCAAATGCTTTGGCATTTCTATGTTCATATTTGTGTATTCCTTTTCTTTATAGCTCCAATAGCTTTAATTTTCTAAGCAGTCTGTCTGTCAGATATGCACATCTACTGCACTTGAAGTATAGTGGAACTCATCAGTAGTAATGTGTACTAGTTATGACTTGTTGACATTTCCATTATAAACTTTAATTTTGAATTGTTTATGCATAACTGCGGATTTCTATTGTATTGGGCTGAAAGTTGACAGGATTTCAGCCACCACTTGTGAATTTTGATTTAGATTCATTATGTGCATCAGAATCTTGTTGTTTTTTAAATAAGAGCATGGAAAGCATTTCTTGTAATCTGCTCTTTAACAAAGAATAATTTTTAAACAGTTTGTTGGGCAGCTAATAGGGAGAACCAGGTCATTTTTGTATTAAGTAAAAAATAAAACTTTGAGAAACTTGGATTTTGAAAGTAATGACAATGCTTAGGTTAGTATTATTTGTAATTCGAATCATTTACCTCTAATGAGAATGCTAGTTGAAAATGTTTTCTTAAAGTTTTACACCCTGTAAATGAAGGCCCAGGAAAAATAACGTATAAAATGAAACAGCAAACAGGCAAAATTCCTGCTTACTTTTATTAGATAAAAGTAATTTGAGTGCTTATCTAATTAAAAAAAAGATTGTAGTTGTTTTATGGTGAAATAGTCCTTCAGAATATATCGTCTGCTCTGTTGCAGGAAGTGAAGGTGTGGCTTGTCTCAACCTGTTGCAAATGTCTTGAAAGGCAGAGTTCCGGGCAGTGATTGATTATACAAAGCCCACAATTTTGATAAGTTGGAAAGTCTGCTCTGTGACTCACTGTGTGATCTTAGGCAAGTTATGGACCTCTTTGAATCTCAGGGAAAATAGTATCTGTCTTTTAGATTTGTTCTGAGAATTCAATAGATAAAGCCTCTGACATGTAGTAGGCTGAACTAAATAATGAAATAAACTTATTTCTTCACATCTCAACTTCTTCTGGACCCAGAATTTCCCAGTTTTGCTGCTCTCCTCCTCACTAAGTACATTCATCTCCTAATAACCACTCTGACTTGTTGAGAAGGAAGAGAACTCATGTGGTCACTCTTTCGTTTTCCCCATATTACCCTCAGTCCCAACTACTTAAAACCATCAAAAGTTAGACATACCTCATTTTTTTGTGCCCTCATTCTAGCTATCTAATTGCTATGAATAATAATGTTTATTATTTTCCATGAAGTTCTTACATAATTTCTGTTACCTATATCAAGCCCATAAGATAGACATTTTAATTGCCATTTTAAGAGTGAAGAAAAAGGGTCATAGAGAAGATAAGCAATTTGTTTGGTGTCAGAGCTACTGACTACAGAAACTAGGATTCTAACTGGGGGCGGTTTAACCCCAAAACCCATGCTTTTTCTACTACAGAACTTAGACTCTTTTGGCTGATAATCTTGTAGTTAACAAGGAATATGTTTTGATACTATTTGGCCCAATTATTTGGTACAAAATTTAAAAGTTGGTAAATTATCAACATCCTCTGTACTTTTTGGAACAGTCAAGTTACCATGAAAATATTAAGAAAGATGTGAACATAAGTGAGGTTTGAGGAGAGGTTTTTCCACTTATACTCTAAATTCATGATCTTGAACAGCATGTTCCCATCTTATAATTGAATAAAATATGACTTTCAAAACAAAAAAGGATTGTGAAATGTGTATCAAACCACAAAGGTACTGGATTGGATGTGTATGCTCAGAACCTTAGAGCTGGATTTTGTTGACGTTGATGAGTGCTTACAAATTCACAGCCAGTAAGATTTTGTTCTTTTCCCAGGATTTGGAACATTTACCAACCTTCATGAATGAGGAGGCTTTGTATTTTTGAATCATAGTGACACATAGTGACTGCTCATAGACTTGGGTCCTAACTGGGTCACATCTGGGCAGCACCAATGGAAGATGATGGGCAGAAAAGACCAAGCTTAAAGAGAGGGGAAGGAAGTTAGAAAAATGATGAGACATACCCCCAAAATTGATGCTAATTATCCATTAGACACTGAATTAAGAGACATTTCCAGGTTTCAGTTTTCAAGAATATGAAAATTTGAAAGATAAAATTTATAGAAAGGGTTAAGTCCAGTCCAAGAGAGTGTTATAAACAGATAAGAAGCAGGAGTTGACATAAGTCTAAAGACTTCAAACCCTTATTTCTGTTTGTTCTGATTTTGATTGGACAATGTTTGTACATCTCTGCTGCTTACCGACTGTGTGGACTTGAATAAACCTTTTGACTTTTTCTAATCTTCAATTTATTTATCTGTGAAATGGAGATACTAATCTTTACCTTGCAATGTGGGTGTAAAGATAAGAAATAATACATGTAACATGTTGGGTACCTAGTTGATGATCAATACATGGTGGTTTTCCTCTTTCTTAAAGGACAGTTATATATACATATAACTTATAAGATATATGTGTGTGTGTATATATATATACATATATTTGTTGGGCATGGTGGCTCATGCCTGTGATCTCAGCACTTTGGGAGATTGAGGCGGGCGGCTCACTTGAGGCCAGGAACTCAAGACCAGCCTGGCCAACATAGTGAAACCCTGTCTCTACTAAAAATACAAAAAATTAGGCTGGTGTAGCGGCACATGCCTGTAACCCCAGCTGCTCAGGAGGCTGAGGCATGAGAATCGCTTGAACCCGGGAGGTGCAGGTTGCAGTGAGCTGAGATCATGTGACTGCACTCCCACCTGGGTAACAGAGCGAGACTCTGTTTCAAAACAATAAAATAAAATGAAATAAAAAATAAGTTTTATGTATATATATATTTATGTTCTTAAAGGACAAGTTATATATATACACACACACACACATACACACACACACACATATACGTATGTATATATATGTATATATGTCTTTTTGACCACATTACACACTCTGAGAAGATTCAAAGTCATTAATTACCTAAAACTATAAAGTATAACAAAAGTTTAGAACCTGATTCTCTTCTTTCCGCAGCATGGATTAAATGTGGAAAAAGCTGGCTCACCAACAGCAGCTCTGTGGAGCTGTATGAGCTAGCTCTGCCTTGGTGTACATCAACCTTAATTTTAGCTGTTACTCCACACACTTTCATTCTGTCATTCTTACATAATGTGATCCATCCAAAGGATGTGTCAGCATTCATGAAGTCATGACTCAGAAGATGATGAGCTGTGTCAGAGCTGAGGTAAAGCAGTGCCTAGGACCATTACCACAGATTTGTCAGAGCAATGAGCATTACTGGTTATAACTATCTGAAGAAACCTAACCTCTGGAATGAAGCACTTATGAATTCCGGAGTCTAAGCAAAACTTTTGTGGGTAGCAAAAGAAGAGGTCATTGAGCCAAGGAAATACCCAGGATTCATCCATTACAGAGACACTTAAGCCACGGAGTTAAAAGACAGTTTTCCAGTGAGAGACTGAATGTACAAATGGACAATGGCCAGATCATATATATATAACTTTGACCCACAAACTGTGGCAAACTGCTCAGGAAACCAATCCTCCTGTCTACAATAAATAGCCCAATTTATTGTCTACAATAAATAGGCCAGCCTGCTGCAAGTCAGATTTGCAGACTGCCAGATTGTTACCTCTAGTGACATGACAATCCAGGAAGATAAGCATAACTTCTATCACAATTGGCCCCAAATGAGTAAGAGTTGGTTAATAACTGACAGCATCCCTAATTTGTGTCCCTGCTTCCAACTTAGAGAAAGATATGCACTCCTAACCAATCACACAGGATGTCTACAGCTAGTTAGCCTGCCTATAGCATCCCCATTCCAAAGCCTCCAGTTTATCCCCTTTTTTTCCACTGTAAAGCTTTCCCTCTTCTCCGCCTGCCTCAGAGTCTCTGCCAAAACACAAGCAACAGTGGCTGACACCCTTGCTATGGCAAGCTCTGAATAAACAGCCTTTGCTTTTTCCTATTTAGTTGGTCTTTGTTTATTTCCACACCAGACAAAGATTTGCCAAGTCACAAAGAAAGGACCCCAACCTTAACTACAGACTAGCTCATTCCAGTTCTTCCCAATTCACAAGCCTCAATGCCATGCCTCGCCTTTCTCATCTTGCCTGTACTTTTTCTGTCTGTAACATCACTTTCCTTTCTTAATTCTTTTTACTTAGATCTGCAGTCCTTCGTGTTGCCTTTGTGCCTCACTTGGATGATTATAACAGCCCCTGAACTAGTCAACTTCACTTGTTTCACATTCTAATCCATCTCAGTCACTGCGACCAGATAAATCTCACAGCAGCACAGTTCTGATGTCACTCATCAAGAGTAATACACAGAACATTTTCAGTCTAAAAGGACAATTCCTTAGTAGCCACCGAAGCGGCCTTTCCCAAACTTGCACTAGAGCACATAAAATAAGAGCTTTTTTTAAGAATGATTTTCCAGTTTTTATAAAAACTGCGGAGTTATATTAGAAAAAATATTCAGAAACCTGTCCATGTTTGCCCTGTGAAATCTGAAGAACCTCTTGTCATCTGAAAGATCTAGAAAGATATTTGTTCTTAGGGGCCAGGAAATACATTTTTTATCAACTATAATAGAAAACATTGAAGCTGTATCTCTACTGAACAGGTGTTGATTTTGGAAGAGAGGAAAAATGATTGTGAACTGACTTTCATATTCACCTAAGGTATTTCCTATAGGATATTTTAACAAAAGACATGCTCAGACATGCTGGAATCAGTAAATTTCACTCCTGAACCACCTTTGGAAAAAATTTACATAAAGACATACAATTGCCAAATGGCTAAAAATGAACAATTCCAGAATGCATATGTCAGGCTATGAAAAGCTTAATGGAGCTACCTTTACTGAGCTTGTTTGAAAAAGTCAGTTTTCTGATTGAAAAATGCCTTTTCAGGTGGATTTGACAGCTTTGAGTTAAGCTTTATCCATGTTTTTCATACCTGTTCTCCTGTATCCACTCTAATCCTCATATGAGAAAAATTGTTTATCAAGCATCATTATTTTACCCTACAACCAGATGAAATATACTGCATATTGGGGAACCACTGAAAACTTTATGTTACTCTGTTTTACATAACTGGAATATTTGTGCCAAGAATATTACAAAATGCTCTTTCCCTCCATAAAACCAGAGTTGCCTGGGGCCACATAAAAGCCATTGTCATTCCTAAAGAATTTAAGTGATAGATTTCAACATTTTTACAACTCATGTGGAGTGATCTGAGTCACTATGCTTTTATAAATGAAAAATGACTGAGACATCACGTGCAGAAATTACCTGTGCCTAATTCCTTTTCTTTTCTTTTTTTTTTAGATGGTTTTATGTTGCCTAATCCCTTTTCTATTCTAATTCTCCTTCCAACTAGAATGTTTGAAAGTTTCTATTACAAATAGGCATAAAAATCAGAATACATAGTCTGATTTCAACTATAAAAAGCTATGTGATACGAAAAAGTGCTCAACATCATTGATTATCAGAGAAATGCAAATCAAAACTACAATGAGATATCATGTTACCCTAGTAAAAATGACTTTTCTTCCAAAAAAAAAAAAAACAGGCAATAACAAATTCTGGCAAGGATGTGGAGAAACAGGAACCCTTGTACTCTCTTGGTGAGGATGTAAATTAGTACAACCACCACGGAGAACAATATGGAAATTTCTTGAAAAACTAAAAATAGACCTACTATATAATCCAGAAATTCCACTACTGAATATTTATCTAAAGGAAATGAAATCAACATGTCAAAGAGATATCTACACTTCCATGTTGACTGCAGCACTATTCACAATAGCCAAGAATTGGAAGCAACCTGTGTCCATCAACAGATGAATTGATAAAGAAAATATAGTACATATACACAGTAGAGTTCCATTCGACCATGAAAAAGAATGAGATCTGTCATTTGAAACAACATTGATGGAATTGGAGGACATTACATTAAGTGAAATAAGCAAACTACAGAAAGATAAACTTCACGTTTTCACTTATTTGTGGGAGCTAAAAATTAAAACAGTTAAACTCATGGAGATAGAGAGTAGAATGATGGTTACCGGTGGCTGGGAAGGGCAGTTGGGGGTGGTGGGAGTGGGTATGGATAATGAACACAAAAATACAGTTAGAATAAGTATTATCTAGTATTTGATAGCACAACAGGGTGACTACAGTCAACAGTAATTATAGTACATTTTAAAATAACTAAAATAATAAATTAGAATGTTTGTAACACAAAGAAATGATCGATGCTGGAGGTGATGAATACCCCCATTTACCCCAATGTGATTGCTACACATTGCATACCAGTATCGAAATATTTTATTGCTAGGCATGGTGGCTCATGTCTGTAATCCTAGCACTTTGGGGGCCAAGGTGGGCAAATCACTCAAGCCCAGGAATTCGAGACCAGTCTGAGCAACATGGCCCTATAATTCAGATGGAATAAGTTGCCTTATTAGTACTTCTGTCCAGCTAGTGAAATTCAAAATTGTGGAAAATGTAGATGAAATTTTATAAGCTCCCATGATCAGCATGATGTGAAAAAGAATACACAGGCATAAAAAAAATTAGAGGAAGTACATAGTTAATAGTGTTAGTAGTGTTTTCTCTTTGGGTCAAGACTATAAATGATTTATTTTCTTCTTTGTACTTTTTATATATTCTAAATTTTATATAATAAACATTTAACATTTTATTTAAGTATGTAAAATGTATTTAAAATGTTTTGTAGAAACTAGTGTATTAGTTTGTTTTCACACTGCTGATAAAGACATCCTAGAGACTGGAAAGAAAAAGAGGATTAATATGGACTTACAGTTCCACGTGGCTGGGAAAGCCTCGCAATCATGGCAGAAGGTAAGGAAGAGCAAGTCATGTCTTACATGGAAGGCAGCAGGCAAAAAAAGCGCTTGTGCAGGGAAACTACCTTATTTTAAACCATCAGATCTCATGAGACTCATTCACTATCATGGGAACAGCACAGGGAAGACCCACCCCCATAATTCAATCATCCCCCTCCAGGTTCTTCCCACAATATATGGGAATTGTTGGAGTTAAAATTCAAGGTGAGATTTGGTTGGGGACACAGCCAGACCGTATCACATGGCTTTCCACCAACAATGGAATAAACTCTAAGCACCTTAGCTACAGACTAATAGTTTTCTATGACTGGACACCAACCTATCTTTTCACAACTTTGTTTTTTATTTTTCATTATTACCCTTCACATACCTTTTATTTCAATAAAAAGTAACTCTTTGACATTTTCCATATAGACTCTTTCTTGACTCTGCATACTTGTATACTCTGTTACTGAATTTTCCTCCATTTCCACACTTGTTCTTAGCCAAAAGGCCAAGAAGCAATTTTTCCTCCATTTCCAGATCATTCCAGGCTCACTTTATCTGCTACTTTATCTATGAGGTTTTTCTAAAGGAAACACCTAAAGTAAGCAAGCACCTTCTGCTTAATTCTTGTACAACTTTTTACTTTTTTTTTTTTTTTTTTGAGACAGGGTCTTGCTCTCTTGCCCAGGTTGGAGTGCAGTGGTGCCATCACAGCTCACTTCCAGGGCTCAAGTGAGCCTCCTGCCTCAGTTTCCCAGATAGCTGAGACTACAGGTGTGCACTACAAGTGGCTATTTTCATTTTTTTGTGCAGCTGAGGTCTCCCTATGTTGCCTAGACGGGTCTTGAACTTCTGGGCTCAAGCAATCCTCCTATCTCAGCCTCCCAAAGTGCTGGTATTATAGGCAGGAGCCACCACACCAGACCTATTTCTTATAGAATTAATTATATAGGGGATTCTCTCCTTGGCTAGGTTATATTCCCTCCCTCCCTCCGTCCTTCCCTCCCTCCATCCCTGCTTCGTTTGCTCCTCCCTCCTTCCTTCCTTCCTTCCTTCCTTCCTTCCTTCCTCTCGCTCCTTCCCTTTCTTCCTTTCTTCTTTCTTTCCTGCTTTTAAATAGCTAATTTGGTCAGGTTTTTTTTGTTTTATTAAAATTTTCTAAATTTTATCTTCAAATCTACACTCTAAGTTTGGGTATTCTGGAGCCCTTGAGACTCACACACTTGATAAATGAATGTATAGTTGAAATAATGTTTATATCAGTTATAGCTAGAAGTCTCAAGGATCCTGCACAATCATGTCTGATTAGTCATGGAGAAGTGTGACAAATAGGAAGACAAATGTGAAAAGTTATGAGATAGAATGTTACCTGGATTCACTGCCAGTTTTTAAATCCAAGGATTAGATTGAATGTAAATTTAATTCTAAGCCTCTGGTCCCTGGGAGTTCAGATTTATAAAACTAGCCATTATCTGACCCTTGTATTTATTTAATCATATAACAAATGATTGTTCTGTGGAACAGTCATTTTCATTTCTTGCTGGAAATGCCCACTTTTTTTCCTCCTGGTATTCAGTTCCTCCCTCTACACCTGGAGTGTTTGCTCTCCTCCTCCCCTCACTTCCTCTTCCTCCCCCCTTCTCTTCTCCCTCCTTCTCCCTCCCTTCCTTCTTACACTCAGTTGCTCTTTAATTTTACCTATTCCTTCTTATTACTCCATTGGTTTTTAAAACGTACTCTACAAAATGCAATTTGACTGTCTCATGCACGGTTAGAAAACTCCTGGTTCTACAAGATTAGTTTGAGTGTTCTGCAGACATATGAATGAGGACTTCAATTATATATTAGAGAGACTTTAGATGATAACTTGATCTTTCTTGTGGAAATACAACTTTTTAAAAATTTAGTTTTTAGAATATTTAGTATATATGACATGTAGAATCTGCAAATCTAGAAACGTCTGCATGATTTGTGGATTTTCTGACTTTTAATTTACCTGTTTGACATTTGCTGTGAGCCTTTCAGTCATAACTATTTTATTATTTAGTTCTCTAAGTAATTTTTGGTTACCTACTACATATCAGATACCATGCTAAGTATTAGGAATACAGAATCAAATGAGGCATGGTCCATACCCTCAAGTAGCTTACATTAGAATGAGAGAGACAGATAAACCATTTCACTACAGTGCAGTGTGGAAAATACAGTAGCAGAGGCAGGTACAAGGTACCATTGAACAATAATTAATGACTCTTCCTGGAACTTGGGAAGTATCTTCCAGGGATGTCACTGAAGCTGTTTTAAAATATGGCAAACTTTTGTATTTAGTTCAGTAACAGCACAGCCCATTTTGCCAATCACATCTTAACAGTTGGAAAAGCAAACATATTATCTATCAGGCTTTCTTCTAAACTTTAAATATGTTTTATGTAAGTTATAACTCCAGAGAAAATTTACAAAGGATACACCTTAATCTAGAAGGAATTAGAGCTGCCACAGCTCCTATGCTTTTAACCTCTCAGTATTTTATCTGTTGGCCTCCACTGTTTCTTCCTGGAATTCACATCACTACCACCACTCTGTTCTCCTTGTCCTTATGTCAGTGTGGCCAAATACTTTCCCTTTATTTCAATCAGGACAAGACACGTTTTTTTTTGTTGTTGTCGTTGTTGTTTTTCCCCCCCTGAAAGGAATAGAGAACCATAGAATATTAGTCTTAAAATGTCTTTAGGCCAGGTGCAGTGACCCATGTCTGTAATCCTAGCACTTTGAGAGATTGAGGCAGGAGAATCACTTGAGCCCAGAGTTCAAAACCAGACTGGGCAACATAGTGAGACCTCTAGTCTAGAGGTCTAGACAGAATCTAGTCTAAAAATGAAGGCTTAAGTGTGATGTATAGCCCCCTCCCAAGTAGGGTATCACCTGTGTGGGCATCTTCAGACATAGGGATCTTAATACCACAGAGAAATCCCTTTAAATTTGTTGGGTAAAATCTCTCCAATGTTTATTAAGAAATACACAAAAAATAAAGCAAAGAAGAAAATGCAAAAGAGATGTAAATGAGAGAAAGAAAAATGGGCACTTATTAAAGGTCTAATAAGTGCACATTTGTATCCATCATTCTACTGAGTTCTTACTCCTAAGATGCTCTTCCCTTTAGCAAACTAATAAGCAAGTCAACAAAGAAAGAAAGAACAAACAAAATGTAGTGATCAGGGACACGTCGGGGAGATGGATGGTGGCAGGTGGCCAAAGGACCACGAAAGTTTTACAGAATGTCTTCCTCTGAATATGTTGAGTCTTGCATTCAAGCATTTATTATACACCAATAATATGAGCAACATTTTACTTGACAAAGAAACAGAAAAGAAAGAAAGGAAGAAAACAGAAGAGCACGAGGAGAGAATTTAGAATGGATTCTGTTCTTCAAAGCATCTGCTAATTTGAACTTAGGGAGGAGGGGAAAACATTGAAAGAGAATAAGACACGTGTAGAAGACAAGGACAGGGAGAATTTCAGTCCAGTGAGCAATGTAACTCATTTCAATTCTACAACTATTTATGGAGCAGCTAAATGCGCCCATCACCCTTTAATAAATTGAGTACCGAATTAAAACCACCCAAAGGGAATATACTTCCTTCTTTTTCACAGACCCTCTTTGTTCTATTCTGCCCATGACGTTTTCCTCCTCAAGAACCAGCAAATCCAGTCACAATCAATAACAGCCATTACAAATCAGTTTCAAAAAAATAAATCACCCCTTCTAAATTTCTTCTAGATATTATCTTCTATGTTTTGAGTATAACTGTATATAGTATAGACTATAGCTATATATGTACACTTCCCACTTACATCTTTTCTTTGCTTTTATAATGTCTTTCTTAAAACTCCTTTTAGAAGTTCTGCACAATTCTGACTTTTACCAAGTCAGCCTACTTCTTCTCTCAAAAACACAAACATAAATTGTCTAGAGAACTCCAGTCAATTTTTCCAGAGGGGAAAAAAAAAATGCTTCAGTTTTCTCCTCTACCAAGACAGGAAGCACTTCCTGGAGATTAATCATTATGTTGCCTTGCAAAATTGGGAAGGTTAAGAGAAATTAGTAAAGTAGGTTGTATCATCCTACTTGGAATTTGGAATTTTTGGAAATGGTCCTGCTGCCATTTGGATGAAAGCAAGGATGAGTCAAGCTGCGGATGATCCAAACAAACACTGTCACTCTTTAAAAGCTGGGCTCCCGAGGGTGGACCTGCACGGAGGCAGGCAAGAAAGCAAGGCATAGAGACAACACAGAGCTAAGTAAAGCCGGTGGAAATGAAGAGTCTTCCCATCCTACTGTTGCTGTGTGTGGCACTTTGCTCAGCCTATCCGTTGGATGGAGCTGCAAGGGATGAGGACACCAGCATGAACTTTGTTCAGGTAATTAACACTAACTGACCTGGCCAGGTGGGGAACTTCCACAGTAAGCTCAAACCATTCTGTGTGTCTTAAAACCCACATAGAATGCTTGAGCGTACTGTGTAGGAACAGGTCAAGAATAGAGAGTTATAGAGTGTTGGAAGTGGAAAGGGTCTCATTATCACACCATTTGGGCTTCTCCTCTTATGTAGGAAGAAACAAAGGCCAGAAAGGTTAGGTGTTTTCTTAAGATCACACAACACCATACGAGTAGCAGCACTGGGGCTTAAGGCACATGAATAACAAGCGGAGAGTGGATGAACCGTATCTTACTTTGGAACATCTTCAGTTTTTTTTTTTAAATGCAACGTAATTTTAGCTAAATATTTATGTTGCTAGTATCGTATTATAAAACTTGGTATTATTTCAGCAAACTAGAGAAATACTCCAAATAGCTTAAGAAAAGTGAGCAACTGCAAAAACTTACTATAAATAGATAGTTATAGTAAAATTTGTAAGAATGACCTAAAAACTATACTTATTCTGTTAGCAATATCTAGAAAACTACTACGACCTTGAAAAAGATGTGAAACAGTTTGTTAGAAGAAAGGACAGTGGTCCTGTTGTTAAAAAAATCCGAGAAATGCAGAAGTTCCTTGGGTTGGAGGTGACGGGGAAGCTGGACTCTGACACTCTGGAGGTGATGCGCAAGCCCAGGTGTGGAGTTCCTGATGTTGGTCACTTCACAACGTTTCCTGGCATCCCGAAGTGGAGGAAAACCCACCTTACATACAGGTAATGGTTCCGAGAGGTTTTCACATGAGATTAGAATTTTATAAACTATGTCATAGGAGAAAATAGTATCCTCTTCAATTTTTCTCCTACAGGATTGTGAATTATACACGAGATTTGCCAAAAGATGCTATTGATTCTGCCATTGAGAAAGCTGTGAAAGTCTGGGAAGAGGTGACTCCACTCACATTCTCCAGGCTGTATGAAGGAGAGGCTGATATAATGATCTCTTTCGCAGTCAGAGGTACAAAAAAAAAAAAAAAAAAAAAAAAAAAAAAAAAAAAAATCAGAACAAAACAAAACACAAAACAAAGCAAAACCAAACAAAAATGTATCCATTCATCTATCTGTTGTTATTATACTGGAAAAGGCCCAAAAGGGATCCTCATTACCTATCTTTCCAATAATTTTTTTTCCTACTAGAACATGGAGACTTTTACCCCTTTGATGGACCTGGAAATGTTTTGGCTCATGCCTATGCCCCTGGGCCAGGGGTTAATGGAGATGCTCACTTTGATGACGATGAACAATGGACAAAAGATACAACAGGTTAGTTACACATCTCTCAGAATGATTTTGGCATTAATTTTTTTATATGTAGAAATCTCTTAATAACCAAGAAAGCTCAAGAAATGAGATGTTCTGGATTTTCCAGTGGATCAGAGATCAGCAGAATATATTTTTGTTTTAATTATTATTGAAAATATTTTCAGATGCTCTAACAGTTTTCCTACATTGGTAAGCACAATATAGGAAATATCATTAAGTATTTCTTTAATGACTGCGCATCTTTGTGATCTAGGGGTAACCATTATTAAGAAAAATTTATCCTATCGAAATGCAAACATGCAAGGGATAGCATATTGCACTGAATCTACACTAAAATGCGCTCTTGATGTTGCTTATGTAATTTCCTCCATTTACTTCTTTACTCTTCAAACCAGAAATCAGAATTAAATTTCAGAAACTGAGATTCTTTTTTTTTTTTTTTTTTTTTTTTTTTCCTGGCTGAGGCATTATTTTAGTACTTTTAGGTTAAAAGAATTTTTATGGGCTTGTTCTGAAGGAAAAGACTAACTCCCAAATACAACGTTCAAACTGTTTAGGTAGAAGAATGTTTCTCAGTTCATAACTGTATATTTTGGGGAATGACATCCAAAGTTTTCAAAAAAACCAGCTAAAACAATTAACACTGCTTCTAAAAACATAGAAAAACAATACTATGTCTGAGGTTTAGCTGGGATTTACAATGAAAATGTAAACCTCTGTAGGACGTACAAATGTGAATTTAGTCCTGGATAAAATTCTTGATTTGGTTGAGTTGACGAATTCTTGTAAAGAAATCTTCCTGCAAACTCTCAAATGAGATTGTTCCTAGCATTACAAGTTATACAAGTAATACTAGCAAAAGTAATGTAGATTTACTTACCGTATTGATTATAATTACCCAGTGCCTCCCAATTTTAGCATTATGGATGTCTTTAAAAATATGAAGGAAGACTGGGCACGGTGGCTCACACCTGTAATTCCAGCACTTTGGGAGGCCGAGGTGGGTGGATCACGAGGTCAGGAGATCGAGACCATCCTGGCTAACACAGTGAAACCCCATCTCCACTAAAAATACAAAAAATTAGCCAGGCGTGTTGACGGGCGCCTGTAGTCCCAGCAACTCGGGAGGCTGAGGCAGGAGAAGGGCGTGAACCCGGGAGGCGGAGCTTGCAGTGACCTGAGATGGCGCCCCTGCACTCCAGCCTGGAGTGCAGACTCTGTCTCAAAACAAAAAAAAAAAAAAAAAAAAAGAAGGAAAAAATTTTGAATAAAAACCAGTGTTTATGTATTCTTATGTATTCTAAATCTGTTTTGTGACAAATGTTAGACATGAGTGGGCGTACTGTGTTTTAAACCAATTTTGCAAATTCTATGACATCTATCATTATTCATGTTTTTAGTCTCAATATGTACTTCATGATGATGAGACTGAGACATTATGAATTAAGATGAATATAGTTTCCTTTAACTGAGACTACAAATGGCAAATGTAAATATAATAAAACAGTGTTTAGCTTTGCATTGACAAATGAAGATAAATATTTGATATGCTAAACAAATGGGTTCATTCCATTCCTGAGTACAAGAAAAGGGACCTGTTTCTTCTGGAGTTAATATGCTTGTGAGGCTGGGGGTGGGTTCCGGGGGATCAATCTCAAAGATTGATTTCGGGTATGAGTTTTAAAATACACTTAGCTTTCCATTAAGTGTGTAATTAGTCAATTGTTTGGTTAACCAACAAACAAGGTGTAAAAAGCCCTGTGTGGTTCCAAGAAGCAAAAACCAGTACAATGCACAGCAGACCTGTGTAATGTACGTGTATTTAAAAAATAAGTTACTATTGTTTTTGATTTCTTAAATAGGGGTCAATTTATTCCTCGTTGCTGCTCATGAACTTGGCCATTCCCTGGGTCTCTTTCACTCAGCCAACACTGAAGCTTTGATGTACCCACTCTACCACTCACTCACAGACCTGACTCGGTTCCGCCTGTCTCAAGATGATATAAATGGCATTCAGTCCCTCTATGGTGAGTGACGCTGGGAAAATTAGCCATTGTGGTTTTGCAACGATGGTCTTCAGAAGAGGTGTCAAATGTTCATTTAGCTGAAAGCACCGTGAGAATGTTTGGAAAGCTCACAAACGGGCATATATTGAAACGTATCACATTTCCCCTAATGTTCCCTTTAGGACCTCCCCCTGGATCCCCTGAGACCCCCCTGGTACCCACGGACCCTGTCCCTCCAGCACTTGGGACGCCAACCGCGTGTGATCCTGCTTTGTCCTTTGATGCCGTCAGCACTTTGAGGGGAGAAATCCTGTTCTTTAAAGACAGGTCAGACTGAAAAATTATATTTTCCTATCATTTTAGTCTACAATGCTTAGAAAGGAAAACACACAGAAATTTGATAGAGATTTTTAAACATTTAAAACAAAAACGTTTCTTCTGAGCTTGGCATCATTTAGATCTGGTGCTGCCTTTTCCCACATTTTCCTAAAATTGCCAGGTTCGTATTTGAAGGCTCAGGCTGATCTGGTTCCTGTCTTCTAATTGCTATTTCCAAATGTTTTAAGTCGCGGTTACTTTTCAAAAGGCATGAGTAGATCTCTAGAATAATACTTTTATTTTTACCTCCTTTAAAAATGACATCAGGATCAACATCACATTTAATCAAGTAATTTATCTACTGATGGATCAATATGCACATGACAAACATTCAAACAGCACAAATTAGAAGAAAATTAAAAACTTTAGTTCCCAGCTCCCCCTATATTCATCCAGAGTCAAGACTTTTTGCGCATCCTTCCAGAATCTTTCTACATGTATATAAGAATATATTTATACAGCACATGCATGTATACACACACTGCCCAGCTTTTGGAAGAGGGTATAGCATACGCACTGTATTGCACACATTGCAGGTAGTTAAAGCTTATGCTGGGCTAATTCATTTGCATGATAGAATAATTTTTCTTTCATAGAAGACATTACTCTGGAAACCTATGACAGGAGACTCACTACAGTCTTCTGAAGAAAAAGGAAAGAAACTTTCTAATGGCAATATACCTGATTTCTATCTGCCATCCAGCCTAGAAGATGAGAGAATGGGGGATGTTGCGTGAGGCAAGATGGTGAGGAAAATGTTTTAAAGGTGAAAGACTGTTTTTCAATTTACATTTCTTTTTACATATATTTTAGGCACTTTTGGCGCAAATCCCTCAGGAAGCTTGAGCCTGAATTGTATTTGATCTCTTCATTTTGGCCGTCTCTTCCTTCAGGCGTGGATGCCGCATATGAAGTTACTAGCAAGGATCTTGTTTTCATTTTTAAAGGTAATTATTACATCATCATTTGTTTAACTTGCTAAAATAAACCCTCTCATAAGAAATTGAACAACACTTTCCTTTTCCCTACTACATCAAGTACTGGCTAGTACAGTAGTCAAAGGTAATGAAGAAATAACCAGGGCTGATATGATTGCATTTATATTTTATAGATGATAAAAATAAAGACAGGAAGATAAATTACCCAGAGTTGTAAATTCTCTCATTTGACCTTGGTTTATTCGTTCAGTCTGCAAATTTTTGTGAAGAGCCCACTGTGAGTTGGTGACTAAATCTAAAATTTGGGCTACTTCTTTACCATGAAAATCAAAGATGCTAAAGTGTATTTCTAAAGCTAAAGGGCTTAACTGTTATAATTCAATATGACTCTGAATTATTTATATTTAACAGGAAATCAGTTCTGGGCCATCAGAGGAAATGAGGTACAAGCTGGATACCCAAAAGGCATCCACACCCTAGGTTTCCCTCCAACTGTAAGGAAAATCGATGCAGCCCTTTTTGATAAGGAAAAGAAGAAAACATACTTCTTTGTAGAGGACAAATATTGGAGGTGAGATGCAAAAGAAATGACTTTGCGTGGAGCCTAATTAGTGAAATTAGTTTCTTTTTCTAAGGAAATCCCTCACCCCAACCTTAGGCCTGCTTCTCTCTTAGTAGGAAGGATGGGACTTCAGACAACTGTGGGAAAGTTCTTATTTTAAAACAGCAGCACCTTAAGCTCTCCTGCTTTGAGTCCCAAATGCAGTTGGCTGGTGCTTCCCTTAGTGCTGTTGTCCCAACTGCCTGGAGCCCCCTCTTCTCTCCTCAACCTATTCAAATCCTGCCCATCCTTCAAGTCCTGGCTCAAGTCTTATCACCTCCATGCAGCTTTCCCTCATGGACTTTAGACCCGTTGGGAAAATGTTCTGAGAATCCAGACCACCATTTAGCAATTCCTTCCCATTGTCTTATAGTTTGGCTCACTGTCTCTCTGTGTTTGTTACTGTCTCACTGTGCGTTTGTCTTGTCTTCCTAACACTACTATGTGATATCCAAGGGCTACCTCTAACCTCACCCGTTTGTTACCTCTGCCTGATAATGATGGCACTTTTAAGAGATGATGAGCAATAGCAGTCCAGTTTATGGATACAACCCAGCACTCGCAGACAGGTTGATTCCTGGGTCATTTGCCCAGACTTTGAGACATCGAGGCCGACCATCTGATATCCAGCCAGTGGGCTAAAAACACACATACTGAGCTTTGCTTCTAATCCTAATCTCTTTTCCCGGGAGGCCACCATAGAAGACTTAGATGTGCAGGGTGGGGAGGGCAGGTATATATGGGCCAATTGTGGTAGGGAATTAAAATTGCACTTTAGATGTTGACTCAATTCACTTTATATATATGTTCACACTTTCATGTCTTTGTGACAGAAAGATGATTAAGATTCTTTCTGTCCAGGCTTAAGAAATACGACGACAAACAGCAGGTGCTACATACAGCAGGATGCTGCCCCTGTTCTAGATGGAGATATGGCTTTAAGAACTCTTTGCAGTATGATTAAAGTCACATATTTCTACAGTCCCAAATATGCTTAGCGTTTATTTGCAGTACTTACAAAGTTTAGTAAAATTCCACATTAAACCTACCATGATCTAAGATGTTTGGTAACATGGCCTCTATGCAATGCTGAGCTGTTTCTTTTACTCGGTACAGATTTGATGAGAAGAGAAATTCCATGGAGCCAGGCTTTCCCAAGCAAATAGCTGAAGACTTTCCAGGAATTGACTCAAAGATTGATGCTGTTTTTGAAGAATTTGGTAAGAGGATACTTACTGTGTTGGCCATGGAGCACTTGAAACATCTATGATATCAGAGACAAGAGGAGCATTGAAACTTTTTAATAACAAGTGTTTTTTAAGACCAGTTCCCTCCCCAAAATTTTGATTTGCCTACATTTGTACTCATTATAGAACTACTTCACAAAATAACTTGTTTGGAACCATAAAGATAATTAACAAATCTTGCTACTTTATCTTATACATGCATATAAAACCGTGCATGTAAAATCAAAGTGCTCCAGTGTCACTTACTCACATCTCGAGCTAACATGTGAAGTCAAGCTTGAATTTCAGATTACCATGTTAGTATAAAAATCCCATCAAATGGTGTGGCCAGATTTAATATTGGTTAGCTGGCCTTCTCCTCCACCCCATCTTATTGCTGCTACTAATTCCCAAGGAGATCTTTTTCTGTCTTTCCTGAATTGTCAGTCATTGCCCATGCCGGTCATTTGCAAATACTTACCTTTCCATTGCCCAGAGTTTACTCAAGGTAAGTAAGTGGAGGCTGATGATCTTTATTGAAAGGTAACCTGATCACCATGTTTGCAGAGTACTAAAGGGTTCTCTGGTGTTTTGAAATAGTTGCTGTGCTTCCTAGGCTGCAATGCAGGAAAAAGGGAGGAGGATTTTTGGGGAAGAAAGAAATAGGTGATTAGAGTTTCCAAGCAAGTGGAGAATTTATCTGATCAGAAGCAGAATAACCTTGCAACCTGGAACCCGGCTTTGTTGTTAGAGTGAGCTGGCATGGAGTGCTGGCTCCATCCTTCCTTGCTGAGTAACCTTGAGCAAGCATCGGAATCTGTCTAAACCTCAACTTGTTCAACCTGTAAATGGAGTTAGACATACAATCTCATAGGGTTGTTGCAGAAATAAATGAAAATAAATTCATGTAACAAGCTTGGCATAGTCCCTGACATAAAGTAAAACTCTATAAACACTTTCTATTTTTAGTTCTCTATGATTCTGAGTTTTGTATATTGTCAAATGTCTTTATTTGGAAAAAATGTCTTACTATTTCCCTTGTCTGTATTTGAAGGATTTTTTTATTTCTTCACTGGATCTTCACAATTGGAGTTTGACCCAAATGCAAAGAAAGTGACACACACTTTGAAGAGTAACAGCTGGCTTAATTGTTGAGAGAGATATGTAGAAGGGACCATATGGGAACTTTAAATGAAGCTGATAATTCTTCACCTAAGTCTCTGTGAATTGAAATGGTTTGTTTTCTCCTGCCTGTGCTGTGACTCAAGTCATACTCAAGGGAACTTGAGCGTGAACTCTGTATCTTGCCGGTCATCTTTACATTATTACAGGGCATTCAAGTGGACTGCTGCTTAGCTTGCACCTTGTCATGTGGAGTGATCTTTCCCAAGAGAAGGGGAAGCAGTCATGTGCAACAGACAAGTGACTGTATCTATGTAGACTATTTGCTTATTTAATAAAGATGATTTGTCAGTTATTTTATCTTATTGTTGTATTTGTTTGTTTCAAGGGCAAGTTGTTCTCACAATTTGGGCACATTATGGGCTGAGCATGATCAGTCAGTAGACTAGAGTCTCCACGGCTTGGGGTTCACAATGGGTTCCAGAACTGCAGAGAATCTACAACTTGCCCTCCTCATGAACCCTGCAAACGGGATGCTTATTTCTACCATCTAGACATTTGATGTGTCCTGACATACTTAAGGCAAAAAATCGAGAGGGATCGTGACATTGTAGAGCAGGCTCTAGGAAAAACTGTGAAGGGAATCCTGTACTCATAGCAAATTGCCTCATTTGCACACCTCATTTTACAGGATGAGGAAATCAAACTTGTTTTTGATCTTTTCCTTTTACTTATAAATTCCCTCAGTACAGGTCCCTCCTCTGACCTAGCAAGCAAACTTCCTCATATCTACCCTATTCACACGTTAAAATATACTCTTGTACTCATTTTGTATCTGCCTGTGCCTGGAGGTAAATGCTCATTGGCAAATGAGGATTCTAACATTCGTTTATCATCCATAACTAATGTCTCTAGCACAATGCCTGGTACATGATAAGAGCTCATTCCCTTTTTAACTTATCCATTCATCTGAAAGTAATTTACAAATCATATTCCATGTGCCAGACATTATGCTAGGTTGCAGGCATAAGAACCTGAAAATAATGGACACTGCCCCCTGTCCTCATTGAGATTATAATCCAGCAGAAGGAATCCATGCAGATAACCACAAATATAAATATGCAATTGTAAATTTCATAAGAGTTACAAAGGGAAAAAATAAAAGGAGGGTCTACTTTGAACCAGACAGTTTTAGAAGAACTTTTGAGGGAATGGCATTGAAGAATGTTTTGAAAGGGAGTGTGGAGACTAAGTGGGGAGATGATGGCTTGGACCACATGGGCACACTGGAGAGTTAGGGATGAGAGTAGAATATATAGATATGAGATAGATAACAGGACTCAGTGATGGATTAGATATGCAGTTTGATAGAAAAGGAAATGTTCACAGTAATTCCTAGGTAGCTTGCTTGAGCATAAGAGCTGATGGTGATGGCATTTACTGAGATGGGGAAACACTTGGAGAGAAGAAGGTTTGTGAAAGAAGGGCAAGAGTTGGGATGAATTTTTTATGTTTGCCCATTTTTGAAATGTGTTAGAGAAATTCAAGCACCCATGAGCTAAAGGCATCTGAAATGCAAAAGAGAGGATATATATATATATATATATGTACACATATATACATATATACACACACATATATATGAAACATATATGTATATAGAAGGTTTCAACATTGAGGTTATTCTTAAAGCCAGAAGTATAGGAAAGATCATATGCAGAGAGTTTAAGATAAAACTAATGAATAGCAACATTTGGTCAAAATTTACAGGATTTCTTTATTTTTAAAATTACCTCATTTTATTTATTTCTAATAGGTAATACCTTAGCCACAACACGAAATCCAAAAGTTAAAAGACATTATGCAATATAAACAATTTTCCTCCCACCCCTGTTTCCATGATCTAACTCCTTTTCTCAGAGGTAACCAAGCAGATCTTTCTTGAATCCTTCCAGAGCTATCTTATGCATACCAAGCATTAATATAATCTTTCAAAATAAAAATGCTACCATGCAAAGTTACACTGTCTTGCTCTTTGATTTCTTTCACTTAACAGACCTTGGCAGCTATTCCACATTAGTACACGTAGAATTGCTTTATTCAATCTTTTTTTTTTCTTTAGGTGCACCCAATACCAAGAATACAATACAAAAGGCCCAAATACAATGAAAAAACACATTTGTCCATTGACACCAATGATAATGCTCTTTTAGCACATGCCTGCTGAATGGAATGGGGATTTAATAAAGTTCACTCCTGAAAAAAATAACCCAGTGAGTCTCACCACAGCCAACATCATTAAGCAATGTGGTTGTGAAATGAACGTTTATAATGCTTCAAACAGCTTAAACCTGAAGTTTGATACCACATCTTCATGTTTGCTCAGTTCTCCATAAGATTATCTACAGTATTTACAACCATTCAAAGGCAAACATTAAAACCACATTCATTTAAGACTCAACAATTCCCATAAATATGTACAGTTATTATGCATCAATAAAAAACAATCAAGTAATATAGCACCTCAAACTAAATGGTTAAATATATGAACTACTTATACGGACAACTAATATTTGATTTTGTGTGACTATTTAAGGTTGGTTTTTAGCAAATAATCCCTTTAAAGGCAATATTCGCCTCATTTGAGTTTTGACCCAGCAGTTCAACAATGATGAAGTCCACAGTCTTTTTTTTTTTTTTTTTTTTTTTTGAGAGGGAGTCTCGCTGTGTTGCCCAGGCTGGAGTGCAGTGGCCGGATCTCAGCTCACTGCAAGTTCCGCCTCCCAGGTTCACGCCATTCTCCTGCCTCAGCCTCCCGAGTAGCTGGGACTACAGGCGCCCGCCACCTCGCCTGGTTAGATTTTGTATTTTTTTTAGTAGAGACGGGGTTTCACCTGACCTCGTGATCCGCCCGTCTCGGCCTCCCAAAGTGCTGGGATTACAGGCTTGAGCCACCGCGCCCGGCCGGAAGTCCACAGTCTTACTGGCAAAACCAATATGTTGAAAAGTCCTCATTTAACGTCTGGATAAGTTCTTGGAAACTATGATTTTAAGCAAAGGGATGCATAAGGAAACCATTTTTCCCGTAGGCTAATTGATATAAAGAAGAGTTAAATTTCTATGGCATATTTCTAAGTCACAAAAACATTACCAAACTTCTAAATAAAGACCAAAACACTTCTAAATAGTAAACACTGTAGGCCCAGCATGGTGGCTGACGCCTGTAATCTCAGCACTTCGGGAGGCCAAGACGGGCAGATCACTAGAGGTCAGGAGTTCAAGACAAGCCTGGC